>NW_027203527.1:0-417500 GCF_024711535.1 Dipodomys merriami | reverse complement strand
TTATTATTTCTCTCATCTCTCTTCCTTCCTTGCCTTCTCTCCCTACCCCCCTTCTCTCTTTTTCTTTTTTCCTTTTTTTGTCAGTGATGGGGCTTGAACTCCACCTGAACTCTGTACCTCAGCTCTTCAGCTCAAGGCTAGCATTCTACCACTTGAGCCACTGTGCCACTTCTGGTTTTCTGAGTGATTTATTGGAGATAAGTGTCTTTGAATGGTGATTCTCAGATCTCAGCCTCCTCTGAGTAGCTAGGGTTACAGGTGTGAGCCACCATCACTTGGCTTTCTCTCAACCCCTTTCTTGTCTAGAGTAGTTAGGTTATTTTGTTGTGATCTTATCTTTAAAATAATATAAATTTGGAATTGATATAAATTCAGGCAAATTTCAAATCTGACTTGATTTAGACACACAAAAAGTTAATATTAAAGACTTCACTACACTTTTAGTGAAGTTTTTAATCATCAGGACAACAATAAGCAAAACCAGGCAGCTCATCATTAAGTCAAACATCTTGCTCAAGCCATGTGTGCTGGTTCACACTGAAATCCTATCTACTTGGGAGGTAGCCATCAGGATGATTCTAGTATAAGAAAACCAGGAAAAACATTCACAAGACCATCATTTCATCCAATCAAAAACTGAGTGTAATCATGTACACTTGGCACCCCAGCTATGAAGAAGTATAAATAGGAGGACTGTGATCCAGGAGTGACCCAGCATACATACAAGACCCTATTTAATAAAGTGATGAAAGTCAAAAGGGCTGGGGTAACTGAGCCCCTGCCTGACACGAACAAGGACCTGATTAAAAGAAAAGAAAAGAACAATCTGGCCCATTAATGACTGTCATACCATTATGCAACTTAATAGGTTCTGTTAGGTTCAATTATACTGAAAGTTTCAGACAAATGCCATACAGTGGGAAAATAATGTGTATATGAAAGCTCTATTATCTCACGTAGTTACGAGTGGGTGTTCACATACACATTTTATGTTTTACCAGTTTTTGTACTTAAATAAGTTGTTAGGGTTTATCTTTAAATCATTTAAGATCTTAACTGGGATATTTCATATGTCTTAGTTGTTGTTTTTTTTATTTCTGCCCATCAAAGAGTTCTTTGTGTCTCCATCTTCTCCTGCTTCCTTTCCTTTATCTTTATTAGTTCTTCTACTTTCTTTAATTTTTTTTTTATTATCAAGCAGTTTTACAAATGTATTACAATTCCATAGCCAGGTTGTGAGGATAGTGCATCTTGATCAGTGTCAGCTCTTCCATTATTAAGGTTGTTTTGTTTGTCTATTTCTTTGGCCTTATGAAGAATTTCTTGGAATTCTTCATAAGATGAGTGATTTCTATCTTATGTGAAAATGTAGAATATACTTCTTGTTTTATTTATCTTGAAGTACTTAATTTTTACAATTAGTTCTCATTTGAGACTGTGCATGGAGAAAAAAAAAATCTAGTGTAATCCTGAGAGCCAGGAGAATGTTTTCATTCAAAAATGTAATTTGATATGAAAAGTTATTTTCTCCATGTGTAGCTGATTTATATTTCTACTCTGTTATCCTTCTACTCTTCTTTCCCTAGATATCAAAGCAGGATGTATTTAGCATATTATATTCATCAATATACCAAATTACTATTTGATTAGAGAAAATCTGTTTTATGGCTGAAGATAACCCTACTTGCTCTTAAGATCTTAGAGTTTTGCTTTCAGCAACTCAACAGGTTAACTTATGATGGGAACTGGGAATGCAAGTGTCTGGAATATGTCTTACAATTAGTGTGTACATTAACAGTGATATTACATCAATCTCAAATAGGTATAGGGTAATTTTTTCATTATTTAGGCTTTAGTGGTCAGTTATTTTTTCCATCTCTTTGTAAAGACTAGAAATTAGTTTCCTTGTCAAATAAAAAATTTGGAGTGTGTTATATTTAAATATGTCTAGCTTCAATGTTGGTTATAAGCCAAAGGCACTTAGTGAAATCTTATAGGAAAGAATGTTCCTTGAAAGATTGTTGAATTAATTGTATAATTGTCATGGGTTTTAGAAACCGAAAAAAATGTGTCAAAGAAGGATGGCAAGAATTCAGCCACACATCTAGTGTATTCAGACTAATGTGTAGCATAAAAAACCTGGGCTCCGGTAGCACATTCCTATAATCTTAGCTAGTCAGGAGGCTGAGATCTGAGGATCAAGGTTTGAAGCCAGCCCAGGGAAGGGAAGTCCGAGAGACTCTTTTCTCCAGAAGCTGTGGCTCAAATGGTACAGTGTTAGCCTTGAACAAAAAACCTCAGGGATAGAACCCAGGTCCTGAATTAATGCCCAGGACCTGCACTATTTTTTTTTAAGAATCTTAAATGACCCATTTTTGCAGGGAGGAAGTACTGGGGCATCATGCTTGCTAGGCAAATACTACATGACTTGAGCCATATCCCTGCTCCAAAATTCGTTTCTTAAGGATGCATATTGAAGTATGTGAAACTAAAGTCACAGGATATCTAAGACTTGCTTCCAAAAGAAAAGGAAAAAAGACAGAAAGCATAAGTGACAACATCTCAGATTTTGTAATCTTGATGATGTATGTTTGTTAGTTCCTTTCTCTGTTAAGTCTAATTTTTTCCACAAAAAAGAATAAGCCCTAAAATTATACATTTTTAAAGATATAAGTAAATTAATTAATTGTGACTGAGTGAATTTTAACTCTGATTTTTGAAAGAATTTGTAAAATATTAAACATTAGGTTGAAAGGTACTGGAAAGGATTGGTTTTGCTTTTGGGAATAAGTTAAGTATCAATATTTGTCTTATGAATGTATTTTCTTTCTTTTAATGCTAATAGTAGGCTTGAATGCAGGGCCTTATGCTTGTACTTGGAAGTTGGCACTCTATCACTTTAATGATGCCTTCAGTTCAGCTTTTTCTTGGAAATAATAGTCTCAAGGAATACGTAGTCTGACTTTGAACTGTGATTTTCAGATCTCAGCCTCCTTGGTAACTATGAATAGAATTTCTATCGAAATTTGGTTAAGAGGGACTAGGGCTTTAACGTAGAGCTACACAGTTGATAGGTAAGTGGTCTAACTCTTTGAGCCATTCCCCAGGCCAGAAGATTTTATAAAGACAAATATGGCAAAGCTTTGGAAAAATGATAAAATTATCTTCTTTATAACCTTCTCTTCTGCTGCAAGTACCTTAGTATCTTTAAATGCTTAATCAAGGTACTTTCATAATAAAGAGTTAATAATAAACACAGTTATTTGGTTCTTTTTTTTTTTTTTTTTTGGTCCTGTCGTGGGGCCTGAACTCTGGGTCTGGGCGCTGTCCCTCAGCTCAAGGCTAGCGCTCTACCACTTGAGCCACATGGGCCACTTCCAGCATTTTTCTTTTTGCTTATGTGGTCCTGAGGATGAGGAATCGAACCCAGGGCCTCATGAATGCAAGGCAAGCGCTCTACCACTGAGCCACCTTCCCAGCCCAGTTATTTGTTCTTTAATATATTTGTGTAGCTTTAGCATCAAAAATACTATTCTTATAATTTGATGGTCTTGGCAAATACATATATTACTTTATATCTATTGTCATAAATCAAGATATTTAACATTTTAATTATTTGATAAAAATTTGACTTTTCTGTTTACAATAAATCTCTTTTTCCTCTGGGCATTGTTCTGATTTCAGACAACTATAGATCATACTTGTCTTTTGTCTGTTTATTTTTTTAAAGTGGAGTTATGTAGTAGGTACTGTGTTGTGTCTAGCTTCTTTTCCTCAGTGTAATATTTTTAAGATTCATCAGTGTCCTTTGGGTATTAGCTGATATTTTTCTCTGAATAGTATTATATTTCATCTGTCATTCTTTTGGGTTATTTCTAGTTTGAAGCTGTTAAGAACTGGTGTGAATGCCTGTAGACATACGTTTTCATTTCTCTTAGGTGATACTGCTGGTACTATTGTTAGTTTAATTTTATAACAGTCTTTGGATGTTACTATAGCATTTAACTTTCCTGTCAGCAATCTATGACAGTTCTAATTACTTTGAATCTTTACTGACTTATGTTTCTGCTATAGACTTTTTGTTTAACTATTATTATTTTCTGACAATGACATTAGTGATGATGGGCAGATTTGTATGTGAATGTCATTCATATGTGTATGTCATTCATATCGCTTCTGTGAACCCCTCCCCCACTTTTTCACTTAGTTATAATCTTTGTGATTGAAAATAATTTCCATTATATATACATAATGTGACTATTTTCTCCTTGCCTGCTACTTCTCACCATTTTTTAATGGTATATCATGAAAGCAAAAATTTTAAATTTCATGAAGTCTAAAGGTTTGGGTTTTAAGCTCATTATTTTTTCACATGAACACACAGTTATTGCAGCAAAATCTGCTAAAAATAGTTCGTTTGTTCTGTTCTTTTAATGCTTTTGTCTAGTTTTTGTATCAAAATTAAGTTAATCTCATAAAATGAATTAAGATGCATTCTGTTTTTCCTTGAAGAATTAGTACATTACGGTATTATTTGTTCTAAACAAAGCTATGTAAATTGTAAGGTTTTTACATGGAAAGGCGGAAGGTTTTTAATTAATATTTGAATTTATCAGCTATGACAACATTTTCTAAATCTTCTAAGATATTTTGGTAATCATTCTATATATTAATTTCAGTTGACTTCTCAAATTTGTCAGTATACAGTTATTCATGATCTGCTCTTAATATCTTTATTAATGGTAAGACAATGATATTTCTCCATTTTTTTCTCATCTTGAGGTTAGAACCCAGGGTTGTGAGTTTTCATTTAGCTTGCTTGCTTGCTTCTGGCCTCTTGAGCTATACTTCTAGTCTATCTTTTTGCCTGTTATTTTGGAGATGGAATTTCAAGAGCTTTTCTGCTTGGGTTGGCTTTAAATCCCCATTCTCCAGATCTCAGTTCCTGATTAGTTATGATTATAGATATGAGCCACTGGTGTACAGCTCTCCTATTCATTCTTGATATTTGTGATTTGTTTTCTCTTTCTTTTTAGTCAATCTAGGTATAAATTATTGTTTTTCTTTCGTTTTTTGTTTTTATAAACAATATTTGGTTTAATTGATCTTTTTCTGTTTATTTTCTATTTCTTTGAGCTACTCTATTATTTTCTTCCTTAAAGGTACTTACTTTGGTTTAATTTGTTCTTTTGTACAGTTTCAAAGTAGAAGCTTAAACCATTGATTTCATATTTCTCTTCTTTAATAAAGAAAAAATTTTAGAAGTCTGGCAGTATCCAACATACATTTTTATGTTGCATTTTACTTTTTTCTTCAGTTAAAATTTTGTTTGTAATTTCTTATGTTGTGATCCAATAATATACTTTTGTATTAAATATATTTGTAACATAGTTAATCTATGTCCATGATCAAGTAACTCTCTTTACAGTTTTATGTATAAAACAGGTATTTTATAACAGCATATTCCAATTTCTCATTTTTGTCCTTTTTTATATTCTTTTCTTTTATTTCACTTGTGTATTTATAAATACATTTTTAAGTTTTATTTTTAAGAAGTGTTATATATATGTATACACACACACACACACACACACACACACACACGTATTTGGTACCACTCCTGGGGCTTGAACTCAAGGCCTGGCTTTTCTCCTGAGCTTTATTGTTCAAGACTAGTAATCTACCACTTGAGACAAAATTCCACTTCCAGCTTTCAGGTGATTAATTGGAGATAAGAGTGTTACAGAGTTTCCTATCTGGGCTGGCTTTGAGGTGTGATACTCAGATCTCTGCTTCCTGAGTAGCTAGGATTACAGGCTTCTGGTGCCCAGGAATAAATTATCTGTTATATCAACTAAAGATAATGGGAAAGACTTTATTTTAGTTCTATTATTCCTTCATTATCATTTTTTAAAAGTTGACTTGACTTTCTAATCTCTATAAATTTATTTTTCCTATGGATTTAAAAAAGTTATTTCTTAGAGCTGTGGCTCAAAGTAGTAGAGCACTAGCCTTGAGTGGTAGAGCACTAGCCTTGATTGAAAGAACTCAGGCCCTGAGTTCAAGCCCACAACTGACCAAAGAAAAACACTTAAAAATATTTCTTATAGTACATGTCCACTCACAATGAATTCTATCAGTTTAAGTTTGATGAAGATATTCATTATTTCTGTTTTACTTTTGATGGATAATTCTATAGGATACATAATTTACAGGGTTTCTCATGAGAAGTAGCTATAATTTTCATTTGGTTCTTCTATAAGTAAGAAAGAAGAACCATCTTTCAACATTTTTCTTGTATTTCCTTCAGTTTAAATAAGATATACTTAGTTATCTAGATTTTTGGATATTTGTCCTAGTGTATGTTCTCTTAAATCTATCCATGGTTTGATATCTGTCATTAATGTTGGAAAGTTTGGTTATTATTCGACTATGTCTTCTGTTCTATGCTCTTTCTTCTAATATTCCAATTACATGGAAGTTGCATCTTTGCATAGTGTCTTAGAGTCCATAGATGTTTAGTTCAAATGTGAGCGTATGTATTTGTGTTTATGTGTATATGCATTTTATAGTCTTTTTATCCCTGCATCCTTCAATTTGAGAACTTCAATTGATTTACACACAAACCTCATCAATTCTTTTTTTGGGGTGTCTTGTCTCTAGATACTCTCCCTGATTTAGTATATCTGTAATAGAGTTTTACATGGTGTTTGGCATCTTTAGAGTTTGATGAAAGGAATAATGTGTAAAATAGTAGTAGATAGTAGCAGTAGAAATACAGAGAGATTAAGTGATTTCATTGGATTTTTGAAAACTAACTTTTCACTCAGAAGTGCTTATAGTAAATGTGAACATTAGTTTGTGTATGTGCATGTATATATGTATATATATGTATAGTCCATATATGTATATGCAATCTTGTTACTAGGGTCAGCTAGAAATCATACTCATTAAATATCTTCCTACATAAATTCTGTATTTTGCATTCACTTGTTGAAGTAAATTAAATACAAAGCATAAAAGGAAAATTAAACCCTAACCCTCATTTTATAAAACACATGAACAAATTGTAATAATTATCTTATTGGGTAACTACTAAATTTAAAAATGTTTACCAGATATGGACACAGGAGGCTTTGAGTATATCCTTTAAATTTCATCTTTATTATAACAAGTGATTTACAGCCAAGATCAGTTATGAGTAAGAACAGGTCACTAATGGAAAGGAGCTCTAATGAAAGATATCTCTTTGTTCCCTTGTACCTTTGTAGCTCAATTAGAATGCTTAATATTGACATTCTGTAGTGTTACAATTTAGACTACAAATATCTCATCGTTTAAAAAGTTATTTCCTATTTTTTTTGATTGGTCATGGGGCTTGAACTCTGGGCCTGGATGCTGTCCCTGAACTCTTCAGCTCAAGGAGAGCGCTCTACCACTTGAGCCACAGCACCATTTCTGGTTTTCTGGTGGTTAATTGAGATAAGAGTCTCACGCCTTTCCTGCCTGGGCTGGCTTTAAACTGCAATCCTCATATCTCAGCCTCCTGAGTAGCCAGGATTACAGGTGTGAGCCACTGGCACTTGGCCTACTAATTGTTTTTAATCATATTAAAAATTTTGAAAAACTTAATTATCATATTTACTGATTTTTTTCCTTTAGTGACAGTTTAAAAGTGCTCTTTGTACTATTGATTGTAAAATGAAGTTTTTGACAATTTCAAGCACTGTTACTATCAAAGACAAGCAATCTTGTTGATGTATTAGCAAGATCTCTGTCTTCTGTTTGAAAAACTAAGCTTGATTAAGATGTAAAAACTTAAATAGGCATTTAAAGATTTTCCTTAGTTGTACAGATCTTTTGTTTGACTTGAAAACATCTGTTATGATTTTACAAAGAATCTAAACTTATACTCAGTAGGTTATGCTTATTCTTTTCATACTTATGAATCTCCCCCAAACACTTAATAAGACTTTTATCCCCAGATCAATAGTAAGTTTTTTTTGTGGCACAAAAATGCATTGTATTACTTCTACAATGTTAATTGGCCAGAAAATGTATTAGAAAGGACACAAAATACAATCACAAATGAGCTAACTTACATATCTAAAACATGAAAATGTATGATAAAACTGACATTTATAATGACAGGCTTACCACATCAATCCAACCATATATGTAGTAAATATGACTTTAAAGGAAAAGTAACATTTGTTAGAAAATGATATAATTTATAGATAGAGTGTAGTTGAGGAGGTGGGAGGGAAGGGATGGTAGGGGAAAAACAAAGGAGGAGGAGGCAACAAAGCTTGATAAGAAATGTACTCATTACTTTGCTCATGTAACTGTAACCCCTCTGTACACTATTTTCATAATAAAAAACTTATTTTAAAAAAGTATTTGAGAATAGACATACATGTCAGTAGGTTGGTAGGTAGATTTTCTCCGAGTTATAGAAGCTGAATTTAATAATTGGTATTGCACATGTTACCTCAGTCTAGATAGTCTCTTTTAACACTGAGAGATGATGCCCTTTATTTTGTTCAAACTCTATTCACCCTTTTTGCCTTATTAGATAATATTTTACATTAATCATCTTCAAGGGAAGTGTATGTGTAGGATACTTCTCAAATGCTGTGTCTCATAGTTTGTGGTTAATCAACAGGAGTCTGTTACTCATGCACAACTTTTTTTGACACTAACAATTTATTGTTTATGCCAGGCACCAGTGGGCTCGTGCCTATAATCCTGTGAGATCTGATGGTCTTGGGTAGAAGCCAGCCCAGGTCAGAAAGTCTGTGAGACTCTATTTCCAATTAGCTACCAAAAAGCCAGAAGTGGAGCTGTGGCTCAAGTGGTAGATGGAGCATTTGCTTTGAGTAAAAAAGCTCAAGGTTAGTGCACAGGCCCTGAGTTCAACATTCCCCTCACTTAAAAAAAAAAGACAAACCCTAAACAAGCAAAAATTATTGTTTACCCAAGTTCAGAAACTTAATGACTAATACTAGAAATATACATATTGTAGATACAGTTACACTGTAAATACCTGTAAATAATACTGTCCTGAGGGAACATGTCCTTTCAAATTCATTTTTTCTATTTTTCTTTCTCCCAACTCTTGATCACTTACTTTAATAACATCTTCCTCTAAAACATTATTATTTGTAGGCCAAACCCAAAAGGCAATGTGTGGGGAAAGGAGAAAATACTGAGGAATGAAAGGATGAAAAAAGTCATATACGATATATTTGACTACAGCATTATAAAGCCCAGTAAAAATGGAAAGAAGGAAGGGAAAGAATGAGAACGTGTAATGGGAGTTAATTTCTTAAAAATACATTGCATGGGGGCTGGGAAGTTGGCTCAGTGGTAGAGTGCTTGCCTTGTATGCACGAGGCCCTGGGTTCGATTCCTCAGCACCACATAAGCAGAATAAAAGCTGGAAGTGGCGTTGTGGCACAAATGGTAGGGTATTCTGCTTTGAGCTGAAGAGCTGAGGGACAGTGCCCAGGCCCCCCCACCCCTTTCCTTGGCCAAAGTTGTAAAGTTCGTTTTTCAACATAACGACTTGTACGGGCAAAAACAATTTTTTTAATTAATATATTTGTGCATCCTTTTATTGTTTCTCATGAGTTGCATATCTCTGAATGAACTTGGATTTTTTATATTTTGATGAACTATTTATAGAAGGTTTATTTTTGGTTGGGACCAGAGCTAGTATCCTAGTAAGGAGGAAATTATTAATGATACAAAAATGTTGAATGACTCAAATTCATTAACCTTATGTTTCACGGGCAGGCTACATCCTACAAATATGGTTCTTATGTGACTCCTCATTAGCTCAAACTACTTTTGACAGTAACAAGGTCATAAATTTCAACCATCTGTCCCCTTGTTCTCGTTCATAAGAAGGGGTTGTGGGTTTTTCTCCTCTGGTTGTTGCACCCAACTTTGAGAAGCATGCTGTTCATTCCAGCTTAGTTACTGCTATCTCCTCTTAGCTGTATTCAGCTGCATTTCCACATGTAGTAGGCTATTGTAGTTTAGGGTTTTAGGCATTTTAAATTGCCCCTAAATATAGTCTGTATTTCTTTTTCTTATTATTCCTAATGATCTGGGGTGGTATACTAGGGGATAAGGGAAAAAAGTTGTCTTTCATAAATTAGAAATAATACATGTCTCTTAAAACTTTCTCTTTTTTGTAGCAGTAGAATTATGAACTTACAGCCTTGAGCTCACCAGTCAGGCGCTTTGCCACTTGTGCTACATCTCCATACTTTTTTGCTTCAGTGTTTTTTTTCTTTAGGGTCTTTCTTTTCCCTGAGGACTAAGGTTTCCTCTTAAGTAGCTGGGATTACAGGTGTGAATCACCATACCAAGACTCTTAAACTTTTGGGGATATGAAGAGAAATATCAAGATACAAGAAGGAACTTTCTTATATCTTTAATACAGCTAGAGATTTACTTGAAAATCTACGTACATGAGAATGAAACAAAACAAAAAGTATTTTTTGTTCATTAGATTTGAGATTTGATTTTAGAGAAATCTTTTTTTTAAAACTACACCTAATAAGTTAGCCTATTTCTGGTTAGAGGACAGATTTTATGTCTTCTTTCCAAGTTAGCCTGATTACTGACCTGGGTAAAGGAGCAATTGATCTGGGCCTCACTGTCTAGGCATACCTTGTAAGAGGTGTAGAATCACTGGAGTTCAAGGAAGACTGTCTCTTCCAATATACCTCTGTCCCTCCACCTCCCCCCCTGCCTCCCTCGCTCCTTCTTCTCCCCTCCCCAAAATTCTACACACATGAATATCATTAACCCTGTATAATGTGTTTTGCTCAACACACTAAAACTTACCATGGAGATGTATTCTGGCCACCGTTGTTTCGTCTCTTGGTCCATAGTTACCAAACTCTCTTTTATTCTTAATTTTCTTCTATTTTAAATGATTATCTTTTGAAGCTCAATAGCAGAGTTTATTTTTTGTCTGTTGGTCTACCTACCTACCTACCTACCTACCTACCTACCTACCTACCTACCTACCTACTTACCTACCTACCTACCTACCTATCCATAGATATGGCAACATTAGTGGTATCAGCAAAGTTCCTTTTTGCTTAATATCTCTATATATGTATATATGTATATATTCCTATTTCTCCTTTTCCATAGATATTTTCACTCTAGTGAATTTGATATGTATGTTAGAATCCACGTTATCCTAATGAAATATTAAGATTATTTTATGTATATATTTTAAAATATTTCACGCTTATAGAAATCTCAAGTAAGACAAAGATTTCCTACTTTCACAAGATTAAAAATTATCAACAGTTCGTAACATTTGCTTCATGTTTCTCTTTCTGTATATGTACACTACACACATACATTTCTGAATTGTTTAAGACTAAGGTATGGACATTATGTTCCTTATTCTTAAATATTTTACCATGTATTTCCTAAGGTACAAAGGATATTCTCTTATGTAATTAGAACCTAATTATCAAATTTGAGGTTTCAACACTGATATATTGTTATATAGTGTATATTCCATATTAAAATTTCAATTGTTTCAACAGTGTCCCTTGTCAAATCATTTGCTCCCTAATTCAGTTTCCATTGCAGTTAGGTCTATTTATTTAGTCTTAAGTCTGGAAGAATTCTTCAGCTTTCATTTGTTATTCAAGAGCATGTATGGAATTTAACTCACTTAGGTAATATAGTACTAAAGGCCTTATTTTCTTGATTAAATTTTCAGATTCATTCATATTTATTTGTATACATTAATCTTGTTTGTTGCTTTTAATTTTCTCTTAGTATATTCTATAATATACATCTGCCAAAATGTATCCATTTTGTAGTGACAGATGCCAATGTTATTTACAATTCCTGACTGTCATGAATAATTTAGCATAAGCATTCTTATATGCCTTCTGAGAATATTTCTGAGATCTGTGTCCAAGAATAAGGATTGCTAGGTCATAATATATCTTCCCATTTAATTTGACTGAGTACTGCTTTGAATTGCTCTCCAGGCGCTGCTTTGACCACAATACAATGTTTCTCTACACTGATGTCAACACTTAGTCCTAGCTAACACTTTAATTTTAGCTCATGGAATAGTTTTAAAGTGACATCTTGTTTCATTTTCTCTGATCACCTAATAAGTTTTACTTCTTTTGCCAAATTGTCTGGTGGCAGTTTTCTCAGGAGGGAACCTATTTTTTTAAAAAATATATTTATTCCTTATCCTGATCAGCCTGTTAGATGGATCTTTTCAAGGCAATGTCAGGAATAGGACTTGTAAATGTCCATTTCACTTTGTGTCATTGTCAGGGAACTATTTAACATTGGCAGATCATTTTAGGGATTTCCCATAATTGAAATATATGTTTAACATTATGTTCCCTTAGATGACTGGAAACTGCATTTTTAGTGCATCTTTATTGCTATTGTAAAAGTGATACACAGAGGAGTTACAGTAATATAAGTCAGATAAAGAGTACATTTCTTTTTTTAAAAAAATTATCTTATTGTAAAGATGCTGTACAGTGGGGTTACAGTTACATGAGTAAGGTAATGAGTCCATTTCTTGTTGAGCATTGTCACCCCTTCCTTTGTTGTTCTCCCACGATCCCCTCCCTCCCCCACCTAAGAGTACATTTCTTTTGAAAAATGTCCCCTCTTCCCTTGCTCTCTCTCTCTGGTTTTTCCTCCCATCTCTACCCATATGTTGTATACTTCATTTTCAATAATGTCTATTAAGTATCACTGCTATATTTGTTCATCCTTTGTCCTACCATTTCCACCCCTTACCCTACTAAAGACAGGTAAATAAACAAACATGGCAAAAGGAAAAGAAAACAAAAACGGCAACAAAGAACAAAAAATCATTTGGACCCTAAGTTCTTGAAACAATTATCTGCATCTGACATCTAGACTATAAAAATATGGAACTCAGAAATTTCAGCTTTAGTTACCCACATTCATTCCTTTAAAAATCTTTTTGATTTTATACTGCTAAAGGAATTATTAAAAAAAAACATATAACCTATTATAGGTTTTCAGTAGATTTCTATATTTTTCTTTTATGTCTAAGTCACTGCAAATATTTGTATTTAAAAATAAATGGGAATAGTTCTTTTTAAAATACTATCATTTTCAATAATTAGGTAATTATCATTACATATTAAATATATATATATAAACAAACTATAAAAATGATCTCTGAGGGAGGTAATGCAGTCAACAATCCAATGAATATCCTACAAAATTAAGAAGAGTGTGGGAATGAGTGAATAGGGGAGGGATGGATGAGAATGTTGAAGGAAGTGACATTGACCAAGATATATTGCATTCATAAACTGCTTTGTTAAGTGGCAACTCCTTTGTACAACTACTAAGACATACTAAAAGCAAATAAATAAAAAATTCATACAGAAACACACACACACACACACACACACACACACACACACACACACAGAGGTTTCCTGTAGCCAGAATTTACATGATTGTACATAGTGGAAGGGCCCCAAAATCTTAACTAGTAGGGAAGTTGACAAAGAATCACCTGACCCAAGTTTTAAGGCCAGATGGGGCATCATAGTGAGACCTGTTTTTTTTCCTTTTTAAATTACATCATTGTGTTCTTCTTTTAACTCAACGTGCTAATATCCTTCAAGAACTTTAGTATATATTTTAATATGCCCTAATATATTCAATTGGTAATATATCCTAATATATTCAATTGTTTTCAAGTTATACATTCCTAAAATGAAATATAACTTGGAATTATATTAAAAATTTCTTCTGATAGTAAAGAAAATATTTTTTCTTTTCATTGAATGTTCATAACACTACAGTAATTACTGGTGATTGCTCAAAAGAACATACACTATATATTTTATAAATAAATAAAAAAGCAAAATTTTTATTAGAAGGTGTACTTTAATTAGATGTAATTTTCAATTACTGAAGATATCTCAGTATTGCTAGATTATAGACAAATTATTGCTTCAGTTTTTAAATTTTATATATTATATGATTTCATATTTTATATATCAACTCATTTTTTTAGAAAACTTGGTCACATACATAAATAGTGATGGAAAGTATTTTTATGGAACTATCACTCATTTCTATGAACTCCTTTTGAATTATTTGTCAAAACAAAATGATAGTGATCAATCACCAAAAATACTTTGCCAATCTGGCTGCTGTTAATTTGAGAAGTTCTTCTTTCAAACTTGATGAGAGTGCATTAGGGATCTGGTATGGTTCCTAAATGAAGTAATTTCCTTTTCCCACACTACATGTTTTCAGTTTGCTTTTCCTTGGCACCATATTTTCTTTTTTAAAAAATTATATTTTTTATTGTAAAGGTGATAAACAGGGAGTTACAGTTACAGTTACAAAAGTAGGGTAATTAGTACATTTCTTTTTAAACACTGTTATCCACTCCAAACACTGTTATCCACTCCCTCATTTTCTCCCAATTATTGCTCCCCAGGTCTCTCCCCTCCAGGTTCCAACATAGTGTCTAGTGAGTATCATTGTTGCATTAGTTCATCCTTTGTCTTGCTCTTTCTGTGATTCCCTTTCCCTTCCATGGATCAGATAGGCAAATGGTACAGAAAACAAAAACAAAAACAGAAAGAAAAAATAGAAATAATTGCATACAGGACACAAAAGGAAGCTCTTGTTTCCAATTCTTGGAGTTCATGTTGATATGCTTCATCATTTAGGGTCCTATGTACTTAGTGATTGGGCTATTGTGAGCCCCTGCTAAGAAATTCATAGACATCTTCTAATTATTACAAATGAGGGAAACCATCCAATCTGTATTTCTTTGGGCCTGGCTTGCTTCACAATACAGTTTTTTCTAGGTCTTTCTATTTCTTTATGAATGGGACAATGCCATTCTTTCTGATGATGGCATAGAACTCCATTGTGTATATATACCACCTCTTGTTGATCTATTCATCTACTGTGGGGCATCTGGGTTGGTCCATATCTTAGCTATAGTAAATAATCTGCAGTGAACATAGTTGTGCTGGTAGCTTTAGTGTATCTTTGTAGTCATTTGGGTAAATTCCGAGTAGTGGGATTGCTGGGTCATGGGATAGCTCTTATGTTTAGTCTTTTGAAGAAACTCCATGCTGCTTTCCAGAGTAGTTAAACAAATTTACACATCCACCAACAATGTAGTAGGGTCCCCTTTTGGCTACATCCCCTCCAGCATCTGCTGTTATTCGATTTCTTGATTATTGTCATTCTAACTGGGGAAAGGTGTAATCTTATTGTTGTTTTGATTTGCATTTCTTTTATGGAAGAGCTGTTAGGCATTTCTTCATGTGTGTATTGGCCATTCTTATTTCCTCTTCAGAGAAGTCTCTCTTTAAGTCTTTAGCCCATTTATTAATGGAGTGGTTGTTTCTTAGAGAATTTGATTTGGGGAATTTAATTTTTTAACTTTAAGTATATTTTATATATAAGGCCCTTATTGGTTGTATGGCTAGTGAAGATCTTCTCCCAATCTGTGGGCTTTTTATCTTGCTAGCTATGTCCTTTGCCATGAAGAAGCTCTGCTTCTTTGATTTCTTGTGTTTTTGCGTCTTTAAGAAAGTTTTGACCTGTTGGCACCATATTGTCAGACTCCAAAGTAATGCTACTCTTAACAAATTATGGATATGAAAGATATGCCTTCCTTTGTTAGATGAGAGAAATAAAATTTTGAAAGCAGAAGCTTGTTTATGAAGATAAAAGGTTAAGGATGAAGGTATATTATTTACATATATGTAGGTATTGCAAAGAAACCCCATTTGACAGCTAAGAGATGGTAATAAATAAAATAGTAGAAGTTTGAGGTCTTTTAGAAAGCACATATAAGGAAAAATATTTATTTATTTATTTATTTATTATGAAAATACCGTACAGAGGGGTTACAATTACATGAGCAAGGTAATGAGTACATTTCTTATCAAGCATTGTTGCCTCTTCCCTTATCAAGCATTGTTTCCCCTTTCCATCCCTTCCCATCTACCCCTCCATCCCCCCTCCCCACCGCCCACCTCTTCCCCGCGCCAAAGTTGTAAAGTTCGTTTTTTGACCAAAATCTTAAAACTGGCTCTCTTAAAATCTCGCTGACACCTGTCTTTGCATAACATGGAGATTTTATAAAGTGTTGTTAAAAGGAAATAATATTCTTCAAGTATCATTACTTGAAAAAAATCACAATAGTATTAATATAGTCTGTCCTGGAGCTTAAACTCTGGCCTGGGCACTGTCCCTGAGTTCTTCAGCTCAAGGCAAGCACTCTACACTTGAGCCACAGCGCCACTTCTAGTTTTCTGGTGGTTAATTGCCTTTCCTGCCTGGGCTGGCTTTGAACCGTGATCCTCAGATATCAGACTCCTGAGTAGTTAGGAATACAGGCATAAGCCACCGGTGCCCAGCCTAGCAGCATCCGTGTGTGTGTGTGTGTGTGTGTGTGTGTGTGTGTGTGTTGGTCATGGGGCCTGAACTGTGTGTGTGTGTGTGTGTGTGTGTGTGTATGTGTGTGTGTGTGTGTGTGTGTGTTGGTCATGGGGCCTGAACTGTGGGCCTGGGCACTGTCCCTCAGTTCTTCAGCTCAAGGCTAGTGCTCTACCACTTGAGCCACAGCGCCACTTCCGGCTTTTTTTTTTGTGCTTGTGTGGTGCTGAGGAATCAAACCCAGGGCCTCATGCATGCAAGACAAGCACTGAGCCACCTTCCCAACCCCAGCAGCATCAAGTTTTGAGAGAAGTAAGGTATACAAAATTTTCTTAAAGTGTACATTGACACTATTAAGCTCATCATGTAAATCTGTAGTTGATTGTTTTGACAGATATGTCAGTCAACTTATGTCAGACTTCTTTTACATTCTAGCAGATGATGCAAGAAGGTTGACTCCAGTGGACTGATGTCAAATGACAGTACTAAATTAGTATTCTTGGAGCTTATTTGATATTTTACTTTAGGGCTATGAATCCTCTCATGAATGTCTCCGATGTGCTAATGTTGTTTCTGCCACCTGAATTACTAGCTTCTCCATTTTCTTCCTTATATGTGAAGATATTCTATGTATTTTTTCCACTCTTTCATAATATACTCATGAAGGCCTTCCCAATCATGTCTTAAATCTAACTTCACTTGTTAATCCAGTACCAACATCATATGTCTCTATATTGTCACAGGGCAGATATGAGTATTTACTTTCATTAACCATTTTGTAATTATTTGTTCTCAACTACCTTTCTAAATAGTCATATAACAATTACCTCGATCTATTTTATGTTCTAGTCACTTTTCCTTAAACACATGTCATAGCACATTATTAGACTATTAAAATGAAAATATATTTTAAGTAATATTCAACTTAATCTTCTGGCTACTTGTAAACAAGCTTACAGTGTATTAATATGCAATGAGTATGTGCTTCTTAGAGTTCTTTTAATTATGGAAATGTGTTTTGAGATTATATATAGCACTAAGAATGGCTGTAGTAAATAGGAAAGAAAGACAAGAGAATCTTTGGGCTATGAAGCTAAAGCAAAGAAAATCCACAATTCCTAAATTGGTCAAGTTTTTTCAAAAGGTGTTTTGAAAACAGACACAGACATCAATTGTGTAGGTAATTATTTTCCTGCAGTAATGTTAAAATAAAGGATTACTGTGTTTGGCATACAAATTAGAATTCATTGAATCATAGACTTCTTTTTGGATTCCTTTTTGGATTTGAAACAGTGAGGCAGGGTGAACAGAGTGTTTAATGGTGGGTTCTACTAACTGTTTCAACACTTATTGTATAATTATTGTTATTATTATTTGTTGTTGTTGTTCATGCACCTTGAACTCAGAGAGCCTGGGAACTGTCCCTGAGCTCTTTTTGCTCAAGGCTAGTGCTCTACTACTTTGAGCCACAGTGCCACGACCCGTTTTCTGGTAGTTAATTGGAGGTAAGAGTCCCATGGGGACTTCTCTGCCAGCACTGGCTTTTGAACCATGATCCTCAGATCTCAGCCTCCTGAGTAGCTAGGATTACAGGTTTGAGCCACCTGTGCCCTCTTATTGTATAATTATTAATGTATCATTTGTTTTCTAAATCTGTTTTCTCATCTATAAAGTGAGAGTTTGTAATATATTTTCTGCTCAGTGTAATATTGAACTGAGATAACATGTATGTTATCTCAGTATATATGTATATATAAATGTAAAGAGAATTAGATATGTGTCATTGAATTATCTGCAATTATTATTACAATTATACAGTTCTTTAGGGGATTTGGTTTGTCTTGATATTGATAACAGCGATAACACCAATAAACAGCCAAATAAGGAAATAAAGGTTATGTGTGGGTTGCTTGTTTTATTTTCTTATTTTTTTGTTTTATGTTTCTCATGTTTCTTCCTCATTAAAACAGTTTTGGTATGAACCATGATGGAATTGGAAATTCTTGTGGGACCAAAGGTCATGAAGCAGCAAAACTTATGGCAGCTCACATTACTGCAAATACCAATCCTTTTTCCTGGTCTGCCTGCAGTCGAGACTATATAACCAGCTTTCTAGAGTAAGTAATCTCTGGAGAGTGATGATAAATTGCTCTAGAAGTAAGCCACTGGTAGAAGCATAATATATAGTGCTTCAACTTTGCATAATGACTAACTTTTATAGAGCCCAGTTATATTTCAGGCTAATCCCTACCTGCTTTAGCATATCATTATGGAAAAATTTTTAGTTCTTACTCAGACAAGTTATTGAATAATCAAGAGGAAGTGGAGGAAGTATGTATGTAGGATTGATGATTCAAGTAATTAGCACTTTTCAGTGTATGGGAAGCAATTTCAGAATGAATTTGCAGGAACATAAATAGCAAATAAGCCAAACTTTAACTCAAATGCTTTAAATTTGATGGTATATTCAACCACATTGGTTAAAAACTGGGTTCTGCAGGAGGACAAAGTATCTACTAGTAACAAACAAGAACAAAACCAAATGAGCCTTTTGAGGAGAAAATGTAAATGACACATCTTTTCTACATTTTGGGGACTTTTTTTTCCTACTTCTCTGGTGTATATTTCAAGAATTTAGTTAAATGTGATGAAGAGATATAAATGAGAGCAAGTATGAATGTGATGCACACAGGTATGGCTCTGTTTAGGAAACATGATATTCTCCTACATCTTATCCACATAGAACTTCTGATTTTGACTTTAGAAACTGGTAGACTTTGGTCTTACTAATTGTGTGAGTTTGGGCATATTACTCAACCTTTTTAATCCTTAGTATCCTAGGGTTTTAAGTAAATTTAAAATAATGCTTACATCATGTGTTATGTTTATAATTATATAATGTAAAATGCTGTAATATATTTATGTAACACGCTTTATAGGCATTCCTTAAAATGATAGTCATGATTATTTTATGTAAGTACAAGGTTTTCTTGCTTTATCATTTCATTATTTCTTTGAACTGTTTTGTGTGTGTTTTTCTTAGATAAGAGAAGCTAAATACGCCTGAAAAAATGAGGCATACATAAAGCACAGACAGCAAACAATGGAAAATCTATTTTTCATTGGCTTGTGGTGTAGTTTATATTCACATAATTATATTATAAACATTTGAAACTTCAGGTAGCTTATACCTAATAAAATTATGAATAAAAAATTTCTTCTTATGTATGAATAGCCAGATTGTGTATTCTGAAAACTTATAATCAGAGTTTCAAAAGACCTCAATCAGCCAATTTGAAAATACCTAGCACAGAATTTTACTCAAATTGAAAATATAAATGTTTAAAATAGTCTCTTGCAATAATAGAGTTGAAGGAATTGGAAATTCATTTCAGAATATACTTCTGAATATCACATTATTTTAATATTTTTAATGTTAGCAACAGAAAATTATAACACTACTTCTAGTGTTAGATCAGATGAAGTATTATTAAAATTAGTCCTCAGAGGAGTTTTTCAATATCTGCTCGTAGTTTGAGTATTGTCATTTTCTAGGATGGTTTAAATGCAATAATTTACCTAATTTTTAAACATTATTGAAAGTCCTCTATTCATAGAAATCTAACCACTCATGAAATTTCTCTATTGATTTGACTCACATTTTTATAGTAGTATGTTAATCTCTGTCATCAGAAAGATGAATTATAATATGCTCAGGATTCTTATGTATTTTCGATGGCAACCCTTCTCTTGTTTATTAAAGTATGACTTCCTTTTCTCTTGTGTCCTGTTTCTGTTTCACAGGCATATATTGCTCATTAGTTAGTGCCTTCCCTATATACTAAATATGAGAGCCAGAGTCTAATACTCTCATGCTGTAAATATTAGCAAGTTGTATATATTCTTTTCCATATTAAAAGTACATAGATGGCTGAGAGATAGTGGCTCATGCTTGTAATCTTAGCTACTAGGAGGCTGAGATCCGAGGATGGAGGTTTGAAGCCAGCCAGGGCAAGAAAATCCTTGAGACTCTTACCTCCAAATAACCACCAAAAAAAGTGGAGCTGTAGTTTAAATGGTAGAGTGCTAACCTTGAGCAGAAAAGCTCAGGGACAGAACATAGGCCCTGAGTTCAAGCCCCAGTCCTGGCATTACACACACACACACATCTCACATCTCACATCTCACAAAGTATATACATGTATGTATATATATATATATGTAAAAGAACCAATTTTCATTTTCTTGCCAGGTCTTGTATAGTTGAAACCATATTGTGGCTAAGACACTACAAAAAGGAATCTCTAAATTTTTGGTAAAATACAGTTAAGAAATCAACACTGGTTTAAAGAAAGATGTAAATTGTTACTAGTTGCAATATTATTGCTCCATTGAATTAAATTAATGAAACAGCATTATTTAATCCTTATTGCTTCTCTATATTTTGTATATATAATCATGATTAGCTTTAATGGGGTTCTGATGGTCTTATCTGCCCTTATCTCATGGAATTCCTCATGGGAATGCATACTAAGTTGAAGCCAGTAATAAAAGAATAAATATGAAAGAAAATGGGTAGAGACTCTGGGAAAAACTGGTATTTCCCCATTCTTTAATAATTTATTAAACAAATGTGATTATAATCTTTCTAAACCATAAAAGTATTTAAACACAAGGTCCTTTAAAAACATCAGCTCACTGGAGCACAAAGATGTAATAGTAACTCACTTCATTCATTGTTTCCCTTTATTGATACAATGAACTAAATTGCTTTAACAGCTATAGGTGATATTTTTGAAAAGCCAGTGATATTCTGATTAAGGATTGAGGTTCTATTTATATTTTGTAGCTGGAGCAAAAAGGTTCATAATACTATTTTAGCTTCTCAAGAAAAAGAAACCATGAAAGATAAATTGATTAGGAACTGTATGTAGCCTACCCAACAAAATGCATACCTTTCTCTACTTAGTGACTTGTATAGGCCAAAGATCATGGTGGGTTTAACATTGAGCTTTCTATGATTTATAGAGATTCACTCTATGTTCAACTGAAAAAAGTTTCCATGGCCAATGCCAGTAGAATACAAAGTCTCTCATGTCATTCTGAAACACTAGGTGCTACTGATCAATCAGGAGATGGTGTTTACCAACTCCCAATATTTTTTTTCAGATTTCTTATACTCGGTGATTCAATAAGTGGTTCATGAATCGCCCAGAAGCCGTCCTGATTAAATAATAAAGAACCCATTTCCGTTAAAATGGACGTGTTATTCCAGCTTCTGATGTTTTCCGACGACGGCTTTGCAGGTAGTGTCCTTCCTATCTGCCTGCGGGACTTTTTTATTTACTTACTTATTCATTTAGAAAGTAGAGAAAGATAAACCTGGTATTCTGGCTCACATTCACTGATGACTATGGGCAAATTTACCAGGCGTAGAGGGCAGCCAGCACTACTTTAGACTAGGTTTTCAGGCATTCCCCACCACGTAGCAGCAGTACAGAATAATTGCATAACATGTCTTTAAAAATTATGGGGGCTCTGCGAACCAACTCTTGTGTTATTTAAGTTAAAATCTGCTAAACTGAAATTTTCCTACAGTACCAAGTTGAATACAGAGTAGTCATGTTCAGGAAGTATGAAAACTGAATGTTATAGATCAAATGTGAACTACGAAAATAAGTGAGAGTAGAGTTATAAGAGAAATAATAGAAGATGGACAAGATGACTCAAACACTCACTTTCCTCTCTAGAAATTGCTTTTGAAGGTCAACATCAATCCATTAGGTTGAAAATAATCTTTGAAGATGGGACCTTTCTAATACACGTATTCAAGAAGCAGCTTGGCACAACAAGTTTTTCTTCTATCCATTTATCTGAGTGACACATTTTGGGAACCTTGCCCTAACTGTGTATATCTATATATCTATATAGATACCTATCTATATGGAGAAATATATATCTTTGAGAAGTCATAATTGCATATGGAGGAAAGAGAGGAAGCCACGTTAAGTACAAAATTGAAGCCTCAATTTCCATTATACTTGGACTTCTCTGTCTTAGAGAGGGTTAAAGAAAAGGGTTTCACTTTATATAATACATTTAGGGTTTACATTTGCCTAAATGTATTTTTATATGAGAACATAGGAGGTACAGGTATGGGACTTGCTATAGATGATATCAGCTTAATTCATTTTTATTTAATTTATATTGTGCTTGTATTACTTTGTAGAGAAAAGGGAGGAACATTCAATGTTAACTTTTTGTTAAGGGACTGTTAAAATATGAACTGTTAAAATATGACTGCTAAAATATGAACAGTTGTATAGAAGTATTTCTATTCAGACTATTCCCTATATTACAGACATGAATTGTCTCTCTGATTTATAGTCTGATTGTTTTAGTAAAAATGAACTTAACTTTTAGTTAGGATTCTGTCCTGTCCTCATGTTCTGGAAAGAAAGCCAAGAAGACTTACTTTACATAAGGATCCATAAATTTTAGTTGAAGAGCTTGCTCATGTTCCTAATTCCAACTTTTTGTATCATGTAAATAAAATACCTCTAAATTAGAAGTAAAATACCTAAAATGTGATTATCCCATCATACTGCAAAGATTTTTGGAAATATGAATAAATACATACTTTATTATGAATTACATAATGTAGGAAGAAGTATGTTTTTAAACTAATACTTCTTTTTTGTAGTGTTTTTTTCTTATTTTTTTTATTGTGAAAATACTGTACAGAGGGGCTACAATTACATGGGCAAGATAATGAGTACATTTCTTATCAAGCATTGTAGCCTCCTCCTTTGTTTTCCCTTCCCATCCCATCTCCCCCCCCACCTCCCCCAACTAATACTTCTTTACTTATTTCAGAAGCACAGACAAAAATAGAGCTTATAAACTCAATAATTATATGTATATATGTAGATGTTGACTGAAGTTGTCTTTCTTAGCAATGAAACTAGAAAAGCCCTGTAGAGTTCAACATCCATCTCTCAGACCCATCTTCTCTATCTTCTGTATTTACATCTGTGTGTCTCAGAATGATGATTGATAACTCGAAGTCATGAGTATCTAAAATTACTATTTTAAAGATTTAATTAATGATGATTGTGGTCTATAGACTTTACTTACTTGACAGTTGTAGGAAAAGTGTTAGGAAAGTGAAACACCAATTTTAATATTAAAAAAGTATATTTTGTTTAACCTCAGTTAAGGATTAAAATATGAAAATCATTCCTTTCCTCAAATATACTAGTCCAGGCTTCACTATATTTTTGAAAATCATTGCTAAGAAAAAGTACTATATATTCATTAAGAATGTATAGTAGGGTGCTTTCTACACATTCATGCTTGTAATCCTAGCTACTCAGGAGGCTGAGATCTCAGGATCATGGTTCAAAACTAGCAAGGCAGGACAGATTGCAAGACTATTATTTCCAATTAACCACCAGAAAACTGGATGTGGAGCTCTGGCTCAAAGTGATAGAGCCATAACCTTGAATAAAAGAGCTCAGGCCCTGAATTCAAGCCCCACAGTGGGATGCGGGTGGGAGACGAATGTATAGAAATAATTTCAATCAGACATGAGATATCCCTAACACCTTACTTGTAGGATTCTTGAATTAACAAGCCTTGCTAGTTTGTACAATATAGCTAAGAATTTTTCAAAAGACCTTTAATGGGATGATGTTCCTAGATGTAGGTTCATTTTTAGCAGGTCCGTATGGTTTGCTTTTATATCTCATTTCATATGCTATGTTACTCTTCTGCAACATATATTAGAGAAAGAGAACTAGACTTGTTTAGCTATTTATACCACATTTATGCAAAAGAAATAGATGCTTTTGGACTATAGAAATAAAATTATATTTGTGATAAACCTCAGAATTGATTTGGCCCTAGGTGCCCAGAGTTCATGGCATTCTTGGTAGTCTGAAGACTCTTGCAATGATCATCTGACTTTTTTTTAAGAATATGAGCTAAGATTAGAAGAGTATTAATACATTGAAACAAGAATGTTAAATGAAGAAATTATTCTTATTTCCTCCTGGCTTATGCCAATTTTGCAATCGGAAAAGAATTAGTATATCAGTATATCTTGCTTTGAATTCTCCTTTGGGGTCTACATAATTCTTCCTCCTCTAATTTTCTGTATCCCTGAAAATAATTTTATCTAAAAATTTAGTAGATTCTGAATTGGTGCTCTTAGGTGAATATTTTCTATCCTTTTTTTGTTATGCTGTTGGTAAGTATTTATTTCCTACAAGTTACTGTACTTCAATTCTTTTGTTCACATTTTAAACACTTTCTATTGATTTATATGGAACTTAAGTTTATTATTGCATATTTGATGCCTTTCATAAATTTATTTATAGCTTTATTATAGATGGAAAGAAAACTGATATGTTAGAAGGCACATTTGGGAGATAAACAATTTATTCAGTTAGTCCACAAATATTTCATATTATTATTAAAATGATCTTTTTTCTATTACATTACTCAAATATGACCTCTTTGTCATTAACCTCAAAGTATCATTTAAAATTTATATAGATTTACGTTTACATGGAAATCACTGGTTATTTTTAAAAAGTCACCTATAAATAATTTAATTGATGAGGCAGATGTCAATTTCTAAAACTGTCATAAAAATGAAATAAGTGTTCTGTCATGAAAATGGAATAGCTGGGTGAACAGCTGTTCTCTGTTAGCTATCTTGAGTGGTGATGACTGAAATGATTGTAACAGCCAGTAGTAAAATCCAAATATATGGGTGTGATATCTAAGTATCACATCTTAATATTTTTATTAAATATTTTCTTTAAAAATTAGTCAAGAGGAGCATAAATGAAAGAAAATGGTATAAAGGAAACATTATTTTATCTCTGGTCTTTTGAATCAATCTAATTTTAGAATAGTTTGATTCTCTTTTTTAAAGATATTTATTTGCTGCAATACAAAGAAATATTCTTATATAACAAGTGAACTTTTATACTTAAGAACATGAGAAATACTGTGAATATGAAATAAGTGAATATGAAACTTGTCATTATACAAGATTCTTTTTTACCTATCTATAAATGAACATTTTCACTGTTCTAAATAACAGTTGAGGAACTTTTACTTGTGAAATTATTTTCCTTTGGCAAAGTGGATGGAAAAGATTTTGGGAAAAAAAACACAACTGCTGGCACAATGGACAAGAATGTTGGAAAAAATTTTCAAATGTTGGCATAGTGATTCTTAAAAATTCTAACTTACATGTGAAATGAAAGTAAAAAAGCATCTGTCCTATTTTATGCACACTGACTAAATAAAAATGAACAATTATATTTAGCAGAGTTTAAAGCTCTTTAAGCTAAGGTATTCTGTCTGGCTTTTGGTGATTTTATATGTTATTTGTTCCACTGAGTTAAATTATTATGTTTGAGTACAGGCATATTTGTAGAGCAGAAATTATATAGAGAGAAGAACATTCTCTTTTCCAATTCTGATGACCTTAGATGAAATATGGAATTTTTTTGAAAGATTAAACATCCTAATATAGTTGAGAGAAAAACCTTGGATCTTAGCCTGTCATTTAGCCCATTTATTAGTGAAGCATTTCAAGAACCCACTGACATGAGTTACCACAGGTCTATTGTTCTGCCCAAGGTGAAGGTATATAAATTAGATCTTTAAGGATTACAATTGTTTTTTTAAAAACGGTCCACATTTCATGTTTTTAATTCTACTACCAGATGTGGCTATATTTTCAATGAAAACAAACAAGCGGCTTGGAGCAATGTGAAATTCCATTTTGATTTCTCCAGAAATTAGTTTAAATCAGTGTTTTAAAGCCCAACATGAGTTCTTCAGATTGTTGTCTGAGATGCTTTTCTTGTGTCTTGGGACTGGAAAAAAAATGACTAGAGGCTTTTCTTTGAGCTTCAGTAAAGCTTCTTTATTTTGCCACATGATTATTTATTGATACAAGATATTATTTTCATGCAACCTATGATTGAAACAAAGATCTCAAGACATGGTTTCATTTTGATGACTGAAGTGGTCCACAGAATACCTAATTTCCTTTGATCCTTTATGTTGAACAGTTCAGGCCGTGGTACTTGCCTTGATAATGAGCCTCCCAAGCGTGACTTTCTTTATCCAGCTGTGGCCCCAGGTCAGGTGTATGATGCTGATGAGCAATGTCGTTTCCAGTATGGAGCAACATCCCGCCAATGTAAATATGGGGTAAGAGGCCTTAATCCTTACATTCAGTCATTGATATATGGTTTTTTATGGCACAAATATGTACATGGAATTATGGTTGAACTTAGATTGTTTCCAGTAACATTATTGACGTCAATATTTTTTTACACTGCTTTTTTCTGATATCATCTCATATCTATTTTTGAAATATTTGACTACTTCCAAGATTAAATAAGTTTCAATGTTTTGGGGGGAGGGATCAAGTAGAATTTGAATGAGTTCTTATGTTTTGTTTGTTTGTTTATGATGCCAACTCTGTCTTTCGAAATGCTGGGTTTTAATAAAAGTCTTGCCTACTCCCCATTTCTGGTACACTCATAATTGGGCTAAAGGGCATTTGTCATTGGCTGTGTTCTTTTGCCTGAATTCATACTAGCTAGAACTGAATCACTGCAGGTTGCTTCATCCACTGCCCACATTCCAACATGACAACCAGGAAGGAACAACATAACATTAACTCCTTTAGCGAACAAGGAAAACTGCTGTGGAAAAAGGATGTAAGCATCAGAACTGACTTTTCACATCTGCCTAGAGCCATCACAGGGTCTATACTAGTAAACATGACAATTCTTTTAAATTTTATCTGGAAAGATTTTAGTGTCTAGTGTAGGGAACTCTTAATTGTAAGTATGTAATATATAATATATGTAATCTAAGCATGTTGAATAAAACAAGAATAAGATTTTAAAATGTCAAATTGTGTGCCAAAAATGCTCAGGTTAAAAAAAATAAGTCTAAAGAGTCAGGGTTTTTTTCTTTTAATTTTTTTTTTGTACAAGTCCTGGGCTTTGAACTCAGGGCCTAAGTGCTGTCCCTGAGCTCTTTTTCTCAAGGCTAGTGGCTTACCACTTGTGTCAGAACTCCACTTTCTAAGTTCCTGTTGGATGCAAAGTTTAAATTTTTTTTAACATTAAACACAGCAAAAAATAAGAATTAAGTTTTAAAGTAAGCAACATTGAACAATATCCTCATTGTACTGTACTAATCACTCTCCTGGGTTACAGTACAAAAGGAAATGATTCTATAAATAACTCTTGGGTGAAAAGCTTATTATTACTTTTGGTAGGCTGACAGTACATTTTGTGCATTAGATTTTTAAAGACTGTGTGTGAATATCTGAATATGTGATCCTTGAGTAAAACTTTCATCTTTCCTTTCTATTTGCAGTCTTTTATTCTTATTTCTGTATGGTTCTAGCTTTTTTTCATAGATTGTTCTCCAAAGAAAGGACAACCAAACTTTAATTACTTGAAATTCTTTTTATTTTTATTTTTTGTCTGTCATGGCACTTGAATTCTGGGCCTGGGTACTGTCCCTGAGTTCTTCAGCTCAAGGCAAGCACTCACCACTTGAGCCACAGCACCACTTCTGTTTTTCTGGTGGTTAATTGGAGATAAGAGTCTCACGGACTGTCCGGGCTGACTTTGAACCTCAATCCTCAGATCTCAGCCTCCTGAGTAGTTAGGATTACAGGTGTGAGACACTGGTGCCCAGTGTACTTGAAATTCTTAATAAAATGATATTAGAAATGCTTTATGTCTCTTATTTTTTTATTTCCCCCATTGGAAATTGAATATTAAGTCCACCTTTAAATTTCCATATTAGATGATTTATATTTTTGTGATTTGTAGGATCTGTAGTTTTCTTTTTTGAATAAATTAACTTAAAAAGTACTTTAGGTATATCTCATTCATTTCAGAGTGATTAGAAATGAGACAAATACAAAATTGTATTTTCCTTAATTCTGCTTTTCTGTGTTATAGTTCTAAAGACATTTGGAACATATATAAAATAACATTGGGAAACTTGGTGAAAGACAATAGCCTATTACGAACCTATACAAATTCTTATATTTTATCATGAATCCTTTTTGCTTTTATGACTTTTACAAAAAGATGGTTTTTGTAGACCTATGTATTCTTGAAATTCTTATATTTTAAAAAGTTCTATGTATTAATTATAAGTTTTCTTGCTGCTGGTTCTACTCCTCCTTCCCTTACTTCCGCCTGACCTCTTCTTCCTCATTCCTCCCTCTCCCTTTTTCCTCCCCTCCCCTTGTCTTCCTCCTCTTTTCTTACTGGTGCTAGAACTGAGGGCTTCATGCTCATGCTCACCTTGCTTGCTGACAGCTTGAAATCTACCACTCAAGTCATGCCTCCAATCTGGCATTTTGCTGAGTAGTTGGAAACGGAATCTCAAAGATTTTTCTGCCTGGGCTTGCTTGGAACTACATTCTTCTGATCTGAGTAGCTAAGGTTTCAGATGGGAGCCACTGGTGTGCAGTGAGTCATAGCATTCTTTACAATCATGCTCACATCTTCAACTTGTTCCTAAACAACCACCACAAACCCCCTGAAAACACCAACAAAACAACAATTTTTTGTGTGTGTTTTAATTTCCAAATGTACATTTGTTTTTATCTGGCAAATCCTTAAGGTTTCAAACAATTGTAAATACTACTTTAGAAAACAATTGTGGCTTTGAATATGGAAGTCCAGTTAAGTAAGCAAGACATACAATAGTTGGTAGTGAAGGAAAAAAATAAACCAGCCCTGATTTAGATAGCTCTCTGAGTGCAGTGTGAGGAGATGAATTTGAAATACAATTTCTGTGTGAACAGTATATCCTTTTCAAGAGGATACTGAAGAATCACAGAATGATTTGTTTCAAAAACAAATTGCTAATGGTATCAGAGATTCAACAACTATAGGATATTCCATAGCTGTACCTAAAGTTGCCAGCTTTTTATGTTTTACGGTTTGGCCATCGTGTGGTCATGGCTGGCTAACTGCTGGGTTTCTGACATTTCTTGATTGATTTTTAGCATAATCTTAGAAAGTGGGACAATCTATGTAGATGTAAGTTACACTGAAACATTCTCTATTTTATCTTACTTGGAGCAACATTTTCCATTATTATCCTTGCATATCATCTATTTTTATGTCTCCAATATTCTTAAATTCTAGTAGACCAGAAAGAAAAGTATAATGACTGTAACTATAAACAACAGAACAGTAAAGTATATCATATAAAGTAATTTATTTCTGTAATGTAGTAACTTGTAAATGATACATAGTCTCTGGTAATTGCATAGTATCTCTTTTTTCTGAGATTCTTCAAACTGTATTGATGAAACCCATAATTCCCTTGTAATGTTTTACACATTGGAGAAACTAAGCATACAGAATGTTATTTTACCCACTGCATGGTCAAAAAATATAGGTGTAAATCTGCTAGTTCTGTTCCTTCTAGGTATAGTTATTATGTTACTAAAATGAAGACAGTGGGTGTATTTTGTCCCAAAGACCCATATATAGTTTTCATCAGGAATATATTACTTGTATTGCTATAAGCAAACTCCTCATTGTTTTAGTCTCTTTTGGAAGAGGTGATCAGGAGACCTGCTCCAGACTAATCTGAGTGGAAGAATTGAGTCCCATCTCGTGTTCCCACCACTCCCCCCACCCCACCCCTCCACCTCAGGTAGACTTTTTTTTTTGCATACTAGGCAGAAGCTCTATCACTTGAGCCATGGCCAGCATCAGATTGTGATTCTAGTACCTATGGCTTCTAGTGTAGCTAGGATTATTAGTGTATTCTACTATGTTTCGCTTGCTGATTGAAATGGGGGTGTGACTTTTTGTACTAGCTAGCCTTAAACTAAGATTTTTCTGATCTCTGCCTTCTAAATAATGACAATGTAACTTGGCAAAAGTATTTTCATCAAACTTGTTTGTGACTATTTGTACAATGAGTAGCTCAATGTCTCACTCATTTAGTTATTCCACAAATGTTTGTTGAATAGATGAGTGAGAAGAATTGCTGGTGAGGAGATGTGTCTTCACCTTTCTTTGTGGAGACTCTAATGCTGTGTGTTTAAAGTTCTGAGAGGAAGATTGTGTGGTTTTTGACTCTTAAACAAACAGCACACACAGAAGAAGAAATAGGAAGCCAAATCTGACCCTATATGATATGGTTTAGGAATGTGCTTGTAGCTTTCCCTACAACCACATTGATAGTGGTTGAGTATTTCCCTACTGTGTGAAGAACACATGCCCAATGCTAAAAAAGAACTACCATAAAAAACAAACCTTTTGTTTGAAGAGTAATGAGAAACTGAACTGTTGAAGTGTTTTTAATGAAGGAGACCAGAAGAGTTTACTGATTTTCAGAAAAACAGAATTTTTATTGCACATTGTATCTTAGGAAACAAATAAATTCTGTAAGATGAAACAATATATTAGAAAACTAAAAACTAAGAGCCTTGTGAATGCTAGGCAAGTGCTGAACTACTGAGCCACATCCTTAGCCTTTTCTTTTTCATATTCTCTTTCTCCTAACACACACTTACAGAACTCAAAACAGTTATGCCACTGATGGTATTCCATTGTAGCAGCACCTTTACTTTCCTAAGTGAATGTTTCCATTTTTTTTTAACTGCCCATATCTATGAACAAGATTAATAGAGATATTTATTTATAAGGCTGCATGATTTTGATTTTATGATAGCAAAACCCTAATATTGTGATGGAAAAATAAAATAATATATAACATAAAAATATGACGTATCTTGGGAAACTTTAAGATTTCTCATTAATTTTGAACCTTTCCAGGAGAAGTGCATTTGTGGCAAGGGCTTTTTACTTACACATCAAAAAGAAGCATATACATTTTTCTCCTTTATGTACCTCAATAAAATGACTAAATGACAGAACAAATTACAAAACTTTAAGCACCATGTTTGTTTCATACTTGAAGGGATGAGAGATTTAAAAAAAATCTAATCTTGGAAATGCAAGATCAGATTGTATGAATTTATAGTAGGTAATAGTTTCCTCTGCAGCTACTTTGTTTATATTTAGTGAAATCTATTGAAGTCTTCATATTTTCTCATCTAAAGAGATCTACTCAGTAAAATAATATGTCATAAAAATGTGCAAACATAAAATAAAATTTAGAACAGTATCTATATTAAATATGTCTTTGGAAGTCAAGGATAACCACTAGAGACCAAGCACTCTCTGGTTGGAATACACTCCTTCTGGGAAGTACTTCACAAAACCGAAATATTTTGCTTCTACTACTACTACTACTACTACTATTACTACTGCAGATTTTTGTTGGTGTTGGTGGTGGTGGTGGTTGTGGGGCTTGAACTGAAGGTCTGGGCTTTTGCTCAAGGGTAGCCCTCTATCACTTTGAGCCACAACTCCACTCCGGGTTTTGGGTGGTTAATTGTATGTTGACTTATTTTTAGTACTTTCAGAATATGCTTGCCTACTTATACTGTTCATTTTTTTCCTCAAGATATACAAATAACTTGGAGGTTGATATTAGTGAAATCTGGAGAAGTACTTAGTGGAGTATGTAAAAAGGCCGTTTAAAGAAATGAATTTGAGTAGCATGTTTGTTTTGTCTTCAGATTTTAGAATACTTATTAGAATTTGAATGATGGTGACAAATTTTTACCACAAGCATTTAGAAACCCACAATAATCTTTCACTCTTCACAGCTGGAAGGTTGTTAGATGAGCTACTAGGAGGAATTTCAAGTTATTAAATATAGCAGAAAAATTATAGAATCATTTTCCTTAAATATCTTAAAGTAGTATAAATATTTTAAGGTGTAATTTGACATGTCTTAGGGAATAAAAACAATATTCCCTTTGCCATAGATAGATAGATAGATAGATAGATAGATAGATAGATAGATAGATAGATTTATCAGGTATATATATGATAGGAGAGTGTTTTCATTTTTACTTTTCCTGGGTTCCAAGCCAAAATCTTAAGACCACAATCCTAAGTATGCTTAAAGATCAGTAGTTTTTCTTTTTGCCAGTCCTGGGCTTGAACTCTGGGCCTGGGCACTGAAGACCTCAGCTTTGCAGCTAAAGGCTAATGCTCTAGCACTTGAGCCACAGTGCCACTTCCGGCTTTTTCTGCTTATGTGGTGCTGAGGAATCAAACCCAGGGTCTCATGCATGCAAGGCAAGTACTCTACCACTGAGCCACCTTCCCAACCCAAGATCAGGAGGTTTTTTTTTTTTTTTTTGGTCCGGTTGTGGGGCCTGAACTCTGGGCCTGAGCACTGTCCCTCAGCTCTTCAGCTCAAGGCTAGTGCTCTACCACTTGAGCCACAGCGCCACTTCCGGCTTTTTTCTTTTTGCTTATGTGGTGCTGAGGAATCGATCCCAGGGCCTCAGGCATGCAAGGCAAGCACTCTACCACTGAGCCAACTTCCCAGCCCCAAGATCAGGAGTTTTTAACCTGTGTTTGCTTCTTAGATTTTTTTTTCTTTTCTAACTGCTTTATCATGTTTTGAGCTTCTTCAGATTGGTTTTTACTTATTTAAGCCAAGTTTCTAAGTCAGGGTTTCTGTTGTTCTTTTGCCTTTCTAGATTCTCTTGCATGTTTATTTATATAACAAATAAGTAAACTATTTAAGGCGGAAAGAAGGGTATATTATCTTTAGAAGCTCTCAGACACCTGGCGCCAGGGGTCATATATTGTGTTTTCAATTTTCCATTGTGTGATCAAAAGATAAGTAACCTTTCTTATTACTGATGTTCCTGCCTGACCTCTCCAGGGCTCTGTTCTTCTCTGTGGTCATTGAGATCCTATAAAGCAAACAGCTGTTGAGACTGTTACTGATAGGGAAACATCAGTTCCCCCATGGACATGATCAAGGATGCAAAATGGCATCAGGATTCATTTTTAAAATACACAAAAATTTATGTGTATCTCTTTCATAATTGCTTAACAAATGAAACCAAGACAAAAGCTATATACCAATAGATACCATTATCTTTTTGTATGTTGTTTTACTTAATGACATAATAATTATAAAATAATTTTGTGCTTTTATGAGGCCCTCTCCCCTTGTATAAAGTAGTAATTTTAATATTGTCTACATAAATCATTTTTTAATTTCTCCTAACTTGTAATTACTTGAAAAAAATGGAAGGGATAACCTCATTTCTTGTATTATACTGAAAGTGTCTTTGTAAAATAGTCAATTTTTCTACTTTTCTTTTTCTTCCCTTCATTATATTTCTCTAATTCTCTTCTTCCATTCCATTTTCTAAACATATTTGATGGATTTCATTGTATTATCTTCATGTAGATAGCTGTAATATACTTAGAACTTCTTAATTTCACCCTCCTATATCTTCTCTTGAGGTTGTGTGTGTGTGTGTGTGAGTGATGTGAGTCTGTGTGTGCGCACTCATGCATGCACGTAGGCACATGTATGAGTTTGGGGGCTTGCACTTTGGGACTGGGAGCTGTTGCTGAGCTTTTGTATTCAAGGCTACTGTCTACCACTTGAGTCCCAGCTCCATTTCTGACTCTTTTTTGAGAGTTAATTGGAGATAAGAGTCTCATGAACTTTCCTGTACCAAGGGCTTTGAACCATGATCTGCAGCTCTCAGCCTTGAGTAGCTGGGATTACAAGTGAGCCACTGGCATCTATCTGGCCCTATAGCCTCCTTTATCTTTCTCCTGCTCATCCCCACCTCAGATATCTCCTTTTATGTTCATGTCCGTTTTTTTAATCATTATCATCATCATCATCATTATCATCATTCATCATCATGAGTGACATGATGATATCACTCATATCACATAAGAGTGATAACATGTGACATTTGACTTTTACAGTTTGGCTTATTTTGCTCTATGATGATCCTCTATATCAATTTGCCTGAAAGCAACGAAATTTTGTTCTTCTTTATGGCTGAATAGTGTATCATAATGTATAGATACCACTTTATTTTCATTGGTTGTTGGGTGCCTGGCCTGATTCCACAGCTTGGTTATCGAACATAGTTCTGCAATAAATGTGTATGTACAGGGATTGGTCTTCTGTGTGGATTTATACACTTTTGGATATATGCCAAAGAGTGCTATTGTAGAGTGTTAATAGGTCTACTTTAGCTTTTTTTTGGTGGGGGGAGGTCCGCTTGTGGGGCCTGAACTCTGGGCCTGGGCGCTGTCCCTCAGCTCTTCAGCTCAAGGCTAGCGCTCTACCACTTGAGCCACAGTGCTGCTTCTGGCTGTTTTTCTTTTTTTTTTTTGCTTATGTGGTGCTGAGGAATCGAACCCAGGGCCTCAGGCATGCAAGGCAAGCGCTCTACCAATGAGCTACCTTCCCAGCCCCTACTTTAGCGTTTTGATATACACTGACTTCCATAGAAGTTGCACTAGGTGGTTTCTTTCCCTGCCTTCTTGCCAGCATTTTGTTGGTTTTCATTGTAGCCATTATGACTAAGGTGAAATAGAATCTCAATGTAGTTTTGATTTGCATTTCCTTTATGGCTGAATACCCTCTTCCTATGGACTTCTGAGAACTAACTTATTTTTCTATTTATTAATTGGATTATGTATTCTTTGGTTGCTTGTCTTTTTGAGGTATTTGTTTATTAGATATTAATCTTTTATGAATAGCTGGAAAGATTTCTCCCATTCTGTGAGTTGTCTCATCATTCTGGTGATGATTTGCTTTGAATCATGATGATGAAGTATTGTTGTAGTTTGATTCATTTGTCAATTCTTGCTCCTAATTCCTGAACAATTGGAGTCCTGTTTTTAAAATGCTTGCCAAAGGCTATATTTTCCTTTTGTTTCTCTGTAGTAGTTTCAAAGTCTCAAGTCTTTCTTAAGATCTTCAATATAGTCAAGTGCTTGTGACTCATGCCTGTAGCCTTTAGCTACTCAGAAAGCTGACACCTGGAGAATCTTGGCAGAAAAGTCTGCCAGACTCTATCTCCAAAATAACTAGTAAAAAGTTGGACTGGACATGTGGCTCAGTGGTATAATACCCTCTGAACAAGCAAGCCAATGAGTACCAGCTCTGAGTTCAAACCTTGGTACCAGAAAAAAAAAAATCTGTGATCCATTTTGAATTGGTTTTTGTACAAAGTGAGAGGATCAGGGTTTTCTTTTTGTTTTTGTTTTTCGCATATGGGTAATATATTTTCACAGCACCATTTATTGAAAAGTGTTTTTTTCTTCACAATATGTTTTTGTATCTTTCGTTAAAGATCACCTGGTTTTATCTGTGATTATTTTGGGGTCTTCTATTTTGTTCCATTGGTCTTCATGTCTGTTTTTATGACAGCACATTTTTTTTTGTTATTATGGCTATGTAGTATAATGTGAAGTCTGGTACTATGAAACCTTCAGTGTAGCTCTTTTTTTTTTACTGAGTATTGCTTAGGCTATTTTGAGGCTTTTGTGTTTCCATATGAATTTTAGGATTACTTTTTCTATTTTTGTGAGGAATAACATTGGAATCTTGATGAGGATGACATTGAATCTATAGATTGCTTTCTACAGATGTGTAGCAATTTTTTTTTTTTTTGTCGGTCGTGAGGGCTGAACTCTGGGCGTAGGCACTGTTCCTCAGCTCTTCAGCTCAAGGCAAGCGCTTTACCACTTGAGCCACAGCACCACTTCTGTTTATGTGGTACTGAGGAATCGAACCCAGGGCCTCATGCATGCAAGGCAAACACTCTACCACTGAGCCAACTTCCCAGCCATGTGTAGCAATTTTTATGATATTGATTCTGCTTATTTATAACCAAGGGAAATCTTTCTGTCTTCTGTATCTTCAATTTCTTTCTTCAAGGCCTTACAGTTATCATTGTAGAGATCTTTCACGTCCTTTGCTAGATTTATCATTTACTTTTTTGATGCTATTGTGAATGGGGCTGTTTCCTTCATTTCTTTCTAGTCTTTTCATTATATACACTCTAGCCCTTAATTACTCTGTTTTGATCAAAATAGCCTCAGTTGAATGGAGTTACTGTTTGCATGTCAAATAATTTAATTTTTATTAGATAGTTGCTATAAACCTTTGTTATCTAAATGCATTTTTGTTAACACTTATATTTGCTAATGTTTTATATTATTGTTAATGTTTTTCAATACTAACATTCACCTGAAACAATTAAGTAGATTGGAAACTTGAGCATTGGTATTCATTATATTTAAAAGCATTATAGACATACCAACTTTCAATTTTGTCAAAAGGAACGTTTTGTAAAGACTGCCATAAGCATGCAGACTCTGTCTTTGGGACTCTTTCAGTCTCCTATAATATAAAAAATGAATAAAACTTAAGAAATATGCCAGGCACAGGTGTCTCATGCCTGTTATCCTAACTACTTATAAGCCTTAGAATGTTGAGATCACAGTTTAAAGACTGTTTAGGCATGTAAAAATTGTCCACAAAAGCCATTGCCAAGGAAAAGTTTGACACAGTGGCATATACCTGTTATCCTACATACCAAATAGCCTAACAAGTAGATCATACTGGCATTTGCCTGTGTAGGAAGCAAAATCCTATCTGAAAAGCAACCAGCCAAAACCAAGATTGGAAGATGGCTCAGTGGAAGAAAACCAGTTTAGCAGTGTGAAACCCTGAGTTCAAATGCTAATATCATTAAAATAATAATAACAACAATAATAAAGACAATCCATTAAGGTTATTTAACTTAGTTTCATGGAAAATAGAAACCATACTGACATCATTTTTCTAATTTTTGTCTTAAAAATTGAAAAATCTTTAATCGAGAGTAGCACTAATCCATGGTTCTTGTCTGACTGATTTCCCTTTACTTATCCTGGTTCCCATGAACTCTAAGTAATAGTATTATTTTTTCATAGCACTCACATCATTTTTGGTGCATAGTAGAGTCTCAGTAAATACTTTCAAAGGAATGAAGAATATTGTTGGTCCTTTTGCACCACCAGGCAATCCTTACAGGTTAGAAGTTCACCTTGTGCTGTTAGAGTTACCATTTAATATGTACCCTGTAATGTGGCAAAAATGTCCTTTGCTGGGGCTTTTGATAACTTCTGTCTCCTTCCTTAAACTTAAGGACTAGCACAACACCAAATTTCTCCTAGAGAATCTTTACAAGGTAAAATTTAAGTTATAAAGGGAATCCTAATATGGCAATGATGAGTTATTATTTCACAGAGGTAAGAAAACTAATTTTAATTTTGATCAAAAACCATGAGTATATGAAAGAAAGCTATGGTATTCCAGTGCTAACCTGATGGCTAGTAAAAAAATCATGATTTCTTTTTGCTAACTATACTCCTCACTTTTTCACGCTTTTTATTTACTTGGTATGAAAGGAATTTTGCTTGCTTTTTATCTTTCTAGGAGTATTTATATTTAATCTTGGCAACTCATCCTAAATTGGATAACATAATTTTTGTTACTCAAGTTGAAATTCCAGTTGTAAAACCTATTTGAAAGTTCTTCAGAGCCTTCTCAATGACTACTCTAACATCTTGAAAATGTGTCCCAATGCAAATTTCTAGTCCCATGTTCATGTCATGTGAGAAGTTAGTGCCCTAGAATACCTTGAACTACCAGGCCCCCCCTAAGGTAACAATCTTCTCTTAGATGAAGAAATTTGTTTTTAAACATCCATTATTCTGTAAACGAGGACTGTACTGTGAATCTTGACATTAAGATTTTGAAAAAGTATCACAAGCACTTGTTACTTTTAGGTAGAAATTTTCAAAACACTTTTAGAAAATAAAGTTTCTATAACCTATCTAGATTGAATGTTTTCCTGACAGATGTTATATTTACCATTTTAAAGTATTATTTAGGCCTAATAAGGAATGTGTGTGTGTGTGTGTGTGTGTGTGTGTGTGTGTGTGTGTGTGTAGCTCAGAGGTAAATTTATAGAAGTTTTCATAATGTCTGTATACAGTTCTATTTGGTGTCTGTTTTTGTGAACTCTTTAAATTTTGAATTTGGGTAGGCTTTTTATATATGGAATGATATTTTGTAAAGCCTTTGAGGCTTTAACTATAGTATATTTAACTATAGTTAAATATATTATTTAGGGACAGAAACTTTAAAAGTATATCCCTTAAGAAAAAATTACAGTAGTATTTTTTTTAATTGGTCATGGGGGCTGAAACCTGGGCTTGGGCACTGTCCCTCAGCTCTTCATCTCAAGGGTAGCACCCTACCACTTGAGCCACAGCACCACTTCCAGCTTTTTTCTGCTTATGTGATGCTGAGGAATCGAACCCAGGACCTCATGCATGTGAGGTAAGCACTCTACCACTGAGCCAACTTCCCAGCCCAGTATTTTTAAATATATATTTTATTGTAAAGATACTGTACAAAGGGGTTACAGTTACATGAGTAAGGTAATGAGTACACTTCCTATCGAGCATTGTTACCCCCTCCTTTGTTTTTACCCTACCATTCCTTCCTTCCTAACATCTCCTCAACTTCTTTTAAATGCTTGTAAAAACCACTTTATAACAAATTACACTGGAAAAGGAAAGTTTTAGGTTTATATTTTGACTCATAGTAAATGTTCTTTTATAATGTTTTCTCTTTTTTCTAGTTGGCTAGTTCTCTGAATGGAGTTAAAAAATTTTAAAGTATTTAAAAACCTAATAGGACATTAGATGTCTTCTCTTCTTGGTAGGGGGCACCCTTAAGATGAGTCTAAAGCTCTATTCACTTGCTATCCCATAATACTGGATATTTGTATAATCAGTTAATTAGTGACTTCAGTTATCTCTCCATTCCAGATTACACTATTTTTATTACACATACACACAAACATATATATATATATATATATGTATATGTGTATATATGTATAATTACAGCATTCTAGTTTAGATTAAAAAAATATTATAGTACCAGTAGTTATGCTAGTTGACAATCATATATAAAAGAAACTGGTAATTTTGAGTATCTTCATCCAAAGCAAGCCTTTTTTGCCCAATAACTAAAACAGTTTACTTAGAGATCATATTAGATTTTTAGTTTAGAATCTAATAGCTTCATACAGTGTGAACAGAAAGAAATGTTTTGCATTTCCATAGTAGAATAAGTGTTGTAATTCTTCTGTGCTGAAGAGGGGAACCAAAAAATTATAGTACAGGAGACCAGATAGTTCCAAATAGCAAAAGAAACATCAGTATATGTCAACATTTTCTAAAAACCAGGATTCTTTTTTGTGGAAATAGCCTACACTGGCAGACTAAAAATAATATTTCTGTATTTTTAGGCAAATATTAACTTTAGAAATTACTCTAAATATCCTTTATATATTTTTCAATTTATGTATTAAGTTCCCTCCCATTTCTATGCCTCCCCTATTTCTCTGTGTTTATATTTCTGTCTCTCTCTTTGAGACTTTCTTATTTTAAAATTATTTTCATTTCAATATTACAGTAGGCTTTAGAAATCATTTAAATAACAACACTTTATTAGTAACTGGGAAATTTTTGCTATTATATATTCTGGAGAGTAACAAACACATGTATCTCTCTTCTCCCTATTAATGAAATTCCTGTACACTATTGTAAAAAAAGACCCCTGTCAGAATTAAAAACTAAGATATTCTTTACTTGCAAAAATAAGAATTATGGAAACATATTTAAATAATTGTCCAAAATTGTCCAAAGTTATTGCCCCACTTTTAAAATTTTTATTGTTATTGTAAAGGTGAGGTACAGAGGGATTATAGTTTTGTAAGTCAGGTGAGTACATTTCTTTTTGAAGTATCACTCCTTTCCTCATTTTCTCCCAGTTTTTCCCTCCCAGCTCCCCTTCCCCACAAGTTATATAGTTCATTTTCAACATAATGTCTAGTGAGTATCACTGCTGTATTTCTTTACCCTTTGTCCCACCATTCTGTGTTCCTCCAAACAGAAAAACTTATATACAAGACAAAAGGTATAGAAAACAGCAATAAAGGAGAAAAAACAAACTAAAAGCAAAATAACAAAAAACTTCTTGTTTTTATTTCTTGGAATTCATTTTGATAAGCATCATTTTAATATGATCATATGCTTTTAGTTATTGAGTCCTTGTGATCCTCTCCTGAGAATACCTTCCTTTGGTTTCACTGTGTGAATGTCTAGAGTCCTGTATAATTTATCTTGTCCAAGTGTATTTTTTGTCTTTTACCATCCAATGTGTTTATCTGTAGATTTATAGGCACATTTCAAGTTACAACAAATGAGCAAAACCATGCAACCTATGTTTCTTTGGGTCTAGCTTCCTCTGCTTAATATAATTTTTTTCCAAATCTTCCCATTTCCTTATGAATGTTACAATATCATTCTTTCTGATAGAAGCATAGAATTCCATTGAGTATACATACAACATTTTATTATTTTTGTTTGGTTGGTCATGAGGCTTGAACTCTGGGCTTGGGCGATGTCCTTGCAACTCTTCAGCTCAAGGCGAGTGCTCTACCACTTGAGCTGCAGCGCCACTTCCTGTTTCCTAGTAGTTTATTGGAGATAAGAGTCTCATGGACTTTCCTGCCCAGGCTGGCTTTGAACCGTGATCCTCAGATCTCAGCCTCCTGAGTAGCTAAGATTATAGGTGTGAGCCACCAGCACCCATCTATATACCACATTTTATAGCCCACCTTTTAAAGGACCTTCTTCAAAATCCTTCTTTCTTATGCTTCCACAGCAACATGAAACCTGATAACTCTTTTTAAATGATGCTGAATGTGAGTATTTTATGTAAGAGTTGACATGGTTTTAGTCTCTCTCTATTCCTGATCAACTTGCTTTTGCCTTCTTTCCCAGGAAGTGTGTAGAGAGCTCTGGTGCCTCAGCAAAAGCAACCGCTGTGTTACCAACAGTATTCCAGCAGCTGAGGGGACATTGTGTCAAACTGGGAATATTGAGAAGGGGGTAAGCTAAATGATTTACTAGCTCTTTGACATGTATACTAAACTAATATATTTCTGACCATAGTCAACCACTAAGAACTATTACTTAAAAATAACACATTTCTAATGTGGTTGTTGTTATATGTGACAATATGTTATTTATGAATTTACAGGGAATAAAATTTTTTCATATCAGTTTTGTATTTCTGTTGGCATGTATATAAGCTATGTTTGTACCAAGAAAACTTCAACAACAATCTCATAATCATACCCCATAGTCTAGTTTTTATTTCAGGTAAATAATTCCTAGGAAAAATTATGTGACCCCCTAGACAGACTTATCGTCTAAAACCATTTAGTTTTCATTGGCCTAATTTTCAAAATTATTAAAACTGGTTTAAACAGGAGTAGAAATAGAGATAAGTGACAAAGCATTTTCTTAGCATGCATGAAGACCTGAGCTCCATCCTCAGGATCATAGAGAGAAAAGTAAGAAGTATTCAAATAGATAAGAATAGACATAATCTACTCTTCAAATTCTTTAGGAATTGTTATATACAGAAATTTTAGAATTTATTACTATTGAGTGAATTCATAATAATTACTACTTGTCATCTGTTCTTAGTTCTGCTTTCTTCGATGTTAAGTAGGCTATTTTCAACAACGATTACTCTGAATTTCAGCTTGCAATAGGATGTTTAAATAAAAAGAATGAAAGTTTTTGGGCAGCTGTCACAGTGTATTAATCTGTGTTGACGGCTTCATTCAGGACCCATGACCTAGTGCCATGTTGATAGCTTTTCCATGCTGGGTTTGGAAATGTTGGTAAATTGTTCTAAATATAAGAATTGATAGGGTTATTTTAAAAGGATTAAGGCTTTTTTTCTCTCCAGATTTTGTAAGTAGCCAATAAAAATACAGAAATCTTCATGCACTACTAAAAATTCTTTATTTTTTTTCACAAAGTAATAGAAAAATACTAGGAACCACATTCTTGAAACAACAGTGTAGGTTTACTTTGGAATCACCAATCTTGTCAATGACAAGTAGCAATTTACATCAATCTGTAAAGAAATATACAACTGTAAGGGGGCAAAGTCATGGTGAGAAACTGTTTATTTGTCATTAATTACTATTTAATTACTATTCTTGTGATCTATTTTTTTTCTAGAATAATGCTACCACTAGGCCTGATGGTTTTAAAATTACTCTTAAGCAAGCTCAGGTTGAGTCTGTAACTCTATAATACATATACATAAACAGCACAGCTCATGTGAATGATCAGATACAGCATGCCTAGCATGTGCAAGACCCTGGTTTTGACTCTAAGCACAACAAAATGTAAAAATCTTAGAGCTCTCCTAGTAGCATTCTATGAATTATATAATAACTCCATAGTTAAACTATGAGTAGTGGCTATTGGAGAACACATGACTCAACCTCAACCAGTTATTTACAAGACAAATATATATTTAATATCTGGCTATTTGTATGTGATAATGAGGCTGTGAAATGTCATATGTTACACCTATCTGCATGGGATAAAGATAATGCATTGTTTGCAAATTACCATTTTTGAGAGATACTCAACTCTCTTAATATTAAAATTAATCATATTTAATATAAATTTAGAAATGCAGATAGGTGAAAAATGAAGTTATTCACATGCATAAATAAAATATGAAGAGAGAGAGAAATTGGACCATACATGATTTCTAAAGATTCACATTTTTAATCTGTGTCAATGGTGATCAACTTTTGATTCCTAATTTTGAGGTGTACAGTACTTGTGATTCCCCATGATTCTAGGAAGAACTTTTTTTTTTTTTTTTTTTTGGTCCAGTTGTGGGGCCTGAACTCTGGGCCTGGGCGTTGTCCCTCAGCTCTTCAGCTCAAGGCTAGCGCTCTACCACTTGAGCCACAGCTCCACTTCCGGCTTTTTTCTGTTTGCTTATGTGGTGCTGGGGAATCAAACCCAGGGCCTCAGGCATGCAAGGCAAGTGCTCTACCACTGAGCCACCTTCCCAGCCCAGAACTTTTTTTTTTTTGTCAGTTGTGGGGCTTGAACTCTGGCCTGGGCGCTATCCTTCAGCTCTTAAGATCAAGGGAGTGCTCTACCACTTGAGCCACAGTGCCACTTCCGGTTTTCTGAGTGGTTTATTGGAGATAAGTTTCATGGAGTTTCCTGCCAGGGCTGGCTTTGAACCGCAATCCTCAGATCTCAGCCTCCTGCATAGCTAGGATAACAGGTGTGAGCCATGGACACCCGGCCTAGGAAGAACTTTTAGACTGACCTTGGACCATGATTGTCCATCTCTGCTTCCCATGTAGCTAGGATCACAAGCTCCCAGTTTATTTTAACTTTTCATATTAAGTGGGTTTGTTACCTGAAGAAGTTTCTTAGCTGAGTAATCAGAATAAGAAGGTAGTATGGGTAGAGCACTAAGCGAGTTAAGAACATGTGATTGTGTAGCAATTGGTTCAGTATTGGACTCTTTACTTAAAAATGATAGAAAACCAAGAGTTTTGTGGAGATGGAATGAAATAGTACCTCATGAGGTTTGTGTGGTTTCCCTTCTCCTCCTCATTACCATTGATTCTCATTTGCTAACCTCTTAGATGGTGATGGGCAGAGACATTTTTGACTGACTGTTTTAACTGATAGCAGAGGGTATCACAGAGAATAGGAATGAGTTTCTGTATCTCTGAGACGTGAGTGGAATATCCACAAATTTTTATCTTAAAAATGAGTTTCAAAACTACTCCCATCAGAAGAAACAAGAAGAAACCTACACCCTGTCTAGCCAGCAGAATAAAACCAAAGCTGCACATCGTTTTCTGAATAAATCTTTTTTCTTAAGGGAGGGGTTAGAAATATTGCTTGAGTGATAGCATAGACATATCCAGAGGATTGGATCCATGATGATCTCGTCAAATTCTGGCTGCAAAAGATATGGGATTCCTGCCCAGGGCACAGTTCCACAAATGTTCCATGTAAGCATGGGAACTGTTCCATGCACATTTAGCAGATGGAGTAAGAAATATGGCCAAAAAATTAAAAACTGATCTTTGCGTGAGTCCTGGGGGGTCTGACATCGCTATTACAGTCATTGGATGTTTGCCTGAATAAGGCATTCAAGGGTTGAATAAGAACCATATGGTCTGAGTGGATGTGTTTAGGGACAGTAGCATTAACCAAAGGAAGAAATTTGATGGGCCCAGACATTGCACTGGTACTGTGTGTCCATGGGTCAGTGTTTTACAAATCAGTCAATAGAATTTTCAGCCAGAGAACTCTCCTTGGATATAGCATCAGCAATAGCCCTTTGGCCAGGAATCAAAGGGTTACCATATTTGATGAAATAGGAAATAAAGATTTAGATTGTAAAAACTTTAGTAGTAGTGTTGGCATTGTCACTGAACAGGAAATTAAGGATAATCAAAACTCAATCGTTGTACTCCCTGTTGATGACCACAAAGAAGGTTTCAAATATTTGGTAGATTGCCAAAAGATTGATATAAGGGCACTGCAAGACCCAATTTGAGCAATAGTCCAGCATTTAGGCTTACATATAAGTGACACAGATTCCTAATGTCTTTGATTGTGAAACATAGAGCTGGATTAGACTAAGATTATCATATGCCTTTCCCAAACACTGGATACATAATAGGACATTTTGCAGCTTTAGATCTTAATCCACTTAGGGCAGGATATACAATGTTTTGACTGGATCCTAAACTCTAAACACAAGAAGCAAAAAAATAGTAGTTCTTCCAGCTGCTCTAGAAAATTTAAAAGTATGAAATGACAAGTTCAGATTTAGAATTTGGGTTGAAATATAGCTTGAACATTCCCATACCTGTAGAGCAGAGAGAGAAGGCCTTTCAAGATGTTGTGCTTCTGTGAACTCAGCTCTGATGACTTGTATAGACTCTTCTATATTGAATCACCAATATTGCTTCTTTTAAAAAAAATCTTAGGATTTACTTAGTGATCTCTTATTCCAGATGTTGGCTAGACCTAGTCTGATTGTTACCGTGTACACCAAAATCAACCTAAAATAATTCAAGTTAAAAAGAAAAAAAACTTTAAAAATACTTCATATACTCATCTTGGAAATTTCCTTTGTGAGTTTCTGACACATTCCCAAAACTAGATTACTTAAATAGTATGTCTTGCTTAAAGAAAATCCCCTGAGATAGATCATGATATTTAACAATTCTTCAGAGAATAATATTATTTTTCCATGACTACTGTTTCTTATGGAAGTCTTTTAAAGGTTCACTGGAATATGCTATCTTTCAATATAGTGTTTAAAATATTTATTTAGTTTAGGAAGAATGTGAAAAGCAAGAATAAGAATATAAGATTTTATTCTGGGCATGTGATTGTCTCATTTCTTTCACCTTTGTGAGCTTATTAAACACACGTGAATTAGAAGAAGGAAGGCCAACGCATCCAATTTAACTAGATAATTTAGACCGATATAGCATAAGGTATTTAGAGCAATCTAAAGTTACTAAATTGACTAAAACCATTAGTAAAGACTAGAAATAGGTTTGTATATGTATATATAAATTTTCTAGCTTAACAAAATAAAAATATTATGCCTCTGAAAATTGTATGTTTGGAACTTCATGTAAAAACAAAAAAAGGATACAAGTAGATGATACAACACTCCAAAATTTTACCTTTATATGCTTATAGGATTTATATACTTCAATTTATTTTTTTGGTGCAATGTAGTTATTCTCTTCATTATTTCCACGTTATCCATTACATTTTTATATATACTAATTAATGCAAATATGTAAGAAAGTACCTCCAATCATCCAACTCATTTGTATGGATTTCTTAAAGCTCTTTTATTCAGTGAGATCATGTTTTCCTCTGCACCAAGGTACTTACTATCAATGGAAAGAAGTAGCAGAAGTTAGCAGGACATCCTTTCCTGTAAATATGAAGGGAGAAAACCAAACCAAACAAAACACAAAAGAACACTTTTGCCAGAGATCAAAATTAAACAAGATGTTAGGTTTTTAATTTATGTGAAAATTCATCTGCAATACTAATTTTTTAATGTTGTCTTACTCTAAACTACATTGGAATAAAAACCAAAACGAATTTCCATTTTATAGTTAGGGAAACAAAAGAAAATCAGGTGATTTGCTTTAGGTCCTGAGAAATTGCTAGAATAAAAACTGAAAGTATGTTTTTCTATATAAGATGAAGTTGTTTATTTGTAAACTGGTTAGTTAAAATATTAACAAGCTATTAAACTAATGACTAATCACTTGTCTACTCCTAGAAAATTGATACTCACAATGTGAATTTCTTAGCCATTAGTCTTTGTTACTTAAGTTTTTAATATAATAGTCATATTATAACTCCATGGGATTTATTAATACAAACATGAATTTATGCATAAAAAGTTCTTCTCACAAGCCATTTATCAAATACTATGCTGTATAGATATCAATGTCAAGAGCTCAGCACCATTCTGCAAAATAAATATTGTATATTTATCTTTTGCTTTAAGAATAAGATTTATATTTTAATGTTATTTTTTTTGGGGGGGGGGTCTGGTCATGGGCCCTGAACTCTGGGCCTGGGCGCTGTCCCTCAGCTCTTCAGCTCAAGGCTAGCACTCTACCACTTGAGCCACAGCACCACTTCCGGCACTTTTTCTTTTTGCTTATGTGGTGCTGAGGAATCGAACCCAGGGCCTCAGGCATGCAAGGCAAGCGCTGTACCACTGAGCCACCTTCCCAGCCCCATTTTTAATGTTCTTAAGGACCTCCTAATTCCTTTCTCTAAAGAATAATTTAAAAAGTGAATTAAAAAAGTGAAAATTTCCCTATATATCTGCAGTAGACTTAAGGTATAATCAAGGAAATCTGAAGTAACAGGCAAACATATATAAACCTGAACTTTTTTGGGGGGTAATACTAAGGATTGAACTCATGGAGCTTATACTCTACTAGTTGAGTTATGCCCCTAGTCTTGAATTTGACTTTCTCAACCTCTAGAGCCTCACACATTAACCATTTCTAAAAAAATTCTCTGTGATGATAGAAATGTTCTCTGATCTGCTGTATTCAACATAGTAACTATTAGCCACGTGCAGCTATGGTAGCCTTGAAATGTGGCTAGTGGTCCCAGGGAACTGGATTTCTTAATTTTCATTAAACTAACTATTCCTATGCCAGGCTTTTACATTCTAAGGAGGGGGCCGGGGGAAGACATGCTTTGAATGATAAACAGGATAAAAAGTTCTTTTCACAAGCAGTGCTAAATGGTAAGAGAGAACTGAAACAGAATGACACACTGTTATATCCTGGTATAAAGGGGAGTGGGCTCACAACAAAGTAGTCCAGGAGCCTTGTTTGTTGAGATGATCCTTGATCTGAGACTGAATGAGAACCCAGCAATATAAAGAACTGGGAGATGGGCATGGTGGTATATCCTTTTAATCTGAGGACTAAAGGGGTTGAACCAAAAGGTTCACAAGTTCAAGACAGCCTGGGCTATGTGGGTATATCCTGTCTCAAAAAAGATGAAACATCAAAATAAAAAAGGCTGGGGTGTGGTGGCTTAGTGGTAGAGGGGTTGCCTAGTGTGCATGAAAGCTTACATTTCTTTCTATCATTTTCATCATTATAAGGATCAAAATATAAAACAATTATAAAATAAAAATAAAGAGGCAGGTACTACCAAAAGGATTAGAAAATGCAAATACATCACGAGTAGTTAGGAAACAAGCTTTATGTATTTTAAAAAAAAGTCAATGTCTGGAACTGTCAGTGCAAAGGAGATAGTCTGAAGAAAGCAGGTGCTAGTCAGTACGTCCTCTAAAGCAGGGATAAGGGAAGTAGGAAACACTGAAATATTCTTATCAAAAAAAGTGATATGGTATGATAAGTGGTTTTATTTATTTATTCATTTTTGGGGTCGGGTCGTGGACCCTGAACTCTGGGCCTGGGCGCTGTCCCTCAGCTCTTCAGATCAAGGCTAGTGCTCTATCACTTGAGCCACAGCGCCACTTCCGGCTTTTTTCTTATGTGGTGCTGAGGAATCGAACCCAGAGCCTCAAGCATGCAAGGCAAGTGCTCTCCCACTGAGCCATCTTCTCAACCCATGATAAGTGTTTTAAAAAGATACCTCTATGTGCTGTCTGTAACATAAGTTCCAACAGTAAAAAGAAGACTGAGTGGCCAGGCTACAAGCTACTCCATTTGCCTGTTGTTTTGGGGTGGTAGCAATGAAGAATGAGAAAAGTGAAAGAATTTCAGATATATCTTGGGAGCAAAAAAATCACTAAGTTAGTGATAGAATTAGCATCACAAACTGATTATTTTCTGAGTGCCATATACCGTAGTCCTTTTATATTTTAATTTTTTTAAACTGATACTTGCTCAACTCTAGCCATGCTTCCTATTGTTACACATTTAAGCAAGTGACTTTTTTGTTATTGGGTTGGTTTGTCAAAGTTTCATAATTCAGAAAGTGCACTAATAAAAATGTACAAATTATTGGTTTTAAAGAAGACTTTTATTTTGCCATATTCTGCAAATAAGATTTATCATGCTAGAGTTATGAGCTGATTATGCGATGTCTGCATCTCGATAAATTATTCCTGGCTTTCTACTTAGGTGCAGTATGTGTGGTTTATTGCAGAGAGTAAAGCTGAACAGAATTCCAGTACACATGTTCATGTAGGGCCATACACATGGCTAGTCAGTGGATATAAGGGTTTTTTTGTACCCAGTCCCTAGTGTCTTGGCATTACTTTTATTATGTCTGCAGTGCTCATGTAGATGAAATGCCACAACACATTCTTTTACTATTGTAGCCTCAACCATTTTTTTTTTTTAAAGAAAGAGCAGTTACCGTCATAAAAATTCCTTACTGGGGAACTTTCCATATTGTGTTATCATTCCATGAGTCTAATAATCATGGAATATAAAGATTTTTTTTTTTAGAAATTACTAAGATATAAAAAAAAAGACTTTGAGGTCTGTAGCTAGCTCCATAATGAGAAACATTAAAAGTCTGGAGGAAGAAAAACAAAGAAAAGGCGAAGTGAGGTATTTTTTTTTACACTCGTGGTACATGTTAAAGACTAATAAATCATGGCCTACCTAAAGATAATTTACAAGTCATATGCACCTTCACGGAGTCTAATCACAGTTAAAGAACTATCTGTTATCTCTTTGGAGAATACTAATGCCTAAAATTGGTCATTTGCCTGACTCTTAAGTATTTCTGTCCTGACAGCTCTGTCTGCCTGAAATCTAATTCTGTGTTTTCTGTGAAATCTTGCAGTGGTGTTATCAGGGAGATTGTGTTCCTTTTGGCACTTGGCCCCAGAGCGTAGATGGGGGCTGGGGTCCCTGGTCCCTGTGGGGCCAGTGCAGCAGGACCTGCGGGGGCGGCGTCTCCTCATCCTTAAGACACTGTGACAGTCCAGCGTAAGTAGCTAAAGTAAGCCGGAGCCAACAAAAAGACACAGTTGGAAAGGATTCAAAGCTGTGGTTTCACATGTTATCTGTAAAAACGTTTCGTCAGTGAGCCAAAGGCTTGTCTTCAGAACAAGCAATAGGCACAGGAAAGTGGAGGAGCTTTGTTCGACAAGACTCTTCCTTTCCCCTTATGGTGTAACTAAAAATAAAAATCAGGAAAAAAAGAAACATACTGTGCATCTGCCCTAGATAAGCCAGACTTCTAATCTAGTAATAATCAGATAGATTTCCTCTTCTGAAAACTACTGAATTATGGATGAATCCAGGTCTGGTTTTTGCTACATTACCATTATTCCCAGGAAACCTAAGGTCTTTTCACATGTCACATAAAATTATTACTGCTACATTAGTATTAAAAGGGCCAATGAGAGCACTTCAAGGGTTGAAATGCCTTGATTCGCATCGCAAATCACAATGAAAAGGATACTGCCCATGTGTTAAAATAGTTTCCATTCACATGCCCCCATTAATCATCTTCCCAAGCTGCCACCACTTTTCTCCCCATGACTGTTTTATGCAGGTCAGACTGCTCTTCTCCCACTACTCCTTTCTCCAGCCAGCATCTTCCTGGCATAAGGCCAGGCCCCCCTAGTATTCTTTGCCAGCTCTACTGCATCTCCCTCTCCTCGATGCCCAGTACAGGTGGACTGTTCTTTAGTGGTACTTTTCCTGTACTGCTGGAGATGAAACTCCTTAGCTGTTGTCAGGTGCCATGTTTTTTCTTTTCCTGGATAGTATTCGATACACTATACTACTTAGATGCCCTACCTAACACCCCTATGATAAAAGAGAATCTATTTTTGTTGTTTTGTTTTTTTAAAGTAGGTCCCCTTCCTTTTATTTCCTTCTCCAAATGTCTAATCGCTTATCTCTTTAGCTTAAAAAGTTTACCTTCATATTAGCTGTTTCCATTATGCTATTTTCTGTTGATTATTACTCTAGTATTAAACTGAACTTCCTGTTACCCATTCATAAGCTAGCCATTGCTACCACCATTCCCACCACCTGTGTTTCTCTGACTGGCTGATTTCTCTTAAGCTGGTTTCAAGCTGAATATTTGCCTTTCCTCTACTAGAGTTAGCGTTCGCTGACATTCAATATAGATTCCAAATTTAGCTTTAATTATCCCATTGATACCAGTAAGCATGATCATATTAAAGCAAGTGCAGAATAATCAATCTGGATTCAACTATAGATTGTCATAAATTAGTATAAAATTATGCTGACCCCAGAGATATAAGGAAATGTTTGAGACCTTTTAAAAGAAGTTAGATAATTTTACCTGCTCAATAACTGTGTATTCTAGGAATAGAATATGACTTTCCCTAATATTTAAATCCTTACAGCTTAGCTTATGTAAATCAGTACTTTGACATTTTACTGTTATAATTTGGATGTGCCATAAAGATTTATATAATACAAAGCCATATGATTTTTTTAAACTTGGGTTTTAAACTTCATGTAATATTTGAAAAAAGATGGAAATTCATCTCCATACTGTTTACTTTGAGCTGGAGTTAATTCCAGAAAGTTATGTAATATTCTCTGCTTCCCATCTGGGAGAAAAACAAATTTTACTTCTACTTGGGAAACATATGTATCATCAGATTATTGATTTGTTAAATATGACTGAAATGGCTTTATATTTTAAATAAGTAAAGCTCACTTAGTTTACAGAGTATTGTAGTATGGTAATTAAATTAAATTAACCATATTTTCTTATAATGTAAATCCTAATAGTAGTTATAAATTACTCATATAAATATCTTAATTTTATATTCCATAGCCATAATCATTGCTAGGAATTGCCAGTATGATATCATTTTAATAACTGATACAATATCGTATTGGTATTTTCTTAAACTTCATATGATCTCATCAATAAGATATGTACTGTCTGTGGGATAGATGTATTCACATGTTAAACAAAATGTTTTTTCAGACCTTCAGGAGGTGGAAAATACTGCCTTGGGGAAAGGAAACGGTATCGCTCCTGCAACACGGATGTAAGTAAAAGCAAACTCTTCTATGAAAAGTTAGCTTACTTCCTCACTAAAACTCTGAAAAATCGAAAATTGTAAGCAGCTCCACCAAATATCTATGTGTGGGAGGGTCATATCTATTTCCTAAATGGTTCATAATAAAGCTGGCCTCAACTCTATTATTTCCATAGTCAAAGAGAATATCCAGCATTAGTTTCCGACAGGTATGGTGAGAGAGACACATCCCCTGAATTGGCCAGCCTCAGCACATTTGCTACTTCTCCACCATTATCTTTCCTAAGTCCGTCAGGATCCATTTTATTATACTTCTTTTTGCCACAGCAAGCATGTCAGGACTCCCGCATCATTCTTCTCATCTCTTTGCATCCAATCCCATAAAAACTTTATATGACTCCATATATCACCTCCTTTGTTTCCCGTGTCTGCCAATTGCTAAAATTCCTCTTTGTTGTCCTCCGGAATTCAGGATCCATCATTGGCAAAAATCTACTGTTTCTTCTATAGTTTGCAAATAGGGAGCTTCTGTTCTCTTCATCCTCCGTAACTGGGACTCAAAGTGGATGGAGTATCTTCATGTCTACCTTACTTCAGTCTTCTTTCTTCGTATCTAAAACTACAACCTTTAATTTTATAATGTCAGATTGTTGACCTCTCATTCATCCTCTGCAGTCCTACTCCTGTCTTAATTCATTGTGAACTCAAACATATGGATGATTGTCCCAATATGTTCTTTTCTAGATTTTTCCACATGCAAATAAACAAGCTCCTATCTAAAGAGAAATTGCCAATGTATTCCTATTGCTTTACTCTCCTTTGAAAGAAATTTTCCAAAAAACATACTCAATACAATTTTCTTTTATTTTTTCTTAATTGCTTGTTAGGTTTTTACTTCTATTGTGCTGAATTTTTTAAAAACCAAGTCACAGTTGATTTGTAGTTGCTAAGGCAAATAATTACTTTGGAGTCTTTTATCTTCCTTGTTTTCTCAAAATTTTAGTTGTCTTTTACTCTTCATAATTCTTTGTTGCCCCCCCCTTTCTCTCTCTCTCTCTCTCTCTCTCTCTCTCTCTCTCTCTCTCTCTCTCTCTCTCATCTTAATGTTTTACTAACCCAAGACTTGGTCCTTGGCCTTTTTCACATTTTTTTTTTTCAACAGTCATTTTCTTGGTGTCTTATCCAGTTTCAGTACTTTGGATACCAGCAAAAGACACATTGCTATTTCTATCTTCAGACCAGACTTGCTCCATAGATTCTAGGTACATATCTTACTACTTGATTAGACTTTTAATACCACTGATGTAAAATGTACCAAATAGTATCTACAAAACAATTCCATAAATCTATTCCTCCATCTGTGTTCTCCATCTCAAATGTCAACCCTCATTTGGCTTAATGTCTCTTCTTAACTTTTTTCTGTGGCAGCTATATCTAAACCCTCCCGAAATCCTATTCATTTTGCTTACAAAATAAGTTATTAATCTGAGCACTTATCACAACTTCACTACCTCAGCTGCTAACTCTGCTCTGAGTTCCTACTATCTTCCATAAGATTGTTTAAAAACGCCCTTTAAAAATATTGTGGTATTAGGAATCAACACAAGACCTTACCACATGTAGGGAAAGTGTTGTGCTGCTGATCTACAAACCTATTCCATTTAATAGCCTCTAATATGAGGGTTTCCTATAACTGCACTTGCCCCTTCCAATTCTCAATTGAGTAGGCAAAGTGAGACAGATTATCTACATTTCAGTGCTGCCTAGCATTTTACCTAAATCCATGGTCCTTCAAAGGCCTGCAAGATCTGTATAATCTAGCCTTCATTGCTTTTCTGAACTGGTGTCTTATTGTTTTCCTCCTCACAACCAGCCATGCGGACCTTCTTCATTAAACATGACAATTGTGCTCCCAGCTTATGGTGTTCTCTTTGCCTTTTTTTTTTTTTTGTAGGTAGTGGGGCCTGAACTCTGGGCCTGGGTGCTATCCCTGTGCTCTTCAGCTCAAGGCTAGCACTCTACCACTTGAGCCACAGCGCCACTTCAGTTTTCTAGTGGGTAATTGGAGATAAGAGTCTCACGGATTTTTCTGCCTGGGCTGGCTTTGAACCATGATCCTCAGATCTCAGCCTCCTTAGTAGCTAGGATTACAGACATGAGCCACTGGCACCCGGCTCTCTTTGCCTTTTACACCTGTCTCCCATGATATCTAATGGCTATGTGTATTCTTTCATTTTTACTCAGTTGTTACCTTCTTAATTATGCCTGTCCTGAATACTGCAGTTAAAATTGCAACCTTTCCTTTTCCTACTCTATTTTCCTCTGCTTTCTAATACAGTACACTCTAGTTTATTACATTTCATTCTATGAAAGTAGGATCTTAGACTAGTTTCATATAGCTCAATTATAATGATTTTTAAAGTTATAAGTATTAATTATTTAGTCACTCAAGAAATAATTGAATATGGCTTCTATTAGCTTGTTAAAGGAGTGATAAAGAAATGCACATGCTGGTGGATCCCACTTGTAATCCTAGCTACTCAGTCATCTGAGATCTAGAGGATTTTTATTCAAAGCCAGCCAGAACAGAAAAGCCAATGACCAGTGAAAAGTAGGGCTGGATGAGTAGCTGAAGTGGTAGAACACCAGATGAGCCAGTAATCTGAGTGAGTGTGAGGCTCTCAGTTGAAATCCCAGTGCAACCACAAAAGAAAGCGGGATTAAGAAAAATCTCGGCCATTAAGGATTTTATAGTTTCCTGAGAAATCACTGCAGTGCAGAAAATCACAGTAGAGAGTGATAAGTGATATGCTGGAGTGAATGTGAAATGCTGGAAAACAGAACTGGTGTGTGGGCGAATTAGAGATTTAGAGATTTCTTGCCATTGAAAGCTAGAAACCCAAAAGACAAATGGGAACTGACCAGAAAAAGAGAAAGAGATGACGAAAACACTAGATGAAAAGAATATTAAGTGCAATGCCTGTATGTTTAAAAGTATAATCTTTTATTTTAAGGCATTAAGAAACTAAGGGAAAAGTGGTGGGTTCAGACTTTCAATGAAAATGGAGTAGATGAAGATGAGAGTACAACAGAACAGAGTTCATACGGGAAAAACACAACCACGAACCTAACTTCAAAGAGCCATGAAAATGAAAGAACTAGCATAATAGGACAAAAAGAGTCAAGCAGATAGAAATTGAGATCACAGAGAGGAATGTATTTGAATTTAAGATATAACAAGTTGAAAATTCTCAGTGATGACAAATTGGTAGTGTAGTCATGGGGGAGTGCATGTCTAAACTTGGGTGGAGGTGAAGGAGTTGCAAGAACTTCAAAGATTGTGAGATTGTAGGTATATTCCAGGTGAAATAAGACTATAAATTAGTATCAAACTTCTTAATGAGGGCAAGCAAAGTTCATTTATTATATGCAATTGTACTTTAGATGAATGGCATGAATCTCTGAGAGCAATCTATAATAATAGAAGAAGGGAATAACTACTGAGTCAGACTCAGAGGGGAGAAACTCAAACTCACCTCTAAATCCCAACCATTTCATTATTATATAATTGTGGAGGTGGGTACACACATGTAGGCTCTAGTAATATTATATTATTATATACTAGAAATAATGGGATAATGTAGAATAGACAATAGTAAAAAAAAAAACCCAGATATTTTAGGCTTGTTGCATTATATTCATGAGCTGAGTTAGAAGTCACATTGTAGAATTTACTATTTTTAAGTTGATATTTCTATCTTCATCTTCTCTTTCAGCTTTTAGAAACTATATGGACATTCAGTGAAACTGCATTAATGTAACTGAACTATGGATAGACGTAATTAAAATGTTTTCATTAATCTTGACTACCAACTCAGAACTTGAGCGAATTTTTTTTTGTCAGTCATGGGGCTTGAACTCTAGGCCTGGGTGCTCTTCAGCTCAAAGCAAGCACTCTACCACTTGAGCCACAATGCCATTTCCACGACTTTTATATTAAAATTTATTTTCCATGCTAAGTTAATAAAGTCTGTGCATAATTTATATAAGCTGGGGCCTGCTTCAATAGACAAAATTTTAATTTTTCCACACACCTAATCTAGACGAGCATTCTGTAATAATGCTTCCTTCAATAATGGACATACGTATGCTGTCCATTGGGCTAGTAATTACTAGCCTAATGAGTATTTGAAATGTGGCTAGTGTAATTGAAAAACATATCTTTATAAGTTTAATTTATATTTGAATAGCCCTATGTGGCCTGTGGTAATCATTGGATAATATGGAACTAAATAGCTGAGCTATGAAGTTGTCTAATTTATAAATATTTGTATACCAGTTTTTTTTAAAACCGTCTTTATTCATTAAAAAAAAAAAAAAAAACAGTTGGCCCTCTGCATGTGTATGATGGCAGACCCAACCAACCACTAAGTATGTACAATTTTTTCTTGTTATTAGTTCTTAAACCATACATTATAACAACTATTTACTTTGTGTTGGCATTATAAGCAATCTGGAGATGATTTAAAGTATACAGGAGGTTGTATACATGTTATACGCAAACACTATGCCACTTTATATGAGAAACTTGGGCAGCCACAGATCATGGAATCCATAGCAGAGGAAATGCAGAAAGATTAAAGGCACAGTTGAGCATCTGAAGTACATTTGCCCTGACACTATTCAGAGAAAGAGAAGATTTAAACAGCTCCAATGTCTTTTTTAGGTATGAGGGAAGTTTCTCTCAGATCTCCTCCTTTGCTCTCTCAAGATTATTTTACTACATATAAAAAAAAAGATTATTTGACTTTATTTTTGCTAGATATTACATGCCTACACTTAAACAACATTAGTGAAAGGAATGGGATTACTATAATTGATTTAGACTAATCCTGATTTGTCATAGCAGATGCTATGGCATCTTTCCTAAGTGGTAGATCCCTAGGCAAAATATCAGAGTTGTTATACCAAGAAATCATGACATGATAGTTACTAGGTAAGCCACAAATATCTGCCTCAAACCTGTAATTTCTACCATCACTAATGGGACTAGCTGCTGCAGAAATAGTTAGAAGTAGCTCCTGCTACATTTTATTGAGCTTTTAACTATGTACCAGATCTATTATTGTAATCATGTTGCTCATACTGAGAAATCTCCACTCCTTTCTCCTCAGAAGTGAGTTGGTTTGGTGGGGTATTTTGAATTTCCATTCTTTCAACATAAATCTAGAAAGGCTCTAATGATAGCAAAGTTTTGGTACAGTCTATTCTGTGACCTTGCTTCTGCAACACAAAAATTAAGTCATATTGTTTGTTTTGTGCTACTTAGTGCAACAGGTGAAATCGAACTGCACCAATACACCAGAAAGTGAAAAGTTGTAGGAAACATGGTGCCCTTCTGCCCCACACTCTCCTTCCTATTCACTCTTACCGCCCATTCCCTGCCATATGCTCTCCCGGGTTTCTGCTTGCTATGATAGGTTGGTCTCTAGGTTCAACGGCTTCATGTTAATTGATTTCACATTAACTTCCATATTGACTGATTTCAAATATTTTTCAAGATAAATATGCCACAATTTCCTTTCGGTCTATGAGTTGTATGCGTCAACCCCACCTTTCCCATACACTTGTGCTTTTTGGGATGTAGTTTTGTTGTATGATATTTTTCAAGATTGTAGGTATTTTATTAGAACAAAAACTATAGTTGAAAAATCGATTTTGAGTTTCTGATATGTAGACTCTATTAAAGGGAAGACAAGTCATGAAGAATGAATTGATTAGAGGGAAGATTGAGGAATGTAAGAATCTAATATTTTTCAGTTAGCCAAAAATGAGTATTACTGTAGGCTCATTACAAATCTATCATATCTATCTCTTAAATTAACTTTGATCCTCTTTCTAAATGTGTACCTCTTTAAATGTGCTTTTCCCCCTCAATGCTCAGATATGTGTTAGGTGTGAGTTATTCTAACTTACAGGATTCAAAAGAGGATATTTATCTTTTTGTCAAACCACTCTCCTTTCTTAGGACCTGTTTTACATAATTTAGTACTATACATATCATATTTGGTGATCCTATAAATAAGATCTGAGAGACAAATGATCCAATTAGTTTAACAAGTTTGATAGCTAACAACTCTAAAACAATTTATATGGACACCGGCTACCATGGCTGATGCTATTCCCTCTTAATAGCAAAATAACCAGCCTATTCAGATGCTGTACTGATGCTGAATTTTTTTGCATTAGAGTGTATTGGATAGGTAATTTGTTCTATACTTCGCCCTGTGTCACACTAGGAAGTCTAGACAGGGACCCCTTCTTTACACAATGGTTTCCAAACCAGAATAGTAGGTAAAGCCAACAGTCATTTTTAAGTCAAATTAATCTTGAAGTTATAAAGAAATCAGGAACATTTATTCAAAGCATATAGACTTGAATGAAGTGTGGTCTTACCATTAAACCAGAAACTACAACTATGTATTTCGCATCATGAACTAATTAGGATGACTTCATCCAGTAGGTTTGTCCTATTGGAACTTAGGTTTGGAAGGCAGAATTTTATGTAAATGATAGTGCTAAGGTTTCATTGATTCCAGAAACAGAGGACATAGTGATGAGGGGCTGATTAGGTCCTGATAGTTTTTATTATTGTACAAAGGTAGGAACTAACATAATTATCTGACAGGGCTACTGCAGGCCTTTGTTCTGTATTTAATCTTCTGAAGAAATGTTTATTCAGTTGTTGCTTAGCAATAGGCCTTTTATTATTATCTTTGTGAAATGTCCTTTGACTTGCATATAGACATATTAATCACTAATCATATATTTTTATTTTCCTGAAATTTTTTGTTCTGATGACTTATAACTATTCTTCAGTGTTTTCCCTAAAACACTGAAGAATAGTTCATTTTAGTTTATTTTTGGCAGTCCAGGGGTTACACCTTGCTAGGTTGGAGCTTTACCATTTGAACCATGGCTCATCCCTGTTTTATGCTGGCTAATTTTTGAGATAGGGTCTCACTTCTCACCTGAGTACACACCTGTGCTGTGATCTGTTACATCTTTGCTGAGGTCACAGGCACCTGCCACAGTGCCCAGCTTCCGTCCATGGAGAGAGCCTCTTGTGGACTTTTCTGCCCAGGCTTGGAACTGTGATCTTCTTGCTCTCAGCCTTGGGATGACAGGAACACAACACTGTACCCAACTGTGGGTTGATGAGGGATCACATGAACCTTTTTTCTGCCTGGGATGCCCTTGAACCATGATCCTTTCCATCTCAGCCTTCCAAATAGCTAGAAAACCTGGTTTAGGATTAGGTTTTACTACACAGAATAGAACTTTTTAAAAAATTTATTCTTTAAGACACTTGAAACTTGCAAAGTACATTTATTTCTTAACATTTTTATAGGCCGAGGAGTGAGGAGGAACATTTAGGTTATGGATTGATATCATTTAAAGTCCAGAGTACACATGGAATATCAAAGTAAAAACAAAACTTGTACAGAAGGTTGTGGTATCAAACTGGACTCAAGCTCGGACAATGTGAGTTGTTTTCTTTAAAATTAAAGGCCGGAAATGTAGCTCTGGTAGAATGTTCACCCAGAATGCACAAGGTACTGTTTGATACACACACACACACACACACACACACACACACACACACACACACACACACACATACTTACACACATACATCTAAAGAATAAGTGTTTGGGGGGACAAAATGAAAAAGTTAAAACTGAGATCAATATGATTCTTTCTATACATTGGCCACCAAAATTAACTTTGGAAATAAATTAGACACCCAGAGAGTATCTAATAATTGGGAGTCAGGAATTTTGTTTGCAACTTGTTAAAGATTTAGCATAGAAGCAAAGCTTCTATTAGCCCACATAGTATCTTTGTGTAACTTAGACAAAGATGTCCATATAGGAGAAGAGCACTAGCTTGTCAATGCCATGACTTGCTAAGCAGCGGAGGGTGGATTTTAAACAGTCTCCAACCATCAGAATACAAACTGCTAAGATGTGTTGCTTTCCTGAAGAGGAAGAAAAACATTAGAATTTGAGTGTGTTGAAGGTGGGTCTAGTGTAATAAAGATGAAGTGAAAATGCATTTGATAATGAAAAAAAAAGGAATATACAGAATGTGTATTTGTTGTTGGTGGTGGTGGTCATGGGGCTTGAACAGTATAACTATTCTGTAGATAACTGTACACAAAGTGTAGTCATCTTGTGCAACATCAGTTCTTTTTTGGGAGGGAGGGGGTCCAGTCGTGGGGCCTGAACTCTGGGCCTGGGCACTGTCCCTCAGCGCTTCAGCTCAAGGCTAGTGCTCTACCATTTGAGCCACAGCACCACTTCCGGCTTTTTTCTTTTTGCTTATGTGGTACTGAGGAATCAAACCCAGGGCCTCAGGCATGCAAGGCAAACGCTCTACCTCTGAGCCACCTTCCTAGCCCAAAACATCAGTTCTTGAAAGGTATGTTTCTGTGTTAGCTCAAAAATGAACGTCAGTTTGGTTCTTCTACAAAATGTTACCCAGAAAAGTAGTTGTTATATTGACACACTAAACCAGGGCTTGCTAAACTGTGCTTCTCACGTAAAATCTGATTTGTCATCTCTTTTTACAAATATTTTTATTGCCAGACAGATGTGGCTATTCATTTATATCAATCCTCGTTTTTGTTGTTGTGTTGGATTGTCCTGATGATGCTCCCATTCAGATATAGAAGGTGTCCCTGCCCTCTGAAATTTCTACTAATCAACCTTTCTGTATCCATTTACTTTTGCTTATAAAATGAGATTAGTAGGTCTGACTACTTCACAAAAGTGTTGAGAGGGATGGATAGGACGTTGTGATGGGCATGTCATGGAGCAGGTACTAGCAGGTACTGTTGTATTGTTATGTGCTGATCACAGGACAAGAGAGGATTTGTTCTACCAAAAATTATCTAAGTGCTTCATTAAACAGTTATATCCTTCTATCAGTTTTTTACTTTTCTTTTTTTAGGAGAATTCCTAGAAAATATTGAAAAATAGTATTTGTATTTGTTTGCTTTTAGTGAATGTCCCTCATGCTGCCTTCATTTGTTAGTTAAGAACTTTGGCATGGCCTGGATTTTATTTATGAAATGTCATTTCCTCTTATGCTTCTTTGCATTTCCTCTCTTTCATCTAAGATGGCCTTTCTCTAATCATCCTTAACATATAATCTTCTCCTTCTGGTCTCTGTTGCTTTACTTGGTTTCTTTCTTTATAGAACCCCTCTTTTTCCAAAATCATTTGTTTTAAATCTCTCAATTACTGCAAGAATTTGGAACATATTCAAGGTTTTCTTTTCAATCAGTATTTCCCTGATACATCCTTTTTTCACCTATGCACAGCATCAACTGACAACTGCAAGATGTTCTCATATACTCTTTATATTGCTTGAAATCATTCTGTAGTTTTTCTCCCACTTGTGTCTTGTTTCTTCCAATAGTGTAAAAGGTATTGGATGAACTGTTAAGGTTGGTGCATTACCAACCCTCGAGTGTTGCTTGCACGCAACCGTGTGAAAGCTTGTACCTACACTGCATATTACCTATAGTGTTTGAAATTGGTATTTTTGCTTTAAAAGTAGTTTGGGTGCATGGAAATCCACTAACAACTTCAGTTCTTATGTGGGATTCTTGAAAAATAGTAGAAAAGAAAAGCATTCCTTTAATCCATAGAATTCTAAAAGTTCCAAGTACTAGCACAAACAACTGCAGTTATATCCTTCTGCATGTTATTTTCTAGAGCTTATGATAAATAGCTTTGAGTAATATTTTTTATTAAAGGCACATAAGAAAGGCAATTTGATCAGAATATTCATTAGGTTTCAGTTTGGGAGTGTCATCATTTAATGTGCTAAATGCTTTTTAAGATTCAAGGCTCTTTTTTCATAATAGAGTATAAGCATGCTACCAATATTTTTTTAAATCATATGGCACAAATGTACAATTCCAAAGGAAAGTACTAGAAAGGTCCTCTAGATGATCTCTGGGGATGCCTATAACATAGTTGTCATTAATAATGACATATTGTAGGAAATTTACCTAATAACATACTATGCTTCATATGTAAGGAGAATGTTTTCTCTGTGTTTTAAAATCAGTAACTCTGATTTTTAAATGCTCCAGTGATAGGACTTTCAAAGATAAATTAATTCATGTTGTTCAAACACTGTGATAGACTATACTTTTAAATCCTTTAATACTTAGAATTTGAGTTTAGGATAATCTTGTGGTATTTGGAATTTAGGTCTAGCTAGATTAGCAAGATTTTTCTCTTTAAATAATTTGTTAGATGGGGTTGGAGGGTATAGCTCAGTTGGTAGAGAGCTAGCTAATGAGCAAAAGTGACAGGTCTGAGTTCGAGTCCCAGTCTCAGACCTAAAAACAAAACAGAATAGAAAGAAAAAGTTTCTTAGAGAAGAAGCATTTCAAGTTTTTATGAGCTGATGACCATTGCTTCACCCTCTCAATGTCTTTCCCTACCCTCCACAAAGCATGTATATGTGTTACACAAACTTAGTGTTTTATTTTCTGTAAAATAAATGAAATGTAAATCTTAGTAAGTCCAACTTTCTGGAATTTGAAGGTATTTGGACTTGAGGCCTGGCATTTTACCTGGTTCATTCCTCATTTAAAAGATAGTTTTTGTCCGTAAACAGTAGAGGTCCAAACCAATTCATAGTGCTGAATGTCATTATAGCCCTGACTCTTAAAGACCTATGACTATGATACCTGGTCCTCAAAATATTGTTAGCAAAACAACTTTTGTGTCTTAGTTTCTTCCTTTAGCTTTTGTATGTGCTTATAAGAAGACACTTGATGGGTTGATTACAAAGTAGACTAGGATATGCATTCAAATGTAAAATGATATGGCAGCTAACATTTAGCTTTGTTTAAATCGTCTTAGTTATTTCCTTAATGGCTATCATGACAATTCAGACACTTCTATCTGAATAGTTACTGTAAAATGATAAATTCCAGAATTACAACCAGAAAAAAAGGCAGATTGGCTAATCCAATGGAGTTTTGTGATTTTAATTTTAGGGACATTGTCCCTTGGTTTTGGCATTTTACAACAATGGTACCATTTATGATTTTATTTTATTTTAGCCATGCCCTTTGGGTTCCCGAGATTTTCGAGAAAAACAGTGTGCAGACTTTGACAATATGCCTTTCCGAGGAAAGTATTATAACTGGAAACCCTATACTGGAGGTAATGTATAAACTTGGCAGAGCATTCTTGCTTCTCAGAGCTTTGCAAATATGAGAATTAATAAACACATACACATACACACATTCATGAACATGCTAGGTAAAATTAAATGTTAAAGCAGGGAAATGCTAGTGTTATTTTAAAGGGCTCATAGTTTTTTAGTTTTTTAGTTTCCCTGTGATAAGACTTACGTTAATATAATATAATTATATTTTGAAATCAAATGTCTACTTAACAAGATACAAAACTCCTAGAAATGATATATGTATGTGAAAATTGTATAAGATCTGCGAAAATTTGTGAAAATTGATAAGATCTGTTTGAGGCTCTCTTGGTATAAAGGTACATTAGGTTATAATCACTGAATATTTCTAATCATCATCCTTATAACAAAGTATGCCATTATAAATCAACTCACAAGAAACAGGAAAATGAGTTCTTTTTTAGACAACATCAAAGATCTTTCTACTGATTAGTTGTTTGTTTTTTCAATTAGAAACACTTTGGCTCTTTAATGTAGGCATGTATCAATCACTAGTTCTTTGACAAGCAGATGGGGTTTCTTTGCTCTCAAAATATGAACTAAATTTCATTGAATTTTTCCTCTGGGAAAATTTGAATGTACAGAAGACTGGTGATAGCCATGGTTATATGGGTCCACGGAGGAAAACAACCACAAATTCCCAGAATGCAGAGCTCCTCGCTGTTACTGTAGATACCAGATTTGGTTTTCCTATACTGCAGTTCGATTCTGCTTAAGACATGCTATCTTTCAGCAAATCTAAAATTTTTACTGAACTTAAGCATACTAACTTTCACCTTGCTTTGGGGTCACTATTTGCTCTTCAGGAAGCATATTTTCACAAAAATTAAGGGCAAGGAAATACAATTTAAAAATACCTGGGATAATGTGGAAATGCCTGAGAGTCTTTCCACTTTAAAAGAGCTGCATGATACAGTTGGAGTGTTGGTATATTTTTATTTGAAATTTCTTTCTTGCTTGCTCCCTTGCTTTACTTATTTATTTTGTCATGCTTGGTAAAACTGCATGTACTAAACTTATAAAGGTGTGTTTTCTTTTTCTTTTTTTTTTTGGTTGTGGGGCCTGAACTCTGGGCCTGGGTGCTGTCCCTCAGCTCTTCAGGTCAAAGCTAGTGCTCTACCACTTAAGCCACTTCCAGCTTTTTCTGCTTATGTGGTGCTGAGGAATCGAACCAAGGGTCTCATGCATACAAGGCAAGCACTCTACCAATGAGTCACCTTCTCAGCCACTAAAAGTGTACTTTCAAAAATGTTTACTGTTTGTCTCTATAGAATCTCAAGAGTCATTCAACATAGAGAAATATTTAAAGAATTTTACAATGGTATCTCTATACTCATCACTAATTTTTTTTTTACCACTAGCATTTTACTATATACTTGGTACATAGCTACTTCTGTATCAATTTGTGAATTTTATTTGATATGTTCCAAAGTAAAGTACAGTCATTTTATTCTAAATATTTCATCATGCATGCCATTAACCATAGTTCAATTTTTATTTTTTTTCTCTTGAAGTAAGAATATGTTCAATGAAATGCACAAATCTTACTGTGCTCTCCCTGAATGTTGACAAATGCAACATTACCATTACCTCCAGAATTACCATTGAAGAGGAAGTCTTTGCCAGTTCAAACTTCTATAAACAATTAGAATAGATTAAAGACTTTAAATAACAGGGATTTATTCCTCTCAGTCTTGGAAGCTAGAAGTCCATGATTAGGGTGCAGCATGATTGAATTTTGGTGAGGGCCTTTTTCTGGATTGCAGATTACCATCTTCTGTGCTTATCACAGGAGAAAGAAGAATACTTTGATGTCCTACTAATCCAGTTCTTTTTTTTTTTTTTTGTTGGTCATGGGGCTTGAACTGTGGGCTTGGGCGCTGTCCCCTCAGCTCTTCTGCTCAAGGCCAACACTCTAATGCTTGAGCCGCCAGGCCTCAAGCCACAGGGCCACTCCGGTTTTCTAGTGCTTTATTGGAGATAAGAGTCTCCTGGAGTTTCTTGCTCGGGCTGGCTTTGAACCATGATCCTCAGATCTCAGCCTCCTGAGTAGCTAGGATTATAGGCGTGAGCCACAGGCACTCAGCTAATCCATTTCTTGAGTAATGACCTAATCACCTTCCAAACACACCATCTCCTATCCATTGAGGATGAGGATTTCAACATGTGAGCTTTGAAGGGAGAGAAACACTCCATGTAAATTGTCCTATAGCTCTTTAGAGTCACTAACAGCATGTTCTTCCCAAGGCAGCCGTTATTCTGACTTCTGTTTTTATCAGCATAGCTTAGTTTTATCTATCCCAGAACCTCATATAAATTGCATTATGCTATATACACTGTTCTCTGTAAGGGTTCTTTAAACCTATTATTGCTTTTGAGATCTATTCACATTGTTGAATTCAGAAGAAATAGCTTATCTCTTTTTATTGCAGAGCAATGGTCCATTGACGAAATGAGTTTTCATCCTACTATTGATGGACACCTCTGTTTTTCTTAGTGTTTAGTTTTCATGCCTACTATGAACATTTGCGAAAAGCTCTTATTGTGAGCATATATTTCCATTTCCATTGAGTAAAGGCAAAGGGATAAGAATACTGGTCAAGTGTAAGCTGAGTTTTAAAAGAACTCCTGGATGTTTTGTGAAGTGATTGTACTATATTGCATTTTCACCAATAATATTTGAGAGTCCTGTTTATTTCACTTATCAATATTTTTTCTAGTGTTTAATTTGCCTATTGTGATGATTGACACATTTTCTGTAGTTATGATCCATTTATGTTTTTGCATACTCTGCTCAAATCTTTTGCCTTTTAAAATCACATTTAATTAAATTTTCTATCTGATCACCACACTTATTTGTGTGGTGCAAGATGGTAATTTGATACATGTAGCATATAATAATCAAATCAGGATAATTAGTATTTCCATATACCAAATATGACTAGTTCTCTATGTTAGAGATCTTGAAATTCTCATATACATGTGAATTTTATAAATGTGACTGTCTATATGTATAATTTAAAAATCCATTCGATTAATGAATTGCTATCTTGGTTTTTGATTGATTCTATATCTTGCCTGTTGGGAATAGTATCACTGAAAGCATGGGTGTGCTTTGGTATCTCTTTGGTATAATGATTTCATTTCCTTTGGATATTTACTTAGAACTGAATAGTTCTATTTTTTGATGTGTGAGGCACCTACCTTAGTACTGTTTTCTATAGTGGTTGCACTAATTTATTTTCCCACCAACGGTTTATAAGAGTTCCTTTTTCTTATCATCACCAGCATTTCTTACTTTTTGTCCTTTGAGTAGAGCATTCTAAATGGAGTAGAAAATCTTGTGCATCTTTTATTGAATATATTCCTCAATTATTTGTTTTAGAATATAAAAATAAAACTGACTTTAGTGTATTAACTTTTTATTGTAACATTTCTAAGCTCGGATTTTCTAATAGTTGTCTTGATGATTACATTTTCATGACAGTCATATTCTCATTTCCATCTCATATTTCTATCTTTCTACTTTATATTTTATTACTTTAATGTATTAAATTGGTTGTCTAATACAATATGTGCTGATACTGATTCTATATTGTCTTACTTATTCTGTGAATATGCTGACTGAGTTGGTAGACTTTTCCATGGCAAACAACCATAGTTTCAGGATATACTCTATATAATGATATATTATATATATGCATATATATGGGCTTTATATTTTTATTAATTATATTACTGTATATATATTTATAAATAATACCAAATTTTACTTTTTTATACTGTGGTATCTTTAACAAGTTTTAGTAGTTAGACTCCAGAAGTAGAATGTTTATTTTGAAAGAGTTTGCAAAATTGTTACGAGTTCTTACTTATAATAGATTTTATAAAATTATAAACTTCAGTTATAAGAGTAATACATTTTATGCTTCTAATACATTATCGTTAACTGCAACATCATATATTTATGCTTAGATTTCCTCTTTCTACTGAATTTCTTAAAATTACTTTGTTATAATTTTTAAATATTTGATATTTTCTATATTCTTTTTTTTTTTTTTTTTTTTTTGGGTCCGGTCGTGGGGCCTGAACTCTGGGCCTGGGCACTGTCCCTCAGCTCTTCAGCTCAAGGCTAGCGCTTTACCGCTTGAGCCACAGCGCCACTTCTGGCTTTTTTCTTTTTGCTTATGTGGTGCTGAGGAATCAAACCCAGGGCCTCATGCATGCAAGGCAAGCACTCTACCACTGAGCCACCTTCCCAGCCTATTTTCTATATTCTTAATGAATGTCCTATGTACATGTGAGAATGATATGTTTTCTACAGTTATTGAATAGTATTCTATACATATTGAGGAAGTCAAGCAGACTGAGAGTGTTATTCTTCCACCCAAAATCGAGAGAAGCATGTCAAAATCTACAGATAGTATATGATTTCACGTTCTCTGTTTGGCTTTGCCTCTTCCAAGTTTTATTTTTTATACTATATTTTTATTATCTTTAGGTAGTTGTACAAAGGAGATACCATTCAACAAATAAATTTATAAGTACAATGCATCTTGATCAACATCACCCCTTTATAATTCTCTCTGTCCTACCCAGCCCATTGCTCTCAATTTTCCTACTTTAATGGGGTATGTATTGAATAATATGGCTGCATTCTATTCCCCCTTCCTCTCTTCATTTGTATACCCCACTTCTCTATTTGTTTTTGCTTAATGCACAATTATATAATGTTGCAGTTAACTATAGTATATTAGAAGCATAGAATTTATTATTCTTAAAACTGAAGTTTATCATTTTGATCAAAACTTTCCCAATTTCTCCCAACTCGGCCAACCTTTGCTCTTTATTTTCTGTTTTTATGAGTTTGACATTTTTAGGTTCTACATATATATATGAGATCATGCAATATTTCTTTTCCTCAGCCTGATTTATTTTACTTAGCATGCTGTCTTCTAAATAGTTGATTCAAATGATAGCAATTGCTTTTTACTGAAGACTGAAATGTATAGCATAATTCATAATAGTAATAAACTATATATATGCATGCATGTGTACATATGTGCATGTCTCACAATTTCTGTGTCTACTCATCTATCAACAACTTAAATTGTTTCTGTGTATTGGCTGTTAGGAAATAAGCTATGAGAATGAAGCGATCTCATTGAAATTGTGAGTTTACCGTCCTTGGATATATCTCCACAGGGGAATTGCTGGATCTTATGGCAGTTTGGGTTTTAAATTTTTGAGGAAACTCTTTGCTGTTTTCCATTTGGTAGTAACCAATCACATTCCTGCCAACAAAGTGTAAGGATTCCCTTTTCTTAAAATTGCTTCTGCCATTTGTTATCTTGTGACTTTCAGCTAATAGGCGAGAAAGTATTTTTGCCAATTCCAATGCATTTTGTTGTTTCCTTTACTGTGAACAACACTTGTTTATCCCACTTGTTCGTCTTAGTTTTTGTCATCTATTCTGTAGGTGTCATATCAAAGTCATTGCAAACCACACTGCCTTGAAGCTTTATCCTTTTGTTTTATTCTGATAATTTTAGCTTAGGCTTTTGTATTTTAGTCTTTAATCCATTTAGGGTTAGTTTTTGTGTATAGCATATGATAAGACTCCAATTTTATTTATTACGTGTAAATACCAAATTTTTCGTATGCTATTTATTAATGGGCTTATTTATTGTTTTTTGCACATTCTTGGAACAAATGTTGAAGATTATTATTTTAAATACACAAGTTTATTTCAGGGCTTCTATGCTTTTCCATTGTTCTGTATATCTTTTTTATAAAATTATTATGCTGTTATGGTTACTATAATTTTTTAATAATAATATGAAACTTGTGTGATGCTTCATGTTTTTTGTTTTTTTTTGGTTGGTCATGGGGCTTGAACTCTGGGCCTGGGTGCTGTTCCTCAGCTCTTCAGCTCAAGGCGAGCACTCTACCGCTTGAGCTACACCACCACTTGATGCTTCATATTTTTGTTGTTCTAGACTCGTGGCTATTCAAGGTCTTTTTTTGATGACATATGGGCTTTAGGATTTTTTTATATTTCTAAAAAATGCCATTGTAATTTAGTAGTGATTGAGTTGAATTTGTATATTGTTCTGTAGCATATGGGCATATTGACAATATTAAGTCTTTTGGACTTTTTTTTTTTTTTGTCGGTCGTGGGGCTTGAACTCTGGGCCTGGGCGTTGTCCCTCAGCTCTTCAGCTCAAGGCGAGCGCTCTACCACTTGAGCTACAGCGCCACTTCCAATATTAAGTCTTTTGATAAATACATATGCTATTTCTTTGTGTTTCCTTTAATTTTTTTCATCAGTGTCTTATACTTTTCAGTGTGCAGATCCTTTACTTTTAAAATTTATTTCTAAGTATTTTTCATGCTGTTGAAAATTGAATTATTTTCCTTTTAGATAGCTCATTGTTAAAGTGTATAGAAATGCTACTAGTCTTTGTCAATTTTGCATTCTGTGTTTACTGAATTTGCTTATTAATTCTAATAGTTCTGTAGAATCTTCAGGGTTTTTTATTTATATGATATGGTAACAACAATTATCTTTCCAGTTTAGATTTTTAAAAATTTCCTTTTGTTATGTAATTGTTCTCTAGAACTTCTAGTACTAAGTAGCAAGAATGAGCATCCTTGTCTTGTTCCTTATCTTACAAGAAAAATCTTCAACTTAACACTATTGCATATTAAGCATTGTTTTGAAATTTATATCCTCTATACCTAATTTGGTGGGATCCTGGTGTTTGAACTCTGGACTTAGGTACTATCCCTGAGCTTTTGTCTTCAAGGCAAGTGCTCTACTACTTGAGCCACATCTCTACTTCTGGTTTTCTGGTGGTTAATTGAAGATAAGATTACTCAGTGACTTCCTGCACAGGCTGGTTTTGGGACACATTCTTCAGATCTCAGCCTGTTGAGTAGATGGATTACAGGTCTGAGCCACCACGACCCAGCCTTGTTGAAAAAAAAATTTGGGGGGGGGATGTCCAGTCGTGGAACCTGAACTCTGGGCCTGGGTGCTGTCCTCAGCGCTTCAGCTCAAGGATAGCACTCTACCACTTGAGCCACAGCACCATTTCCAGCTCTTTTATTTTCTGCTTATGTGGTGTTGAGGAATCAAACCCAGGGCCTCATGCATGCAAGGCCAGTGCTCTACCACTGAGCTACCTTCCCAGCCCTTGAAAATTTTTATAATGAAGATTTTGTCAGATGCTTTTTCTGCATCTGTTCAGATGATCATCTAGGCTTTGCCTGTTGCTTTTTATACAATATAATGTAAAATATTATTTGTTTATATAATGTAATGTATTAAATTTATTGATTTGTATTTGTTATTCCATCCTTTCATCTTTAGGATAAATCCTACTTGGCCATGACCATTGTGATGAGAATAAATGATAGAAATTATTCTAGTATTAAATTTGTTAATTCTTGTTGTATGGCCTACTTAATTATTCTAGTATTGGATTGTTCCAGTATTAAATTTCTTCTTTTATGGCCTACCTAGTTCCTATCCTAGTGAATATTTTGCATGCCTTTGAAAGAAATATATTTTGATGCTGTTATGCTGTATGTCTATTAAGAACATTTGAACTACAGCGTAAACTCCATAGTTTCCTTGTTGAATTTTTGTCTAGATGATCTATCCATTTTTGAGAGCAGACTACTGAAGTCCCTTACAGTTGTATTGCTGTGTATTTTTCTCATCATATCTGTTAATATTCGCTTTATTATATATTTAGGTTCTCTACTATTAGATGCATATGTATTTAGAAGTTTTATTGATAGTAATTTTCTTGGATTTTTTTGGTTTTTTACTTAAAAGATATTTTGTCTAATATAATTGTAGCTCCTACTACTTTCTATTAGAATGTAATATTTGTGTGTGCGTGTGTGTTTTACAGGGGTTTGAACTAAGGGTTTCACACTTACGGGGCTTATTAGGCAAGCTTGAGCCATGTCTCCAATTCTTTTTTGCTTATTATGTTTTGGATAGAGTCTCACAGTTTTTGCCCAGGCTAGCATAGATTGTGATCCTCCAACCTATACCTCCTACATAGCAGGGATAACAGATATGTACCACCACACCTACTTTGTTGGTTGACATAGAGTCTAACTTTCTTTTTTTCATCAGACAAACCATGATTTTCCCATCCTGAGTAGCTGGGATTACATGGGTGATCAGACATGGCTGGCCTTGAATTGAGTATTTTTCCCCCTATTTCTTCACTTTTAGTTTCTGTATACTTAAATCTGAAGTCAGTTACTTGTAGGGAATATGTGAGTGAATTTTAAAAAAGAAAAAGCCTTTCAGTCACTCTACATCTTTTGAATACAGAATTTAATCTGCTTATATTTAATGTAAGTAGTTGTAGATGAGGATTTACTATTGCCATTTTGTCACTTGTTTTTGTCTGTTTTATTGATCCTTTAATTTCTTTTTTCCTCATCTTGTGCTGCTGTTTTTTTCTGGCTTTTTTTTCTTTTTGGTAATTGTATGTCTTGATTTCTTTCAGTTTCTCTTCTGTGTATTTACTAAGGTCTTTGCTTTATGGTTACTGTGAGGATTACATAAAACATTTTATCGCTATAGGAGTCTATTTTAAGCTGACATCAACTAAAATTCAATCACATACAAAAGTTCCCCACTCTTATATTTTAGGGTTTTTTTAATATCAAATTTTATAACTCTTTATTTTGTGCCCATTAAATTATTTTGGCTGTAGCTACTTTTACTATTTCTCTCTTTATACTAGTTATAAGTGATTTATACATCTCTTATAGAGTATTAAGAATATTCTGAATTTTACAATATACTTACCTTTACCAGTTAACTTTCTCCATTCATATATTTTCATGTTACTAATTAGCATCCTTTCATTTCAGCTTGAAGAACTCCCTTTAGCATTTCTTGTATGGCAGGTTTAGTGGTGATAAACTCCCTCAGCTTTTGTTTATATGGAAAGTCTTTATCTCTCCTTCATTTCAGAAGGACAACTTTGTCAGGAAAAGTATTCTTAGTTGGCAGTTGTTTTTTTCAGCACTATGAATCCATCATCCCACTCTACTGACCTGCAGATAAATTTGTGGATATACTTATATAGCTCCCTTGAGTGTGATGAACCTTTTCTTATCTTGCTTCATTCAACATTATGTCCTTTTCTTTAATGTTTATTATTATAGTATACCTTTCAGATTTTCTTTGGGTTACCTTATTGGAGAACATTGAGCTTCCTATAATTAGATGTCCCTCTCAGATTTGAAAAGTTTTCGGCCACTTTATTTTCTTTAAATAAGCTTCCTTTCTCTTCTGAAGATCCCCACATAATGTGAATGTTACAGTTCTTTTTGATGATTTTCCATAAATCCTTTTGGATTGGATTTCTTTCCATTCTTTTCTCCTTTTTTTTTTTTTTTTTTTTTTTTTGTCAAATGACCCCTTTTTAACTCACTGATTATTTTTCCACTTGATTGAGTCTACTGTTGATAGTCTCTGATGCACTTTTCATTTATTGTATTCAGCTACAGAACTTCTGTTTTGTTTTGCTTTGCTTTGCTCTGTGTATATGAGACAGATAGTTAAGAGAGCGAGAGATCTATCAAACATCTCATTTATTCATGTCTTGCTTTTTGATTTAAGTCAGTTGTATATCTTTGCTCTTCTGTAGCTCCCTTAGCTTTCTTTTTCTTTTCTTCTTTTCCTTTCTCTTGTCCTTCATTCTTCCCTTTCTATTTTTTCTTATTTTCACTGGAACATCAACACAAAACCTCATACAGTATCTTTATGCTACTTTATCTCTAACTTAATTACTTTTAGTTCTTTATCAGATCTTTTGTAGATCTCTTACTCATTAGATTTGTTTGCTTGTTGTTGTCTTGATGGTGTTTTCTTGATTTTACTTGTTTCCCGGTCTGTCATTTATTGAGCCTGTGGCTTTTCTTCTCTGCTTCTAGATTTGTTTTTAAACACTAAAGACATACCCATCAACACGGTAGTCTGGGCAGGATGAAAAAGAAGTGGGTCCCTCGTGTAGTGTCCCAGACAGCTGAGGAGCTTTTATTATCTCATTTTGTACCCTATTGGAGAGATAATGGGCTGAGAGGTTGTTTTTGATGCAGATATGAGACTATGATGAAGATAAAATGAAATTATTCTCAAATTTTTTTAATTTTAATTTTATTGTACGGGTGTTTTACAGAAGGGTTACAGTTACATAACTAAGGCAACAGATACATTCTTGTTGAACATTGTTACCCCCTCTTTCATTTCTCCACCACTTTCCTTCCTCCCTCCCCAAAATGGTGAGACAAAGGAGGAAGGGTGAACCAATGCAACAGCGATCCTGAGGAGACACGATGTTGGAAACAAAACTATTCTTAAACCTGTTCTCAGGTTTTCTGTTTGTTTGTTTCAATGGCATGCTAGAACTCCCATGGATTCTCAGTCTCACAAAAGGTACTCTCGTTTGTAGGTAGTTGTAAAAGCAATTGCTTCTGCTAGAGGATAATAAAAGCTTCTCTTCTTCCATCTTGATTATGTCACTTCAAAAGTACCTTTTCTGAAAGTTCATTGTAACAGGAAAAGCCGAACATGTGCAGCAGTAAACAAAGAAGAAATTTATTCCCATTTTCATGGTTTAGTACAGTGGGCTAAGGAATTCAATCAGTGTCTTTCCAACCAAATACTACCTCATATAATTAATATTATGTTATGGTTGGATAAGCAAACTTACAACATACTGTGCTATGTTAAATTCTAAAACATTAGAAATGAGAAAAGAGCTAACTTTGATAATTATTATAAAAATCTCTATACAATCCACAAAAAATTAGTCATCCTATTCATGAGAATCTTATAAAATGATTACTTTTATTATGATTTCAGGAAGAAATTATTGTATTTATTACTTTTCATTCTTTTGTTAGTATAGCAAAATATGTCATTATCCTAAGCCAAAAATTAATATTATTAGTTATTAATGTAGAAACATTTTTCATTGAAAAATGGAAAAAAACATGGACTTGATTTTTAGCCATACAGTATATAAACTGGTAGCTTAGGAAAAGTTTTTCCAACATTTACAAACCAGAGTAGTTTATGCTTTTGTAAAAAGAAAAAAAGGCTAGGATTTCATCATTCCCCCAATCTGCACCCCCAGTACTGGGACTTAAACTCAGGGCCTCAGGCTTTCACTTGGTTACTTGGAGATAAGAGTCTAGATTTGTCTGCCTGGACTGGCTTCATCTGGGATCCTCAGGTCTCTACCTCCTAAGTAACTAGGATTATTGGCATGGGCCACAGGCGGCACCCCTTGTCTTTTATTAAAAACATAAATTATATCTAACAACATTGGGACATTTTTGCATGACAACTTAAATAAAATAGTAATTTACATTAGTAGAATGTACTCCTTCTTATTTTTATTAATACCATTTTTTTACATCTACTCACTTTGCAGAAACCAGATTTCTAAAAATTTCAGTAGAACCTAGGCATAATATTTTTATTTATCTGCCTAATTACCTTTTCTTGGAGTTGTCTTCTTTATTTCTAAGAAAAAATTTGTCAGCCTAACAAGAATAAAGCCAAAGTATTATAGACCTCACAAAATAAATATTTTAACTCAGAATTTTATAACTACATATTTATAAGTGACAGCTTTTTATGGGTTGTTTTCATTACAATAAATTCACATTAGTTTTGCTATCCAATATACTACTATAAAGTCATGATATTTACTGTTCTTATGGCTACTGTTTTTTACTTTAGCCTTTAAAAGTACAAGTTTCTATGATAAGATGATAACACTCAAATTATTATATGCAGTTATTCACAAAAGAACATTAGATATATTTATTCAGTTGTAATGAAGAAATGTTGAAAATGAATTTTTGATTCTATGATTTATTAATCTCTTAGGAATTGTTCATGTTTTAATGCTGTTATTAATTTTCTGTTTATACTACTAGTCCCACAAGAATATATCTCAACATGATAAGCTCTTAGGATGTGATACTACTAGGAAGGGCTGAACAAATTTGGTTTTGTTTTAATACATATACCTGTTTGTTGTGGCAGAATTTACTTATAAGTTTCACAAGTGTACATATATATATATATATATATATATATATATATATGTCTATATATATATATATAACAAGTTTTTGTTTTTATTATTTCAATCCTCCTTAAACTTTATTACCTTTATTTTTTAGAAATAATTTTCTTTCCTAATTTTTTAAAACATTCGATTACATCCAGTGTGATTCCTTTGGCAACTAAAATATATTGAAAATATACACTTGAAATACCTGAAAAAATTTAAAACCTTGAAACTACTCAGAAGGGTCTTCTTTAAGTTGCAAAAACAAGGAAAATAATTAATTTATTTTATAGTGCTTATAGTTGAACTCAGAATCTCATACTTGCTTTTAGCTTTTGTGATCCAGGCTATACTCCACTTCTGGCCCTATGCTACTTAATTGGAGATTAAAAAAAAAAAAAAATCTCTCGGGGCTGGGAAGGTGGCTCAGTGGTAGAGCGCTTGCCTTGCATGCATGAGGCCCTGGGTTCGATTCCTCAGCACCACATAAGCAAAAAAAAAAAAAAGCTGAAAGTGGCGCTGTGGCTCAAGTGGTAGAGTGCTAGCCTTGAGCTGAAGAGCTGAGGGACAGCACCCAGGCCCAGAGTTCAGGCCCTACGACCTGACCCCCCCCCCAAAAAAAAAAAATCTCTTGGATTTGTCTGTCTAGGCTGGTTTTGAACCTTAATCTGCAGATCTCTGCCTCCTATGTAGCTAGGATTACAGGCCTGAGACACTGGTGCCCAGCAAACATGAATTTTTTTTAAGAGGAAAGAAACATACACATGTAGGTATATAATCAGGTAACCATATGTAGGAGTTATAATTTTGCTGTAGCTACTACTACTTCATTCTTCATAAGAAGAACAATTCCATTTTAAAAAATTGCTCTTCTGTTTTATTTGTTCAGGTGGTGTAAAACCTTGTGCATTAAACTGTTTGGCTGAAGGTTACAATTTCTACACTGAACGTGCTCCTGCAGTAATTGATGGGACCCAGTGCAATGCAGATTCATTGGATATCTGTATCAATGGAGAATGCAAGGTTACTCAGATTTTACTCCTCATTGTTGGGATTTTGCGACTTCTATCTTTTTCTCAACTAATAGATGGTGTTTATTTCTATTGTCAGTTTGTTTTTAAGAAAGCCTTTAGGCAAATTCAATTTTAAATCAAGTCTGACAGTTAGGTAGTTAGATACAGAAAGATCCATTCATATTTAAGCACTAGACTAATGTGACTTAATCTGATATTCTAATTGTTTAAAGCAGTTTCTAGGGATATGAAGATATTTAGGGCTATAATGTCCATTATTCTTTTGTTCAGTTTATAAATAAAATGGTTGAAAAAGAAAGAATATTCCTATGGCTATCATATATTCTCATTTGCAGGTGTTATGTCTTTTACAGCACAATTTTTCTTCAAAATGTGATACAGCTGTAGTCCTCCTGTTTTATCTTTTAAAGTATTTATAATGGTTTTCCTTATACAGTTAGTCTTTATCTTATTAAAGCATTTATGTTAGAAAATTTGTCGGAATACTTGGAAAATGTAAGAGAAAATCCATGCTATTTTGTTAGATGTATGTATGAATCATGGTAATAAGAAAAGCCACAAAAACCACTGTTCTCAGCATTTTTTTCTTCGATGATCTTGTTTAACTTTGGAAAGAAGAACATAACTAAATGATAAAGAGAAATAACTGAGAAAGAGGAGATTTTTTAAAATGCTGTCTGTTTTGCTTAGTTTCAGCTTTTCCTGGAAAAATCCCTGCCTTTCTGGTTAATAGCATATGAATGTGGCGATTCAGTTGTGTGTGTATGTGTGTCTGTGTGTGTGTGTCTAAGAGACAGTACTTATCTCCTTGAAGAAAAGTTATTTTTGTGATGGTATTTATATTTTTACAGGTTACAATGGCCCAAGTACAGTTTTTTATTCAGGGATAACATATAGTAGCAATAGCTAAAGATTAAATGTGCAAATTCAAGCACCAAAACATACTAAAAATACTAAAATTCCACCTTTTTATATTTAAATGCAGAAATAAAAGGTAAAATTTCAGCTTTATGATTGGCATGCTTACATGTCCTCTTTGTTAGTCAACTAGTGGAAACAGTAACCTCTAATGCTAATAATATAATATCTATAATGAAACAATGGCTTTAACAAGAGAAAAACCATCATAAGGTTAGTCAAGACTCTTGCGGATATAACCTTCTACATGACTATAAGCTATCTTGCTTAGTTTTAGAAAAAGATTGATTGCTAATAAATTACACTACTTAAAAAATTAGAACATGATGTATACAGAAAAGAAGACACGAGCTGGAGTAGGAATATTGGCATCTATTCCTGGAGTCAAAATTTTTTTTCTTTAAACTTAGAGGTTGAGAAATGTTCACTGGGGCTTAGTGATAAAAGAAGGCAAAGGGAAGAGAGTTCTTATTTTTACTTCCTTTACTGGAAGAGCGAGTACTTCAGTAGGTTATATGTATCTGATTAGTTCTGCTTCCAAGAAATTATTTTTTGACTCACTGAACATTCTTGTGTGTTTTCAGCATGTAGGTTGTGATAATATTTTGGGATCTGATGCAAGGGAAGATAGATGTCGAGTCTGCGGAGGGGATGGAAGTACATGTGATGCCATTGAGGGTTTCTTCAATGATTCCTTACCCAGAGGAGGTGAGTATGTTCTGGTCTCTGGTATCTTCAGAATCACAAAACATTTCACTTCTTTTCTCCTCTTACGTTTGTTTCTTTATGTAGGAAGACAATGGTATTTTTCCTTAAGTTGTTTTCAGTCATTTAAATAAAAATGTGCTTCATGCAAAATATTTTGAGGAAATACTATTCTTTTCCTACTTGACTTTATTTAACTATGCTTGTTTTCTTTCTTTTCTTGCTTGGTTTCCTTCCTTCCTTCCTTCCTTCCTTCCTTCCTTCCTTCCTTCCTTCCTTCCTTCCTTCCTTCCTTCCTTCCCTCCTTTGGTTGTGTGTGTGTGTGAGAGAGAGAGAGAAAGAGAGGAGAGAGAGAGAGAAAGAGCGCTAAAGATACAACCTAGCCTTTCTTTCATACTCAGTAATTATTCTCACACTGAGTTACATTCAGCCCTGGATTCCTTTTTTTTTAATACGATGTCATGCAGTGTTGCTCACAACACAAATGTCTAAACTCAAGCTACCTGTATTCTCCTTTTTCAGCCTTCTGGGTGTCTCAGACTATCTAGTCTTATGCTATCATACACAATTTAAGATGTGAATGCCTAGAATATTGATGTGAGGGTTGTGTGTTAGAGAAAAAAAGATGAGTTTAAAAATACCCTGAGACAATTTTAAAGAAAAACAAACACTTTTTGTCCTAAAATATATCCATGAACCTAAAGAAGCCCATATTTCATAACTCGTAAAGTACAAAGTCAAAGAAAAAATAGAAGAACTAAAAAACACTGATTGCTGGGTAGTTACTAAACACTCATTTTCTGGTAGAGGCTGCTTACTACTGACTATCTTCTGTGTCCCAGGCTACATGGAAGTGGTGCAGATACCAAGAGGCTCTGTTCACATTGAAGTCAGAGAAGTTGCTGTGTCAAAGAACTACATTGGTAAGTGACTTTGCTAGATTTTAAAAATACATGAGGAAAAGCAAAACAGTATTATGAAGTGAAAGACATGCTTTCAGGTAGAATATTTTCCTGCTGAAATGAAGTTAAGTTCCAAGTTTTATAGGATCACATGTAAATGCTAGCTTATTCTTTTCTTTTTTTCTTTGGTGCTGATCGTGGGGCTTGCTCTCAGGGCCTGAGCACTATCCTTGAAGTTTTGTGCTCAAGGCTAGAGCTCTACCACTTAAGCCACAGCTCCAATTCTAGTTCTGTTTTGTTTTGTTTGTTTGTTTTTTGTTTGTTTTGGTGGCTAACTAAAAATAAGAGTCTCACAGACTTTTGTACCCAGGTTGGGTTTGTATATCTTTTTGGGGGGGGGGGGTCCAGTGGTGGGCCTGAACTCTGGGCCTGGACGCTGTCCCTCAGCTCTTCAGCTCAAGGCTAGCACTCTACCACTTGAGCCACAGCGCCACTTCCGGCTTTTTTCTTTTTGCTTATATGGTGCTGAGGAATTGAACCCAGGGCCTTCAGCGTGCAAGGCAAGCACTCTACCACTGAGCCACCTTCCCAGCGCCACCCCCCCCCCCCCCCGCCCCGCCAGGTTGGGTTTGAGCTGTGATCCTCAGGTCTCAGCCTCTTGAATAGCTAGGATTGTGGGCATGAACCACAGATATTTAGTCTTTTTTAAAAACTTGTGACTTTAAATGAGCATCATTATTCCACAATACTGTGAATTTCCGGAAATTAAGTAATCACTTAATCACGATCAAAAAAAAAAAAAAAAAAAAAAAAAAAGAACCTTGGGGAAGGGAGGGAGGGAGGGGATGGTAGGGGGAAAACAATGGAGGGGGTAACAATGTTCAAGAGGAAGTGGAAAAAAAAAAAAAAAAAAAAAAAAAAAAAAAAAAAAAAAAAAAAAACTTTTTGAATATATATATTTTTTTCCTGTAGAGGCTTTAGAAATTGTGTCTATTAATCTTCTATAGGATTTTTTTTGATGGGGGGATGTTGGGAATAGAACAGAAGGCATTAGGCAGTGCTCCTCCACTAAACTATATCTCCTTCCCTTTATGAGTTTTTTTTCTTCTTTTTTCTTTTTTGAATGCTTTTTTAAAAAATAACCTTTTTATTGAGAAAATACTGTACAGAGGGGTTACAGTTACATGAGCAAGGTAATGAATATATTTCTTTTTTTTTTTTTTGTCAGTTGTAGGGCCTGAACTCTGGGCCTGTGCACTGTTCCCTAGCTCTTCAGCTGTAGACTAGCGCTCTACCACTTGAGCTTCGGCCCCACTTCTGGCTTTTTCTGCTTATGTGGTGCTGAGGAATCAAACCGAGGGCCTCATGCATGCAAGGCAAGCACTCTACCACTGAACCACCTTCCTAGCCCCAGAGTACATTTCTTATCAAGCATTGTTGCCTCCTCCTTTGTTTTTTCCCCTACCATCCATCTCCATGACTGCACCATCCCCCTCCACCCCCAATAGTAAAGTTTGTTTTTCGACATAGCATCTTAAACATCTCATTGTTGCAATGGGGCAACCTGTATCCCTATTTAAACAATTTGTTTCTTTCCCTTTCCCTCCACAAATTATACCAACATCAAATACAGTGAAAGTAGGGGTTATACCATGGGGGAGGGACAAACAAAGCAACAAAAATCACGTGATACCTTATAAATACATTAGAAACAATAGCAAGAAAGAAAAAACCACTTGTGTCCTTATCTTGGGGTTCATTTTGCTTAACATCATTTTATCTGACCTTTTCTGCTTGTCTCTAACATTTACTAGTTATTGCAAATAAGGGAAACCATGGGACCTATGTTTCTTTGGGCCTGGCCTACTTCACTTAATAAAATTTTTTCCAAGTCTTTCCATTTCCTAACAAATGGGGCAATGCCATTCTTTCTGATGGAGGCATAGAATTCCATTTGTATAGATACCACATTTTCTTGATCTATTCATCTACTGAGTGGCATCTAGGTTGGTTCCATAGCTTAGCTATGGTGAATAATGCTGCAATAAACATAGTTGTGCTGGTAGCTTTAGTATGGTCTTGTTTGTGATCATTTGGGTAAATGCCCAAAAGTGGATTGCTTGGTCATAGGGGAGCTCTATGTGGAGTCTTTTGAGGAACCTCCATGCTACTTTCTTTTCTTTTCTTTTCTTTTTTTTTTGGTCCGGTCATGGGGCCTGAACTCGGGGCGCTGTCCCTCAGCTCTTCAGCTCTAGGTAGTGCTCTATCACTTGAGCCACAGCACCACTTCCGGCTTTTTTCTTTTTGCTTATGTGGTGCTGAGGAATCGAACCCAGGGCCTCATGCATGCAAGGCAAGCTTTCTACACTGAGCCACCTTCCCAGCCCCAGGCTACTTTCCTATCAATATTCTAACCTCATTCTTCAAGGAAATAGAAGAGACAATCCAAAAATTCATATGGAACAATAAAAGACCCCAAATAGCAAAAATGATCCTTAACAGAAAGAACAGTGCTGGAGGAATATCAATACCTAATTTCAAACTTTACTACAAAGCCATAGTAATCAAAACAGCTTGGTACTGGCACAAGAACAGACCTCAGGACCAATGGAATAGAATTGAAAATCTAGCAATGAACCCACAGACCTATAGCCACCTAATCTTCAATAAGCAAGCTAAAAAAATAGAATGGAAGAAAGACAGCCTCTTCAGTAAATGGTACTGGCAAAATTGGTTAATCACTTGTAGAAAACTAAAGCTAGATCCTTATATATCACCCTGCACCAGAATCAACTCCAAATGGATCAAAGACCTCGGAGTCAAAGCAGACACTCTGAAAACATTACAGGATGGAATAGGAGAAACCCTAGGTCTTCTTGGCATAGGCCAAAATTTTCTTAATAGAGACCCAGAAACACAACAAATCAAAGAAAGGTTGGACAAATGGGATTGCATGAAGTTTTAGAGCTTCTGCATAACAAAGGACATAGCTAGCAAAATCAATAGAAAGCCCACGGATTTGGAGATCTTCACTAGCCATACAACGGACAAGGGTCTCATTTCTAAAATATACTTAAAACTCAGAAAAATCCCCCAACAACAATTCCTCAAGGAAACAACTGTCCCATAAATAAGTGGGCTAAAGACTTAAAGAGAAACTTCTCTGAAGGGGAAAGAAGGATGGCTGATAGGCACATGAAGAAATGCTCAACCTCTCTAGCCATAAAAGGAATGCAAATCAAAACAACATTGAGATTCCACCTCACCTCAGTTAGAATGGCTATAATGATGCACTCCAATAACAACAGATGCTGGAGGGGATGTGGCCAGAAGGGAATCTACTGCATTGTTGGTGAGAATGTAAACTTGTTCAACCACTTTGGAAAGTAGTATGGAGGTTCCTCAAAAGACTCTGAGTTTCTTTTCATGCTTTGAAAAGCTTCTTATATCCTAATGTTATGAGAAAAAGTTCTGCGACATTTTCTTCTGGCACTTTATCATTTAACCACATTTACATGTAAACATTTATCCATCTGGCATTTATTCTTTTTTTCAGTTTTGTTGTTATTGAGGTGAGATTCACATAACATAAAATTAAGTACTTAAAGTGAAAGGGAAAAAGAACAATGAAGACTGAATCATTTTGAAATACATTGCAACTATGCAAACAAATGATATAAAGAAACACTGAAAGATGATGATCAATGGACATTTAAGAGTGGGAAAGAGAAAGCCATAGAGAGGGTTATTCTGATTAAAATTCAATATATGCATAGCTGAAAAGTAAAAAATAAGTATGATCCTCACCTCTACCCCCTTTCTAATTATTCTTTTTGTTGTGATTTTCCTTGCTAATTCCTTATTTATCATTCCAGATAAACCTTTCATTCTTTTCTATCAATGACATAAATATTTAAGGAATACCTTCTTAATGTTCACATAAAAATTGCTGTTTTAATTTGTATTTAAGAAAATTGTCAGCTGGGTGTGGTGGTGTCCCAAAACTTAGGAGGTTGATCCAGAAGGATAAAGAGTTGGAAGACAGCCAGGTCTTTTACAATTAGACCCTGTGGAAGGAAGGATGGAAGGAAGGAAGGAAGGAAGGAAGGAAGGAAGGAAGGAAGGAAGGAAGGAAGGAAGGAAGGGAGGGAGGGAGGGAGGGAGGGAGAGAGGAAGGGAGGGAGGAAATCATGGAAGGAGGGAGGTAAGGGAGGAGGAATTGGTCAAGTGTCATCATCTCTCTAAGTGAACATCCATGTTCATTGTATACTTTTGTGCCTATGATAATTTAGGAAATGAAGTTTCTCATTTTATTTTCTAGCTTTAAAATCTGAAGGGGATGATTACTATATTAACGGTGCCTGGACTATTGACTGGCCTAGGAAGTTTGATGTTGCTGGAACAGCTTTTCACTACAAGAGACCAACAGATGAACCGGAATCCTTGGAAGCTTTAGGTCCCACTTCTGAAAATCTCATTGTCATGGTAAATGTGTCTTTATCATTTTATTTGTACTATATTTACTTCCCTCTTGTGAGGTGAGAAAAGGTCAGATTTTATTATGTCTGTTCTACTGGTGATGAAATCAAGGTAACTGCAAGTAATTTCCTCAGAATCTGTGCAGAGTCAAGGTATTTGCTCTTTCTATGTATCTGTTTTGTCTTTTGTTGTTTTCTTGAATAATATTTTTATATCCAAACAAAACAAATGAGAGAAATATTTCTAACCTTCCATGAAAATAAGAGGAGGAAAAGAAAACTTATTGACTTATATCAGTTAGGCGAGGTTGGGATTTCATTGTTACATCTCCACATAGTAACACTAACTAATTTCATTCCCCCTTTATCATACCCAAAAAGGAGAACCATTTTAAAGTATATGCTTTTGAAAGCTATCTTGAGTTTGAGGCCAGCCTGTGCAACATAGCAAGACTCTTTCACAAAGACTGACAGACAGATAGATAATAAGATACTTTTAAAATGTTTTTAAGTTTCCTATAAGACTTGCTATATAACGTTTTCTTCTTCAAAAGAAATAATAAATATCTGAGTGAAGGCTCATTTTATTCTAATTATCTTCACCAGCTGTTTTCAATGACAGGTTCTACTCCAGGAACAGAATTTGGGAATTAGGTATAAGTTCAATGTTCCCATTACTCGGACTGGCAGTGGAGATAATGAAGTTGGCTTTATGTGGCATCATCAGCCTTGGTCAGAATGCTCAGCTACTTGTGCTGGAGGTAAGACACCCACTAGGCAGCCCACCCAGTGGGCAGGATGGAAAGCAAAACATTCTCTCAGCTGAACTTTGTGTTGGTTGAAGAAGCTAATTGGAAACATTTTTTGCAGGTTTGCTTCAAGCTGTAATTTAGCAAAAGAAACTTTACTTTAATTGTATTATATTCCATTTGTTTTCAACCTCATGTAATTTATACAGATTTGTTGGTAAAATACATCTTGGCACAATGAGTGTCTCTGCCGGTGTTCTTCCTGACTATCTTGAAGGTGGGCTGCTTTTTTGTTTTGTTTTGTTTTGGTGAATATATTCTTCATAAAGAACATAAATAGTTTTCCATAAGAAAATGGGCAAAACTCAGATCACAGATACAGCTTCTAAGAGTGGGGGAAGAGAATGTATGTGTGCCTGTGTTTGTATGATGGTGTGTTTCCCACAATTCTGTACCAACTCCCTTCTCCAGCCATCAGAGTTAAGAGGCTACATAATGGGATGCTACAAATAATTATTGGTGTCTGGTTCTCTGGGCTAATGGTGTATAGCAATCCCATTATAACTCCTCAGAGAGATAGAAGTAGCTGCTAGGCAGTGGTTGGTGATATGTTGGTTGTCCCATGTGCGTTTTTCATGGGTGCCTTTTCCCCACAATTTACTCTATTCCTAATCCTCCTCCCTCTAGTGGCCACCAATGCAATTCTTTACCTCTGGCTGGGAGAGCAGGACAGTTGGCTTCCTTCAAAGCCAACACCCTTGCTGCTGCATGGACTGGTGAGTAGAAGTGCTGTGCAAGCAGCATCTTCCTTCTCTCTGGAGACTAATGCATCACCTCCACCATATACTTTGATCCCAATAGCCAAAGAAACAAACCGATTCCTCAGACCTAGTCTGGACTTGAACAACACCTCACCACTCCAAAAGCAAAGATTCACTATCCAGTAGTGATGATTAGAATGGGTGAAGTTGAAATTAAGTGAGTCATTCAATGTATTACATTCCCATTCTAAATTAAAGAAATGTGAATTCACATGGACTTTTTCTTATCTTGTCCCATATTCACTGAGTCTCTAATAGCCTCTGATTCTTTGAGACTTGGAGAAATTATTTTCAGAGAAAGGATTAGCATATAACAGATTCCGTAATTTTAAGCTCATAAGAATTAAATCATCAATTTACTACAACTCCAATTTTCATAGTGAAGGCCATATAAAAATATCAAAAGAGCAAATGAGCAATGCTATTTTAATATTCTCTTCTGTGTGAAATATCATCACGTACAGTTATATTTTTTAATTTTCTAATCCCTACCCATTTTACATGTGAAATGATAACTTATAATACAGTTTTAAAGACTATACCACATTACCATTTCTTTTAATAAATACAAAGTTCCTGCTAATGCCACTAATGAGTGTCCTCAAGTCCTTCATGGTTTATTCAAGTGAGTGCCACTGCTTTATTTTTTTAGTGGCATTTACATATATATCTTTGTTCTGATTGCATTACTTTTAGTTTGGATAAATTAACCTTCCCTCTTCCACATACCAATAAAAAGTCTCCATTAGAAGAGTTCACATAGAGTTCAGTCCTTGAGGTAAAGTGAGATAAACCTACTAAAGAAGAGTCCAAATACTTTAAAGTCTAGGAAATCCCAAAAGGCTAAAATTAGGATTGCTTAGCTTAGAGAAGAGAAGGCAATGGGATAGCATGTTAGTGTCTTCAAGTGTGTGACAGAATGTTGAATGGGAAATTGTTAGAGCCTGTTCTTCTTTTTCTGAAATTGCTATATTTGGGGATGGTTTAGAGAGTCTTGTCTGAAGCCAAGGAGGGATTAAGTAAATTCTCAATGTTCTTTCAACCCTATGATTCTGTTTGTTCAGAGAGCAGATAGTATAACAAAAAAAAGGGGGGAAGGGGTCGGGGGAATGCAATGAAATATTAATCTGAAAGGAAAATTATTATTTTATTTAAGTAAAATTTATGAGGAAAACCTAAAACGGTGGTGATTCATAACACTTGTATTGAGAAAAATTACATCTGACTTCCTATGAGTCAGAACAAAACAAACAAACAAAAAACAAGGTGGGAGAAAAGCCCCTGGAAGGAGTATTTTCTCTTCCTTATATGTATGTCTTTGATGCGGGAGCTTCTATCTTAGATATTTGAGGTACTTCTTGGAACCTAAAACCTGTTTGCTTGTGAGTGGTGATGAATATTAATTAGACCTTTAGCTTATTGCCTTCTTTGGGGGTGGGAGGTACAGTGATTGGAAGTTGTCAGATGTGGTATCATTTGGCTTGGTAAGTAGTTCTTAATGTAAGGACCCTAGACCATCAGCATCAACATCAACTGAGAAGTTATTGGAAATGCCAATCTGGGGACCCATTTCAGACCTACTGAGTAGGAGTTCTTAAGAGTAAGGACCAAGAATCTATGATTCTGAGCTCACCCAAATTTGTGTATCATGGGTCTTGACTTTCAGAGAAACTGAACTCTAGCCGTTGAGAAACAGAACCCACAGCCTGACCACTGAAGCCTGTATATAACAGATTCATTTTGCAGGGTAGAACAATATTTTAGGACACACAAGGCACTTAATGCATGTTAATAGCCAGCCAATGAGTGAAAGGAATTAATTTCAACAAGTATACAACCTGAGAGTTTAGAATGCATAAGTAAATCAAAGTTCCTTTCTTTTGTTTTCTATCATTTTACTCAGTAGAAACTCTAGAAGTAGAACACAACAAAAGATATAGAACATCCTAGAGTGGGTATGCTAGTGTAAATAACAATTATTGAACTTCCTCTCAGTACACATAACCCTACTTTAACCATAGATTTTTCTAAGTAAGGAAGCTTATGTTTGAAGAATGAAAAGTCCCCTAGGACTTTGGAATAATTTGGAGATCCAGAGTCATTTCTCAGTAATGGTAAATGAAGCTTCAACTGCTTAAAATCCTCTCAAGAAAAAGTCATGTGTTAGCTGGGTGCCGGAGGCTCACACCTGTAATCCTAGCTACTCAGGAAGCTGAGATCTGAGGATCATGGTTCAAAGCCAACCCAGGCAAGAAAACTTTGTGAGACTCTTACCTCCAATAAATCACCAGAAAACCAGAAGTGGCTCTGTGGCTCATGTGGTAGAGCACTTGCCTTGAGCTGAAGAGCTCAGAGACAGTGCCTAGACCCAGAGTTTTAAAAAAAATTGTATTTTATTTTTGGTCAAAAACTTAATATAAATTTAGTTCATAATTGTGATATTCTATTTTTATCTCTCTAGGGAAGTTCTTGAGACTGTCATTTTTTTAAGTGCAGAAAGAGGAAAGCAAGAAATGAAAAAGAACTTTTCTGTTTTAGTCAAAAAAGATACCTAAGGTTCTTACCAGCATACTCATTCTTACCCACCTACTTATACTGGTAAAAATTAACGGCCTCTATATGTTCTATTAATGTCAAGATTGTTGAACTTGGAGTTTGGGGACTGTGATGATAGCCTTTTCTAATAGAAAAAAATTAAGACATTTTCAGACTGTTTTTCTGTTGCTTAGCACACCCAATGACAAATCTAATATGCAGGAAACATTGGTGGTGATTCAGTACAAGTAATAGCCTTCTCTCTGAGTCAGTGATGAAACACTTCCTTAGCTTGATTGGTAACTTTGAGATGCTATGGTCTGTTGTTTTTAGGATAAATATGACTTTAAAGATACAGCTGTGACTCTTCCTCTGCAAGAAAATCCAATGAATTAAAACTTGCCTATTTTCAGAACCATTGATACTTCTACTGGAGTTTCTTTATCCTTCATTCAAACTATTGCATACTCTGTAATTCATCTGACTTGCAAATTTATGCACTACCATTATTAGGATTAGTGAGTAGAATGTGTTCATTGATAGAGTTTGGTTGAGAAATACAGCATTAAAAGTATTATTTTGAATAATAATTTATGCCCTTTTCAAGTTTAAAATAAAATTTGTATATTCATTCTTTGATCTTTACTCTTACATATCCCTGCCCCCCCTTTTTACTGGTGTTTGGCTAGATGGTGGTTCTCAAATTTTAGCATGCTTCAGAATTGCTAGGAGGGCTTAAAACACAGAACTAGTTCTGCTTTTTATTTTTGATTCAGCAGGTCTTGCTTTTACATTTCTAACAAGTTTCCAGGTAATGCAGGTTCTGCTGATGAAAGCACAGTACTTCCAGAAACTTTGCTTGACAATAGGTTTCCTAAAATAAATACCTATTGAAGCAAAATGGCCAGTTTTTAAGGTAATCATGTATAATACGGTTGTAATTTATATAACCACTAGTCTTTTTGAATTATGGGTGGTTCATTTGCTCAGCTATAAAGTAATAAATAAATTGTACAGTTTACAAACATTTCTGATGCTCTGTCTCATTTGATTGTCCTCAACAACCACTACTATAGGTTTTGCTACTATTTTTCTTGTTTTGTAGGTAAATATCAAGTGAAATACTTTGCTGAAATCCAGACTTAGCAGTTGAGTCTCTAGTGATATTTTAATGTAGCATTTGTCTGGTAATCCAAGCATTTCAAACACATGTATACAGATAGAACAATGCAACCCATTAAAATTGTTTAATAAAGGGTCAAGAGGGAATGAAGAAAAGTAATGAAGGGGATGAATTTGATCAAAGAACATGTATACTGGAGTGGAGATATATGAAACTTCTTTATATGATTAATATATGCTAATAAAGAAAATATAAAAAAGAAGGGAATGTAATAGTCTCCCTTTAAACAGAGCTCTTTTACCAGTTAGCAACTCTATATAGAGAAACATGCCCATTCCCACTAAATATATGTCCTTCACTAGCTTGAAAGTTTGTTTTTTCAAATGCTTTCCCTAGAAGTAATGTTAACTACACTGCATATTGAAAACACCTGGAGAACTTTAAGCAATTCTAGTATTTGCTTCCCGACCCCCAGTCTTATTTAATTGCTTGGGGCATCAGAATTTGAAAAGATCTCTGAGCAATTCTAATGTGCAGCTCACATTGAAAAGTATTACCTTTGATATGGGGTGAAAGTTCTAATTCTGTCCCTCAAATTAACATTCAGATGCAAATATCTCTGAGGTGCATTACTAACACACATTTCTCACTAATTGGCAAGTAGTTAATTGTAAGTGTTAATGAGATTTAGAAATGAGTACTGTGTTGAGAAAATAAAGACTGATGTCCGAGGAGGAATGGAAGAATTGAAAGAATGCCAATTAATTTCATGGTTTTATTTAGTGTAGCTATTGGCCCTCAGACATGCTTATAGAAAATATTTTTGTAGCTTAGTTAATGTTCATGCCTTCATCTTTACCTAATGGATCATTTATTAGCATCTAATAAAGATTTTAAAATTGGCTGAAATTGTGCAAAACAGTTTTTTTTAAGCTTTTCATCCTAATTTCAAGTTTCTGTGAGGTGTACTTAAGGAGCTAAAATGAATGAAGTTTGATCATCAAAATTCTGAAGATTACCCCCCCCACACCCAGTTTTTTATTTTGGATCTCATATTTTCAGATTAGGGATGCTCAACTAGTAAAGTCTATGCAAATATTCTTAAATCCAAACAATCTTGAAATCTGAAACTGTTTGGTCCTAAGCATTTTGGATAAGGTGTATTCAACCTGTAAATGCCAGATATTCATTAGACCCACAAGTCAAATTATAAGGCATATGATTCCCATTTTAACCTCAGTATTTATGAAAAATAATAAATATTTCTTTTCTCTGGGCATTTATTGTTTTAGGAAGTTTTTTTTTTTTTTTAAAGAATGACTCAGAATGCAACAGTATTTATAATTACTACCTTGACTTTCTGGATATCTTCAAATTCCCAATGTTCAAACCATTCCCTTCCCCCTTCACAGTCTATCCATTCTCCCAATGGATTTCACATAACCTTAAAAGTTGATGCTCTGAGTATCTTATACCTACTTTATACCTAATTTTATACCTACTTTGTGCTTTAAGAAACTACAAGAATACTTATTCACCATGAAAAGAAAGATCAAAAGTACATATGACGTATTTATTCCTGCTTTACATTTATACTCTCAATAACAGTCTTTGTCCTTCTATCACCTCTGTTAACACTCCTAATAATTTGTCCAAATTGATCTTTCCTAGGCCTTTATTTCTTTCTCTGTCTATAGAAGTGAAAATTTGCATTCTAAAAACCTCAATTTGGTTAGGTTTTATAAATAGAGGCACTGTCTGCTGTATATTACTTTGTAGTTAAGGGGGAAAAGTTAAAAGTTTGTTTTAACTAATCTTTGCCGAATGAGATAAATTTATTGCCATGGGCCATATTTTATTTAAATGCAACACTAAATAGTACAGGTTTTTAAAGCTTCTTTTATATTTGACCATTAAAGAATGTGATTGCTTTCCAGTTACTATAAGAAATTCTGTCATTATTTTTCCTTTTATATCTATATAATTGAATTATTCTTCTATATGTGATGCTTCTTGTATTTATATTTATCTTTCTTTCCCAGATGTCATTGTAAGCTTAATGTGTGCATATGTGAGGGTATGTGTGTGGGGGTGAGAGAAAGAGAGATATAGAAACAGAGACATACAGACAGAATGAATGAACAGCATATAAACATGAAGGTTATTCTATATATTTCTTTTTCTACATCAAATTATTTTTAAGTTCATTTTTCTTTATGAATCTTTATCCAATTCAATGGGAGTCTTATATTCTTATACTGGAGCTCTGAGATTTTATAAAATGATTAAGTACAATTACCATTTTGAATTTTCCAAATTTAGTGCTATATTTTGCAGAGGCTCTAAGATGCCCAAGGGCAATGCAGCAGGTGCACAGGACGCTGTGACATACTGTACCTTTTCAAGTTCCATTGGTTACATGCCACAAAATTATTTAGTTCTGTTTAATAAACTACACTCAGTTTTTCTACGTAGAAAGTGCAGTTAAAAAATAATAATAACATCCTGAGAGTTCTGTGAACAGAGGCTTTGAGATTCCTGACTTCATGTAAAATGGGAACCATTAAGATTGGAAAAATGTGCCCTTACTCCTTTACATATATAAGCTCACTCTTCAGAGCCTTCATAGTGTTTACAATGTAAAAGTTTAGCTTCTCTGAACTTCCAGTTGAAGAACTAGAGGTCTTAAAGTATGTAAATTTTTTAATATCTGTCTTGAATATCCTTCTTGATGTGCCATTTAGCATGTGTTTCTCTCCTGGACCTTTGTTAGATCAGCATAAAATTGTTAGACAATTAAAGGAAAAAAATGAAAGGATGGAAAGAAGAAAAAGGAATCTAAAAAGAGCTTCTTATAGCAATTGTTTCTTTGTGCCTAACATATTTGTATAATACCCTACACTGTTCTGTTTAGTAACTTATTTTGTTGTTGTTGGTGGTGGTGGTCAGGGGCTTGAACTCTGGTCCTAGATGCTGTCCCTGAGCTCTTTAGCTCAAGGCAAGCGCTCTACCACTTGAGCCACAGCGCCACTTCTGGTTTTCTGGAGATAAGAGTCTTTCCTGCCTGGGCTGACTTTGAACCACAATCCTCAGATCTCAGCCTCCTGAGGAGCTAGGATTACAAGGGTGAGCCACCAGTGCCTGGCTTAACAACATAATTTTTAGCATAATTTTAAAGAATTTAAAGAGCTCATTGCCTTGGACTTCGAAAAACACATGTTTTCTAAGGAAATACTATATATTTACATTATATGTTATCTTCAAGAATGATATAAAGCATCACAGGGTACCAGTGGATCATGCCTGTAATTCTAGCTACTTGGGAGACTAAAATCAGGAGAATCATGGTTCAAGGATAGCCCATGTAGTATAGTTCACAAGATTCCTCAGCAGAGTGTTGAGCACAGTGGCACATGTCTGTCATCACAGCTATGATGAGAAGCCTAAATAGGTGGATTGTGGTCCAGGCTCATACCTGGCCAGAAACAATATCTCAGAACACACACACACACACACACACACACACACAGGTTTTGCGGTAGAGTGCCAGCCTAGCAAGTGTGAGAATCCTGAATTCAAGCTTCAATATAAGCATATAAGATTGTATTAAGTGTTGAATATGTTCTTTTCAAAGCTATTTGGAAGGCAGAGATCAGAGGATCACAGTTTGAGGCTAGTGGGTCATAAAAGTACATAAGATCCATCTCAGCCAATGCTGAGTATGGTAGCAGACTCTTGTCATCCCAGCTAGAGGGAAAACACAATGCCTGGGCTCAGTCATATGTGCCAATCATCTCTCGTAACACAGGGAGGCACAGGTGGGATGATTACAGCCCAGGCTGGCTCAGGCATAAGGAATGTATAATAATAACCAACAAGAAAAAAGGCTGGAGGTGTGGTTCAAGTGGTACAGTACCTGCTTTCCAAGATTGAGGTCCTGAGTTCAATCCCTAGTAAGTACAATCAAAAATAACACTTTTGTATTTGTTTTTTAAAGTAATTATTAGAAGACTGGGGGAGAGTGCCAGTTGGTAGGAGCACTTGCCTAGCAATCACAGGACCCTGAGTTGAAACATACAAAACAGTATGTAATGCAGTCTGTAGGCTAGTTCCTAATGCCTGACAAAAGAAAGGGGAAAAAAAGCTCTCAAAACAGCTGTTTACCAGAGAAAACAAGAGCCAAATACTTTATAGTTTATACAAATGCCCTTTTAATTTCTTGCCAGTTCTAAAATGTCTACCTAACACATTTAACAACCCTAAGAGGTCAGTTTGCAATTTTTTTTTTTTTGGTGAACTAATGGAATGTGTTTTAAACAAGTAGAATTGTGAGCCTGGACTTCTGCAGACATAATAATCACTAACACTTGTGTGGCAGCATATAAAGGATGCATACACTGTGACTTTCATAGAATTCTCAAACTAGTACAGACAGAAGAAAGCAAAAGCAAATCCTGATTTATTTTGTTAGTTTTGGTGTTACTGGGGTTTGAACTAAGGGCCTCACATTTGGTAGGCAGACATTCTACCACTTGAACCATACCTCATGGTCTTTTAACAGTTGTTTTCAAAGTTTGAAATTAAGTGTGAAAGATGAAAAATGACTTAATTATATCTAAATTTGCCTATCTTGGACTTAGGATGCAGATGAAAACTTAGTTGGAATAATTAAGAGCATTTACTCATTTCCTTATATGTCTCTTTGAGGACACACAGCTACATAATTAGTTTTGAAGAAAATTTCTGTAAGTTTTTGCTGTCAGGTTGTACAATGTATTACTGTTCAAAACTCTGAGGGTCCCTTTACATTTTATTTCTGTGTATTCCAAACTTAGACATAAAACAGATCACAGTGATGTTTTTAATAATGCAAGCCCCTGAAAAGTAGCATGAGTTTAGAAAGATTTGCTCCCATTCTTGCTCATCATTCCTTTATATTCTTCTTGCTCTTCAAAAAGAAATTTAGAAAACTAGATAATGGTCTGTTACTGCATGCCCATGTTCAATCTCTTCCACCATTCCTTTTTTAGGTCATTTTCAATGTTGAGAATAAAAATGTGCTTTAACATATGGAGCTAGTTTTACTAGGCACCATGGCAGGGCATCTATGAACATCATAGCTCCTGAAATCCTTGGCTCTGAAGCCATCTATGGCTCCTGGTTTCTCTAAGTGCTCATATAACATGCCCTGTAAGGACCCGGAGTGATGCTTGTATACAAACTTAGACAATGGCTGGTTCATACTCCTGAAAGTTAATGTGTTCCTTCACTTATTTGTCCAAAATAATTATTTGCACTCATTTTTTCTTTTATATAACCTACTTTTCAAAAACTTCTTTGCATTTTAAATTATATTTTTCAATATAATTTAAGATTTCTGATTGCAAAAAAAAAAAATCTTACACGTGGACAGTTCCCTTGGTAATCTCAGCATTTTGAAGGGTTTATCTCTATGCATTCTTAAGATTTATAGTGAAGACAAGAAATCTCTGCGAGTGCAAAACATTTTCCCTAATGCTGTCTTTCTTCTTTTATCACTTAATGTACTCTCACTTAAGCAAAGTTTCATTCACTGAGACCCATAGATAAGAATGAAACAAAAGTTTGTGTGTAATTCTGTCATATGAATGATCAGTTTGACACAGATTATGTTTCCCTTCTCAAAATCCCTGTTCAAAACAGTGTTTTTAACAATCATAATGTTATGGAGGGTACTTTTGGAAAATATTAATCCTGCTTGTGATAGTACTATTCTTACTTTCTTTTTTTTTTTTTTTTTTTTTTTGTCAGTTGTGGGGCTTGAACTCTGGGCCTGGGCGCTGTCCCTCAGCTCTTCAGCTCAAGGCTAGTGCTCTACCACTTGAGCTACAGCGCCACTTCCGGTTTTCTGGTGGTTTATTGGAGATAGGAGTATCACGGTCTCTCCTGCCCGGGCTGGCTTTGAACCGCGATCCTCAGATCTCAGCCTCCTGAGTAGCTAGGATTACAGGCGTGAGCCACCAGCGCCCGGCTATTCTTACTTTCTTATTTGAAGAAATGAAGATTTTTGTTTAAAAGCTATAGAGCTTAGTATCTTCACTTTAAATCAAATCTGAAATATTTGCTCTTTGCCTCCAAGAAGAGGATTTTTATATGTGATTAAAATAAAAGTTTCTGCTGGGTGCCAGTGGCTCAGGCCTGTCATCTTAGCTACTCAGGAGGCTGAGATCTGAGGATCACAGTTGAAAGCCAACTCAAGCAGATCCAATGGATTATAGAAAAAGTTGGATTATGGCATTGTGGCTCAAGTGGTAGAACTCTAGTCTTGAGCAAAAGGAGCTCAGGGACAGCGTCCAGGCCCAAAAACCAACCAACAAACTAATAACTAATAAAAGCTTCTGTATTGGTCATAAGTCCATCACAGTATATGGAAGAAGTTTGAGGCTTTATAATCTCAATACCAGTCCCTTAAAAATTTTAATAAACACATGGATGGGGCTAAGAGAGATGGGAGAGAATTAGGAAAGGGTTAGCGTGGGTTGAGATGCATTGTACTCACAAGCTAACATGTTGAGTTGAAATCCCTTTGTACAAGTTCTTAAGAATAGTATTTTTTTAAGAGTCCTATATGTAAAAATAAATAAAAATTTACAAAAAAATAAGATTTTAAATAAATGCTAGAAACAAGTAAGTTCCTACCAAAGATCCTAGATATTCCTTTTTAGTAATATGGATTCTTTTTTTATATTGGGAAATTTGTCTTTCAAAAAATCCTTGTTTTGTAGTTGTATTACTCTGCCTTTTGACATGGTTGGCCCTACGGCATGTGCAACCAACTGGTAAGAATTCTCTGAAATAATCCTACAAAACAAAATAGTAAATCATAGATGCCTGTATTCTTTATTTGTTATTGTATGGAATACAGAGGAGGAGGCAGACATAGAGGGAAAAAAAGTTAAACTATTAAAATGTGGAAGAAGGAAAGAGAGAACTATTTTTGCAACAACGAAATGTAAAGATGCTATGTCAAAAAACGAACTTTACAACTTTGGGAGGAGAGGGGGATAGAAGGGCAGGGAAGGTAAGGGGAAACAAAGGAGGAGGCAACAATGCTTGATAAGAAATGTACTCATGGGGCTGGGAAGGTGGCTCAGTGGTAGAGCGCTTGCCTTGCATGCCTGAGGCCCTGGGTTCGATTCCTCAGCACCACATAAGCAAAAAGAAAAAAGCCAGAAGTGTCGCTGTGGCTCAAGTGGTAGAGCGCTAGCCTTGAGCTGAAGAACTGAGGGACAGCGCCTAGGCCCAGAGTTCAGGCCCCATGACCGGACCCCCCCCCAAAAAAAAAAAAGAAATGTACTCATTACCTTGCTCATGTAATTGTAACCCCTCTGTATGGTATTTTCACAACAAAAAAAAAAACTTATTAATGAAAAAAGAATGCATGCTATACTATATTTCCAACAGAACACAATAATAGAGTAAATATATAGAACTCAAAAAAAAGAATTTATGGAATTTAAAAATCATCTAATTTGATTGCCACATTTTACAAAAGGGAATGAAAACTTAGACCATTTATCCATAAGGAGATTTGGGGTAAGGAAAAACATCAGAACATAATAAAGTAAAAGGGAATAACATCATAGTCATTAACCATAGAGAGTTCTTAAAATTAATAATAACTGGGAAAGGTAAATCATTTTGTACAGCAGAACAAAATAATGGGAGGGTATAAAGCAAAATATATTAGTTCTGAACATGAAGGATTTCATTAGATAAGGTATAGTCATCATGCAATATAACTGTAATGGCAATTACTTTATCTACCCGGCCCTTCCCCGCCCCCCCTTTTCATTGAGATCAAGGCTGTCTTACTTTTTTCCTTGTGGTAATGAAAATCATGTCTTAAATACAGATGGAAGCCCCATTCTACCTTATCATTAGTACACACAAGTGCTTTAGAAAAATACAGTATTTTTAGAGTCATAGTTTCCTTTTGGCCACTCTACATTTCCTTGGGACATTTACTTTTGCTGGGAAAGCAGAGAAGAGAATCTTTGAAAGATAAAAACTAGTAAGAGGATCTTCAGACGAAGGAAGCCATATGGATGTTGTTGATTGGTACCCTGGGTGCCAGCTGTTAGATCCAAGGCAGATGGGCTTTGCACTGCCCTGTAAATGCTTGTGTCTGGCCAATAATCATGAAGAACAACAGCCAGATTCCAGCAGTGAAAGGCAGAGAGAATTTTTTTCTTTAATTTCCTGGCATTTGTCACTGTTTTGATGATATCTGTACTGACGATTTGGACTGAATGAATATCACTGGCCATATGCTCTGTGTAGTGTGGTTATATAGTATAGTATCCCTTGATTGCTAACCACTTTGGATGCAAATTAGTGCCTTAGGCACCAGCAACATTTGTAGTATAGCTCTCATTCCCATTACTCTCAGAAAAAAAAAAAAAAAGTGTTTTGGGTAGAAATGAAATGCGTTGACACTAAGTTCAGTGATTCAGACGTTAGTTACCCATCAGTCCCAAAGATACATTTATAATTCATTCTTTCGTTTTCCTCACTCCTTTGTAGCTCTAATTTCTCACTTGGATGCCTCCAACCTATGTCAGGCTTTATGAGTAGAATGAACAAGACTCAACTCTTTCCCTGCCCTTAATTAACCACTCCCACCCCTTTGTATTTCTTTAGTTAACACCTCTCACCTTTTCAAGCAGTGATTCCTGAACATTTTCTTCTTTCTGTTATATAATGGTGAACTGTCCTGAGCAAAACAATATATTGCTGAATAGTGTGTCAAAAGTGGGGTTTATTAAAGTATTTCTCTGAAAGAAGATAGGGTGGGAGGGTCTCATGGGAACATTGGCAACTTATGAGAGGAGCATGAAAGATACTAGAAAAGAGGCAAGACATGAAGGTCTCTGAAGTCTTCATTCAGGATTGGCCTCAGGACTGTGCAGTTTTCTCACTGGAACCATCCATCACCACCTCCTACAATAAGAACAATAAGTGAGGGAATCCATTCAGTTCTGTATTTCTGTATTTCTTGCTCTTTTTCCTCTTTCAAAATGCCATTAAAAACCATAGCTTGCTAGATCAGTGATTCAACTGGATCTTTCCATTGTACAAAAAAGGATTTGGTGGGAAAATAGATCTTAACTATTAGAAGAAAAGTAAATATAGGACCAAATACACCCACAGAAAAAGTGAGAATTGTTGTTTTCTTTTGCTTTTGTTTTTCCTCAGTGCTGAGGACTGAAGCTATTGTCTTGCAGTTGTTAGGGGACACTTCCACTGAGCTACATCTCTAGTCCAAGGGGAAAATTTCTGGGCTAAGAATCATTAAATCACCAGTGGCTTACACCTGTCTCCAATCCTAACTACTCAGGAAACTGAGATCTGAGGACTTTGGTCCAAAGACAGGTTGGGCAGGAAAGTTTCTGAGACTCATCTTAAACTAACCACCAAAAAGTCAAAAGTAGTTCTGTGCTTCAAGTGGTAGAGTGCTAGCCTTGAGCAAAAAACCTCAAGGTTAGCACCTAGGCCCTGCATTCAAGCCCCAGGACATACACAAAAACAAACAAACAAATTTTTACAAAGGTTAAGTTTCTAACAACATTTTTAATATGAAATCATTACTTTTATAAAACAATAAAGAATTCCATCAAAGAAAAATACATATACAGTTGGCATGCCAGTAACTTTAGAGGTTTATAAATAAAGCAGTGCATTTTAAAATTTGGCCAATTAAATTTAGTAAAACATCTGCCTATCTCCAGGGAATATGGACACTAAGCCACTAGAATTTTGTTTTTGATTAGATGTATACTGATTGACTATGTGGACATTTTATGTTGTTTTGCTTATAAACTATAAGTCTTTTGATTTGAAAACATAGTGGTTTTGTTTACTGGATGTAATTATTCCCAACAGGGTTTAAAATCAACTTAGCAATGTTTCACAGACTACTTTTAAAGAAGCTATGTACAGACACTAATCAAATTTCTAAATTCCATTTTTCTTGTTCACTTAGATTATTTCCAGTTGATCTGTATTTTCTACTTTATAAAGTTCAAAGCTGCAATTTGCCTTGATTTAAAAGTATGTGTTTAAAAAATCCATCCATGTAGGTACATTCATTTATTGATATCTTGTTGTTACTAACTTAAAAACAAAGTAGAAAAAAAGAAATTGTGATCCTGCCAGGTCTTAGGGTAAAAGTTGGAAGGAAATTTGTGCACTGTTAGAGGAAAATAGTAGTGTTGTAAGAAGATTTGGAATAGATTACTAGTATAGACAGTTCTTGAGTGTGAAATACCACATTGTCTAATATAACAGTTTAGAAGAAAATTAATAAAAGATGAATGCAAAGAAAAATATCTTCATAAAGTGTAGAACACTTTCAGCTGTCCTTTCAAGGACTTTATTTTTTACTTCATAAAAAATAGTCTGAAATAATTTCTGGAATAAACCCAGAAATATTCTCAATTTCTATTTTTTAAGACATCTGGAAGGCATTGGCAAATTTAAGTCTGTTTGTAGTTCTTACCACATAGTCCAGTATCTTATAATAAGCATAATGCTTTTATTTAGTAGCTATTATCTGTTGAATGAATGAATGACCTGCCACCCCCATTCAGCTGGTAGTTTAGTTTGTGTATGTATGCAATTTTTTTAAACCTGTATCTCTCCAATAACAAAATAACTCTTAAATGAGGGAAGGGGTAACGAGTTTGGCAAGAAATGTACTTATTACCTTACTTAGGTAACTGTAACCCCTCTGTATATCACCTTGACGATAAACAAAATAAATAAAAAAGGAAAAAATGTAAAAGTCTTGAGGAAAAATATGGAACTATTGATAATTTTTATTTTGTGTCTTGTGGTTTTATGTATTTTCCAAAATTTTATCTAGGACAATTTTTTGGCGATATGCGTGGCTAGAATTCAACTTAAAATGAAATATAAATTTCTACTAAGTATATTAACATCTCATCCAGGATTCAAGTTGAAGAGGTTCTGCTTTTGCATTACACATTTAATAATTGTAATTATAATCCTTATAACATTTCTAGAATCAGCTTTTTAAAAACTAAGGTTATGAGCCGGCGTGCTGGTGGCTCTCAGGAGCCTGAGCTCTGTGGATTGTGCTGCCAGCCTGGGCAACAAAGTCCATCAGACTGCCAAAAGCCAGAAGTGGAGCTATGATTCTGGTGATAGGACACTAGACTTGAACCAAAAACAAACAAACAAACTCAGGGACAGTGCCTAGGCCCTGTGTTCAAACCCGAGGTCTGGCACCCAAAAAAAGTAAGATTTTACCTTAACCTCTGGTGATGACTTAATGTTTCCGTCATTGAAACAAAGCAACAACAGTTCCATTTTCAAATGCTGAATATGTTTTTCCTTTTCTGAGAAACAACAAGTGAACTGAATGCCAACATTCTTGTTTCAAGTATAGACATATTTGAAAGATTAAAAAAAATAAACTTGCTAACTTATAAAAACAATCCCTTATTCTTTCTGGTACAAGCAAAACATTGAACCAGAGTGTGTGGAGGCTCTGATCCACTCCTGTAGCTGCCGTTGGTAGCTGAATTCTGTGACTAACGGTAGAGCTATCTATCAGGGAGGACCACATGGATTCAGTTATCTGCCCACTGGATGACACAATGGGGAGGTAAACTGATGAGTATCAGGAACATCTGTGCGTGGATCGTAGCCATGCCTTTAAGTGAGTCATTCTTCCCTCAAAAATCTAAAGTTTAATAGTTAAAAAAATTCCAAACTCTTGTCATCGTATGCACTGAGTCATTTAGCCCATTCAGGGGGTTTGGAGGGACTCAGTACAGTATATAATTTTAAGATATTTTTCCAGTGAAATTGTTGGCTATATTTTAGACTTCTAAATTTAGTAAAACTTAAAAAGGTGACCAGGAAGAGTCTTGGAAAAAAGACTATTTTCAACAATTGACAACTACCATGGAGGCTATAGGATCTCTGTCTCATATACTTGGTGGTTAGTAGTTTTCATTGTCAGCCTTTAAATTCAAAAGCCTTATGGGTGCACATCACATGACAACGCTACCGTAATGGCCGTGACTTGTAAGGGAGATTGGGGAAAGCACTTGGTGCCTAGCTCTTCAGTTTCTTTCCTTTACCAAATGTTACTGTTTCACGCAGATTCTCTGATTTTTGTAAGTGAACTGTTTTATCTTTTTCTTTTCTTTTTTTTTGGAGGAAATGATATCTTAAAAATAACTGAAAGAAAAGAAAGAGGAAAAAACCTGAAGGATTTTGTTTGTGTGTGAGTTTAGCTAGGTGCAAATCTGTGGTTTCCAGAGTACTGTTCATATAAATTTTACAATTCTTGTTGAGTAATTTAACTTGCCTATTTATAAGGCTGAGGTTAATGATTAGAAGGACAGATTAGATTGTACTTTTGTTTGCTTTTCTAAAAGTAACCTATCTATGTGATCTGAAACATTAAGTGCTTTCTGGTTGTTAGATGTTTTTTTCTCTTTAGTCAAGCTATATCTGTCTCCTACTTTTGATTCCTTGATATGAGAGAGAAAAGAAGTGTATGCAAAGTGTATACCAAGAGTATATGTTGTATGTCTGAATTATGTGAAATGCAAGCAAAATATAATTGATATCTTTGCCAATAAATAAGAACCGTGTGTTTAGAATTTTAGACATTCTGTAATGAGAATATTTTAGTTGTGCTCAACAAGTCATATGGACTAAATTTTTTAAGAACAAGGTAAGAATTCATAAATTAAGATTTGAATGAACTGTGTATGTGTCTCCTTGACATTGATACAATATAATCAACTCTTTTAGACAATACAGATTAGTTGCTTACAGCTCACAAGAGGCTCACTCCAATCTTTAAAGCACAAACTCCACGGGCTTTTAGAGAGATATGTGTGTAAATGGGAGGAAAAGATGAAACATATAGATGTGATGTGTTCCTAACAAAGACTAAATTGATGGAACTTGTCAAAAAATGTCAAAAAGTAAACTGGTCCCTCTTATTTATTTATTTTTGTGTCAGTCCTGAGGCTTGAACTCAGGGCCTTGGTGCTGTCCCTGAGCTTCAGTGCTCAAGGCTCATGCTCTAACCACTTCAAGTTGGTTTTTTGTTTTGTTTTGTTTTGTTTTTGTGGTTAATGGTAAATAAGAGTCTTACAGCCTTTCCTCCCTGGGCTGGCTTCAACTGCAATCCTCAGATCTCAGCCTCCTGAGTAGGTAGGATTACAGGCATGAGCCACTAGCACCTGGTTTCTTGTTTTATTTTTTAATATGTAGCCATTGTTTTACATTGAAATTACAATCATACATTTATATCACGATATTTGGGGAAGTTCAAGTTTGTTTTTAGGGAAAGCACGAAGAAGAAGAATATACAAATGGAAGCACGAATGTTATTTTTCTAAATATAAACACAACCATTTTTTCCTAATTTTTCAATATAATGACCAGGACTTTTCTCCTTTTTAGAGAAGCAGTCAAGTGTTTCTGGCACAGCTCAGACAGCAGCGATCCAGTGAGGTTCATTCCACACAGTGGAAAGCTAGCAGACCTAACTTTTTAGAAAGTAAACTGCTCTACAGCTAATGATGCTTTCCTTTCTTCTAGGTGTCCAAAGACAGGAAGTAGTGTGCAAAAGGCTAGATGACAACTCTATTGTCCAGCACAACTATTGTGATCCTGACAGTAAGCCACCAGAAAATCAAAGAGCCTGCAACACGGAGCCCTGCCCACCTGAGTAAGTAACAGAGAGAAAGGAGAATTAACTTTCTTCAGTTACAAAGAGAAGAAATATTATATATTCACACCCGGAAGCATATTCTGTGATACAAATTAATGGGGATGAAAAAGAGAAGAAACAACATAGGAGATAGAATACTGATGACTTTTTTACCTAGCAAAGATTCCTATGTGCACATTGGTTTCAGTTATTAACTGCTTGAAAGAATTTGGTCCTGCCACAGTACTGGAAATGATTTTATGGCATCAATTCTAAGCCATATCTGCCAAAGGGTTTCAAGTAAAGTGGAACACCTGAATGCTCTCCTCCCCCAAATCAAGGACCTTTCACAGGGGCTCACAATGTACAGGTGAACACATTTGTGAAAATTTGGGTGGTTATCTTTGTATTCTCTGAATCAAACAAGATGCAGTTCAAGCTGGGAGCCTGGGTGAATGTCTCTAGCCTGTTTCTCTAGCTGCATTTGAATTTCTCAGCCTCTTCTAGCACTGAGACTTCCTAAAGAACTCTGTGCTTCCTTGCAGGTCCTCAGCCTGCTGAATTTATGTTGTCTTACACATATTAAAAAAAAATCCTAAGGCACACATGTCACATTTTAACATCTATAAATAGTTTTCACTTTGCAAAAGATGTTGCCTTACAACTGTAGCACTCATTTCCCTCCTTTCTTGATGATAGATAAAATAATGTCTAATTTTATCAAAAGAGAATGATTTTCTTGCACTCCTGACTTTTCCAGGAATGTATCTAAAGTCCTAAAGATTTTTATATGATTTAGAAAAGCTCCAGAATGGAATATCAGTGCTTTAGCTTGCTAACCCAGTTTTATGTTCCATTATTTGAGGTATCCCATCTCCTGAGTGTTGGGTGCAGGAACAGCGATGTATACTTGAGACTCATTCTCGCTGTAATTGCTATGTCAGCAATTATAACTGACATAGCAGTTATACCTCACTGTAAAGGGAAGCACCCCGGAGAAAGCCAGTCATTTTAATGATGGCTTTAGAATGAGACCTGCTGTCCAACACGTGCTGTGATCTAGAAGAATAAAAAGGTTTCTTGATTGAGCAAAGACAATAATTACATGAAGAAAGACCAGGCTGCTAATTCTGATCATGATGGATGCTGAACTTCATAGCATTTCATTGTTGTTTGGGAAATCAGATTAGCCATTAATCCTTTGGCTAATTATCCAATCATGACATTGATAAAAAGGATAAAAAGAGTAAACAAATGAAGGTATATGCCCCAAGCCCTTTAGAACTGTAGAGGAATACTTTATAATGAAGTCATGCTTTTTTCCAAAAATGACCACAGTAGAGTTACAAAAACTTGGGATCTATAGTAAGTTATATATACATGTACATGTATATTACACACACACACACACACACACACACACACACACACACACACACACACACTTATCTTAAAGCCCCCCATATGGGTAAAGCCAGGGACATTTTATTTATTTGTTTCAAAACCATAATGCCTTATGAACTTCAATTTTTTCCAAAGTCAGGATTTTTACTTAGTCTTATGAAGTGATTTAGTATAGTAGCTACCAAGCAAGGAGCACAAGACTAGAATTATAAAAAGGTTTTACTTTAAGGTTTTGAATTTTATGTATATCCTTTTTTAAAAATGTGGTCACCATTCAACTCCTTAAAATTCAGAAATGGAAAAATATGGAACTATAATTTATTATATGTTCTACCAGTTATTTTTTGCATTTTCCTCTTTCCTGCCAATTATCTTTATAAACTTATCTAAAAATAAGTTTTTTACTACCTAAAATAGCTTTCGTTATGCAAAACAAAGTGATGCTCAAAATCCATGAGCTAATTTTGTATCCTCTCATGTTTCCAATAACTTAGGATATTTTTCATGCAATTGTGAAGTTGCAATGTACCAAGTTTATTTGTTAATACTCAAGACTTTAAATCATAAAATGTCCTGCTTGGTATTTTATCAACCATTTAAGACATCTGAATAGAACTGGTTACCCTGTTTTATTTTGACCTAATATTTTTTATTTGTTCACGCTTACATGATTAAATGTCCTGTGTCCTTAGAGATTTCAGTCATTGCTCACTGTATCCCATCCAGTGATTTTTTTATTTTAACAGTTGAAGAAAATGTTAATATGCACGATTAAAATTAAGTTCCCTATCTCCTTTCCTGTTAAATGAAATTAAGTTTGGAAGTAAAAAGGAAATTCAAAAAGGAAAGATCAAGGGAATATGCAAGAAAGAGAACAATTTAGTCTGACAGTTTTTTCTTTTTTTGGAACATTTAAAGGTACATATTTTAAATGTAAAACATCAGTCTATAGTTTAGTTCCTTTTTAATTTCTTATTTATTCTTTTCAACTCATACTATGACAACCACAAGAGTTCCAGTAGACATTGCAATTTTAGGGATAAAATAATAGATACAGCGATTTAATAAGAATTTATATGAATGTAAAAGAAAGTAGACATGCTCTGTTTCAAATGATGGTGTGGTAAACAATATTACTATTAATAAATGTATCTTTCGTCTTTTTTCTACATATGTATAAGTATGTATACCGAACAGAATTTATTATACATATGATTATTTGTAGTCAGATCTCCAAATAATTTGAACATTAAGTATCTATGACAGTGTTTAGAAGATATGTTATTGTTTATTTAAACTGGTATTTCACAGTTGCCCAATTTTGGCTATATTCTGGCCTTGAATCTCCTGTAATAACCATAGCACTAACTATTATCTGCCTGAAACTGAACTGTCCATATTATGTCTTTATGAAAAATAAGTTGGAATGGAATTTCTGGTTCAAATCTTTCAGACACATTGTCATATTGCTCTTCAGAAAGACTGTATGATTGTGTACTCCCACTAACAAGACATAAGGGTTCCATTGCCTGGCTGGACACTGGGTATTACTATTTTTATATCCCTTGACTATTTTATGAGGGCAAAAAATATCAGATATCTGCTCCGCTATATTTTTCATTTCTTTGATTGTTAATGAGACTGAACATTATAAACTTATGTTCACTGGCCACTTGTATATTTTCTTTTGTATTTAACTTTTCTTTTTAGGGTTTTTTTTTTTTTTTTTTTTTTTGTAGTACTGGGATTTGACCTCAGAGTCTCATGTAGGCTAGACAAGTACTTTACATCTTGAGCCTTGACTCTAGCCCTTTTGTGCTAGTTTTGGTTTTGTATTTTTTTGAGATAAGGTCACCTTTTTTGCTATGACCCAGCCTAGACTGTGATTGTATTTATACTTCTTAGATAGGATGATAGACATGTACCACCACACTCAGCATTTTCTTTTAAGATGGGGTCTCATGGACATTGTTGTGAACTGCAGTCTTCTGATCACAACCTGGCTTGTGGTCCTCCAACTTGTGCTTCCTTATGTCACTGGAGATGACACGTAGTTGAGATGAAGTCTTGGGAACTTCCTATCTAGGCTGTGCCTGAACTTAACTCCATCTAATCTCTGACTCCTGAGTAGCTAGGACGTGAGAAGCTAGGTGTGGGTAACTAGCACTTGGCCTTGCTACTTATTTTTAATGAACTTTTGATGTATTAAAGTAACTTTTACTTGTTTTACAAATATTTTCTCTAGTTTCTATATATCTTCCATATTATTTATGACAGTTCATCTGGTTTTTTTTTTTCTTTTAAAATATTACATGGGAAAACTTTAAAACTTCTATTTCTTTCATTGGTAGGATATTTAGAAATGTCTCACCTCTTGTAAGGTTTCTTTCTTCCTTTAATATAAACTTTATTCTACCTGACAAATGTTCTTTTGATTTGAGGAAGGAATCTGTATTTTCACATAGCATTATTTTGCAAGACCATTAATTAAAAACCCCAAATGATACTTTCATCAAAAAGTATCTTTTCAAATATGCAAATATTTCAAGTATCTTAAGTTATATTGAAAGCATTTCTAAGTACAATATAGAAACATAGAAGACAGTAAGATTTATAATTGCATTGTATAATGAAAATGACAGGAGACTTGGAAGAATAGACAAAAGAACCATTGATAGAAAAACAAGAGTAGTGTTATTTGGAAAACTTTGAAGGATCAGCAGAAGTCTTTCTGGGGAAAATTAATATGCTCATAGCATCAGCTTTTTATGAGAAAGAGTATAGTAGTCCAGGTTGTAAGCTGACCATGAGTGAATACAATGGAATTCATGACATAAGCCTAAATAATTGGGAAAGGGAAGGGAGGAGTTGATATTACAGTATTTGACTGATAGAGCTAGGTTTGGGGTGCATACTGTAATCCCAGCACTCAAAGTGAAACAGGAAGATTGCAAGTTTGAGGCCGGCCTGAGCTACACACTGAGACAAAGCAAAGTAATTTTTTAAAAAAAGAGATAACTGATGGGAAGCTATGATCCTCCTTAAGGAAAGGAAGCACTAATAGGTTGGAGACCAAAAAGAAAGGCCAGGAGTTTGGTTTTTCCCGTGATGCATTTGAATAGCAAGATTATTTCTACAAATGACCTCATGTGAAGAATTCTTGAATACAAATATTTCTATATGATGCTGTGCTTTTTTATATTTGTGAAAACTGGAGACATTAAACAATAAGCTATACATTATGATAATACTGTGAACAAAAGTTTTAAACATGAATTAATCAACTGCAAAATACAAAGCACTGTACATTAGGTTCCTAACAATTTTCAAGTGCATATAAAAATAACTATATGACCAGACAAACCATTACAAGCAAAATAAGAGAATTATAAGCAAAAGTGTTAAAGAAGCCAAGGGTGGGAAAAAATTTATACTGGGGCTAGGTTTTCTTCAATGGTATTTTTTATGATATAATATTTGACAATTATTTTGAAATCATTGAACCTCACCCATGGACAACTATAGTTTGTTAAGTTTTAAAATGGATTCATCAGCGTCCTCTATAAAAACTCCAGAATTTAAGACCTAGGAAGGATCATAGACATCATCTCAGCCAACTGTCATAATTTCCCAGATGAGGGCATTTAATCTCCAGTGATGTTTTTCTCATTCTCCCAGACATTGCGAACATTGTAAGTTTCAAACCAAGTATCTTGTGGCGCTTTCATATGTCGAGTTTTGCTTGCTTCATTGACACATTCTCATTGCTGCCATTTCAGAGTTTATGGTATTGATTTTTTTAATAAAACATACAGCATAGGATAAGTTAGAGATCCTCTTAATATTAGTTTCACTCTCCAAGTAGCTGAGGAATAACTTCTTTTTCATACTAATTTTTTTCTAGATTTTTTTTATTGTAAAGGTGATGTACAAAGGGATTACAGTTACATGAATAAGGAAATGAGTACATTTCTTGTTGAATATTGCTACCCCCTCCCTCATTTCTTCCCACTCCCCTGCCCCAAGATGTAAAGTTCATTTCCAACATGGTGTCTTGTGAGTATTGCTGTTGCATTCATTGGTTCACCCTTTGTCCTTTGTCTCAGCATTTCAGTGATTCTCCTTCCCATCCCCAAATCAGGTAAGCTTATATACAATACAAAGGGTGCCAGAATAAAAAAAAACAAAAGGAAATAACTGCATATAGTACACTAAAACACTAGAAACAAAACAAAAAAACAAAACCTCTTGTTTCCTTATCTTGTAGTTCATTTCACTTAGCCTCATTTTATAAGGGGATATGTACATAGCTATTGAGCTAGTGTGATCCTCTGCTAGAACTATCCTAGGCAAATACTAATTATTACAAATGAGGGAAACCAAGCAGCCAGCCTGTGTTTCTTTGGGTCTGGTTTGCTTCACTTAATATGATTTTTCCCCAAGTCTTTCCATTTCCTTATGAATGGGGCAATGTCATTCTTTCTGATAGAAGCATAGAATTCCATTGTGTATATATACCACATTTTCTTTTGCTTTTTAAAATTTTATTGTCAAGATGATGTACAGAGGGGTTACAGTTACATATGTAAGGTAGTGAGTATATTTCTGGTTGAACTTGCTACTCCCTCCCTCATTTGCTCCCACTTTCCCTCTCCCCCAAACCCCATTTCAAGTTGTACAGTTCATTTCCAATTGTCTTGAGAGTATTGCTGTTGCATTAGTTTCCCCTTTGTCCTTTGTCTCACCATTTTGTTGTTTTCCTTCCCTTCCCTAATTTAGGTAAATGTATACACTACCCAGGGTACCAAAATCAAATAGAGTGCCAACAGGGGATAAACCACAGGGGGAAAAACACAAAAGAAAAAAGAAATCACACAGTACATTAAAACAACAAAGAAAAACTTGTTTCCATATCTTGGAGTTCATTTCGCTTAGCATCATCTTATATGGTCATAAGCACATAGTTATTAAGCTATTCTGCCCCTCTGCTAGACTATCCTAGACATATACTAATTACTACAAATGAGAGAAACCATAGGATCTATGAAAATATTACTAAAAAATATTTTACAACATTTTGTTTTTGGCTTTTTTTAGTTATAGATCAAAGCAAGGGCTTCATGCACATAGATAAGCACTCTGCTAATGAGACACATCCCTTGGCCTAAACATTATTTTAAAATTAGACTGAGGACATGGCTCCATGAATTGGCTTAATATCTGTGGGATCCTGAATTCAATATCTGGTACTACAATAATAAATAAATTAATTAATTAATAAGACTAACACCTACAAAAGTTTTAATAAACAAAAGGTTATATAATTGAATCTCTCAAAGATGTTAGAAAATTCTTAAGGTTTTTTAAATTTCTGGTGCCAGTACTGTGGTTTGTACTTGGAGCCTGAACTCTGCTCCTTTGACTTTTTGCTCAAGGCTAGTACTCTACCATTTGAGCCACAGTTTCATTCTCGTCTGGGAAGTCAATCCCCCATCCAATATTTAATAAGTTTATTTTTATACACTGTGTCATTTTCCTTTATCAAAGCAAAACTAATAGTCTGGTTGTATGGTGTCTCTGATAAAAAATATTCTGGTTTATCAAGTTTGAAAGAACATTTTCCATAGCATCTCTCTTATTTCATTCTCCCAATATTATTGTTAGTATAATTAGAGACTGAGATGGCTTATATAGAGTACAGAAAGACACTTACTCTCTCTTTCTCTCTCTTTCCTGAAACTTAGGTACTCTGCTTGAAGGCAGATGCTCTACCCCCGAGCCACACTTCCAGGCATATTTCTTTGTATACTTTTGGTTTTTGTTGTTTGTTTTTGCGATTGGGTCTTGATTCCCCCACCCCCAATACATGCATCTCTGGTGATCTTCCTAACTTTTCACTTTCTGCCATAGTTGGGATAGCAGACACCTACCATCATTCCCAGCTTCTCCCATTTAGATGGCGTCTCGAAGACTTTTTTGCTTGGGCTGGCCTGAAACTGAGATACTCCCAGTTTCAGCTTCCCACGCAGCTGCTGATGACAGGTGTGTGTCATTGTGCCCAGCTGTGGGATGAGGAAGAATCTCATGAACTTTGTTTTGCCTGGTCTGGCCTCCAATCATGATCCTTCTGATCTAGTCTCCCCTAGGATAAAAGTGTGAGCCACAGCGCCCCGCTAAACTCCTCTGATTTCCACCTTGCAAATATGAATCTCCAAATTGTTAATGGGCATACAGACACTTGGTGAGGATCGTTAAATTTTGGGAAGAGCTTGGAAAGAACAAGCTTTGGGACTGCTTAGGTTATAAAGATTCAGTAGTTGAGATTTCCAAAGATAATTTCTGGGTTCAGGTTTCTATTACTGAATCTGAAAAGGAAGGCAGAAAAACAGAAAGAATGACATTAGAGGACCAAACATGTACATAGGATGAAGAAATCAGGACATATTTAAACTAGAAAGGAAAGTGGAGAAACTAAGAGCATCAAAAGCGGTGGTGAGATTGCAGAATGTTTTAAATAACCAGGATATGTGGTATCCATTCAGAGACATGGTAAGGGGCATTATGAGGAATAATAAAGAGCATCAGAGACTGAATGTCATTCCTGAAATTAAAGTCAGAAAGGAAATTGAGAGAATGATGAATACTTTTTTCCCCCTATATTCCAAGTTGAAGGAGAGATGGTTCACATGAAAAGAAAGGACAAAGAGTTAAAGGGCAGAGGTGGCCCTGACCCTGTGCCCTAGGAACAGCAGCACCTCCTGAATCACTGCTGGTACCCTCAGCTTGCACCTGTGTTTAATTTGAAGGTCTCCGTCCCTCTTCCATTATGAGACCTAATGAGATCATGGCTGGAAGTGGTATGACTGAGCTTTTTGTGGCTGAGTTAGACACATTTCTGTTTTATCCCCTAATCTCGGTGATGAAATCACTGTTGCAAATTGAATCACAGTTTCACTATGGCTGGCATGCAAGTCATTATTCTCAGTACACATTTTTATCCTGACCAAAAATGGTACTAACCACTTGGGATTGTGTTCATCTGTGGAAAACAGAAAAGGAAAAAAAAAAAAAGAAAGAAAGCATTTTGAATCTCCTTTAGAAAATGATTTAACAGAAAAAAAAAATACGATCGTGTTTAAATGTTTAAAACTCAAGATTAAATTTGCATTCCAAAACGGGATTTTAGTTTGAAAAAACCTAGACTTTGACACATATGTTCTAAGTTTGAAAAATTAGTTCACTGTCCTATTTCTAAACGCTGATTTTCCTCAACAAATGATAATAACACAAATGATGATGCAAAGGCCATTATGGCTTAGGGAGCTAAATTTAGGATACCAGGCTCAATCGGATACTACTATGTAAGGCAGCAGGCTCTTCTGACCTCACTTGAGATTTTACTTTCCTTATTACAATACTGCATTATGAACCTTAGGTATGGGCAACAGCGAGGAATTCAGCCTCATGAATTTTGTGTTCTTTTCTCTGATATCCAAGAGCATGATGAACATATTCATTGATGACAGCAAGTAGTACATTGCTTATTGGAACCTGGGGCCTACCTGCTCCTAAGCCAAATGCTATGCTTCATAAGGCAAGTAAATAACCAATAGTCTCCCGTATGGCTCCTCCGTTCCGCATTGTTTTTATCAACCAACATGGAACTGTCAGCTTTTCTAGGAAAAGGATGTAGACCCTTCATAGAAGTGCCTTCACTTGACTGAGAACTCTCTGGATGCCCGGAAGAGATGCTTATCTGTGTTCTTCCGCTTCGTGCTCAGGTGGTTCATTGGGGATTGGTTGGAGTGCAGCAAGACCTGTGATGGTGGGATGCGCACACGGGCAGTGCTCTGCATCAGGAAGATCGGCCCTTCTGAGGAGGAGACGCTGGACTACAGTGGTTGTTTGACACACCGGCCTATGGAAAAAGAGTCCTGCAACAACCAGTCTTGTCCACCTCAGTGGGTGGCCTTGGACTGGTCTGAAGTAAGAAACTATGAGGCTTTATGTTTTCAGATGTCTTAACTAGTAATGCCGAAGCAGTTAATGTTAAGGACAATCCTCTCATGTGAACATCTTAGAATTTAACAAGTAAGAACGGACTCACAGTGAATTTGGCCATGCTATCTATAGTGCACGGCTGTTTGACAGGAAGTAAAGGGTTGGAGGCAAGGAAATCACTGAGAAACTAGGCATCGATTTGATTAAAAAGAAGTTGAAGGTGAATTTGAAACAACACAGTGGTGGCTACTTATATTAATTTCTTTTCCTTCTAATTGTTATCCAGCTTCACAAGTTCAGAATTAGTGAGAATTAGTTCAAAACAGATGAGCAAAAAGAGAATCAGGACCTTTTTTCATCCTGAAACTTACTGGAGACCTTTTCTAGTATCCCATTTGGAAAACATATTTTTTATAAATAAAAAAAACTCTTTAATATGAACAGCCTAATGACATAAATTTTAAATATAAATTTATCAATGCATTATGACTTGTGACATAGTGTATCTGTAAAGTCCAATTGCTTCTGTTTGCAAGTCAAATTCAGAATTCACCTTTATCTTCACATACATGATTAGTGCATAGGCAGATCTGGCTAAAATACCAAGGGGTATACTTATATGCAAAGAAATCTAATCTAGGGGCATTCAGAAAAATGATCTTGGAGAAAATTAAGTAATAGGCAATTAGTTTTAATTCATCAGTATGTATTTTATATATAATATATATATATATATATACTTATATCTCATTTTCCACATTCACAAAGAAGAGCTGTCAGATTCTTGAGAGAAGGATTTCTAAACAATGCTTCCATAATGCTAGTTAGTGTTTTCTGAAAACAGAAAAACAGGATGCTATTTTAGACTCTATTGTGATACTTCCTTTGCGTATTTCCAGTAGATCTCATGAGTATGTCAAAACCAACCAATGAAAAAACAAGAAAACTATCATAGTTTAGAAACCTCTGAGTGTTAACTCTCTTTACCCCCCCCCCCCCAAACTCCCTGGTGAATCTTTCTGCTTGAGGGCTTTATTGTCCTGGAGGTACAAGGCTAGAAGAAGGACTTTAAGATGGCACATGGAAGTGAAGATTCTGACTAGTTGTGGTGAGCCATGGGATCTTCAGCAGGAACTGGGAATGGTTTCCCAAATTTCTTAAAGCTTATTCTCCAGCTTTAGTAATTATATTCTGTCAACCTAATTTTTATTTGTATCTTCAATCAATGATAGAGACATGGGGATTATTCAGTTCATGGTTATAGAAAACCACTTTGCCTAACAGAAGGTATATCAACTTCCAAATACAGTTCAAAGATGAACTCTATTATTGTTTTAAAATATAGATGTTCTGCAGGGTACTGTATTTTCATGGCTAGGAGCCTTATATAAATGCATAAAATTGATTTATAATGATAATTTCATTAGAAGAAATCATAATGGGGGAATTGTTTAAAGGTTTCAGGTCAAGGCAGGATAGGCACGGTGGAGAATAGAAAAAACAATGTAGGCTTGGGAAAATAATAAGTATTCATGAAACAACTACAGAACATATTAGTGTTTATTAAACATGAATTGTGACATATAAATACATAACTAATATAAAAATTCAGAGCAAATCAGGAGTTCTTTTTGCTTGCCAGTACTGACATTTGAACTGAGGGTCTCGTGCTTGCCTGGCTGGTACTCTGCCCCTTGAGATACACCTCCAGATTTTCTTGCGTTATTTTGAAGATGGAGTCTCTTGGATTTTTCTGCCTGGATTGGCCTTGAACTTTGATACTCTGGATCTAAGCCTCCTGAGTAGTTATAGGCATGAGCTACTGGTGGCCAGCTCTGAACTCTCTTTAGTTGATTGGGATTGAGCTGAATATAAAAAGTAATAGAATTTAGAAAGAATAAGGAGGTTGGAGATGGTTTATCTGATAAGAAAAGTAGCTAACCAGAAATACAAAGATTGTAAGATGAAAGTAGGTTGGGGAAATGTGCTGGTGCTAAAGAATAAATTGAATTACCTAGTGATGAAGGCCTGAATACACAAGTCTAAACAAAATCATCTTTCCAAATCATTCTTCCTTAATAGAAACTAGAATTTTTTTTTTTTTGCTAGCCACTAAGAAACCAAAGGTCTACTGCATACAGACTTGCTTCACATTGATTGTCTAACATATACTTTTCTGTACAAATGATAATTTTGTTTTTGTTTTTTGGTGCTGGTCCTGGGGCTTGAACTCAGCGTGTGGGCTCTGACCCTGAGCATTTGTGATCAAGGCTAGCAATCTACCACTTGAGCCACTTCTATCCTTTTTTGTGGTTAATTGGAGATAAAAATCTCATGAATTTTCCTGCCTGGGCTGGCATTTTGAACTCTGATCCACAGATCTAAGCTCCTGAGCAGCTAGGATTATAGATGTGAGCCACTGGTGCCCAGCTTGTGCCACTGACTCTTGTTTAAAAATAAGACAACCAAATGTAATCACCTTACAGAAGAAACCTTTGAGTATGGTGGCCCATGACTGTAATCTCAGCCCAGCTTCTAGGAAGGTGGGAGCAGTAGTATTTTGAGTCTGAGGCCCAGCCCAGGCAAAGGCACCTGCAAGATCCTGTGTCAGAAACAAGACAAAATGAAACTAAAAGGGCTGGAATTCAAATGGTAGAGTGATTGCCTCGCATGCACAAGGCTCTAGGCTTAATCCTCAGCATATGTGGGTGTGTGGAGAGAGATGAGAATAGAAGAGGAGGAGGAAGAGGAAGAGGAGGCAGAGGAGAAAACCTTAAACATTGGTATTTGGAATGGAAGCATATCAGTGATACACATATGGTTTACTTCTCAATTCAATTTCAAATAGATCATTCTTACTTGTTCTTAAATTTTGAATTCTTATCTATCTAATCCTTTAAATAGCTTGCTGAACTGGATCTAAGATGCTTTTAAGCATCAGTGAAGGTCCTTAAAGAAATATATATATATATATATATATATATATATATGTATGAATATATGTATATATGTATGTAGGTATATATATTTATATGCATTCAGAGAACATTTTAAATCACATTTCTTCTTTAAGATAACTGAGTCAAAAGCTTAGAAATAAAGAGTGCTTGGAAGTGGCATACCCATGCTGGAATTATCACCTTCAAAAAAGTGTTGGTAGCTGCTGCTGTCTCTCCACAGATGACTTAAAAAATTTCAGTCAAGAAATGCTGTCATTATTGTCTAGTTGAACACCATCTTTACCACAATTGTTATTCTTTGTTCAAGCTGAAGTGATTTCTATCCTGTTTATCTTGGAAAAGGTGGCTTGTGTTCTCAGGCTTCCATATCTTTACCACGCAGCCCATCTCTTCCCTAAATGGGTTAAAAATAAGTAAGTAAATAAATAAATAAATGGCATCAAATGAAACAGGTGTCTGAGTAGCTATGGGGAGAGCAAGATACCTGGTTTTCCCTTCTATTCTTCTCGGTAGGAGAGCAGGTAATGTTCAATCTCTTTACAGTTAACCTTTTGCAAATATTTTACAGGATTTTCTTTTGACACAACTATGAAAACTTCCCTTCCCTTTCTGCTCCTTCATCCTTCCCAGCAATCAGAAGGGTGAGGTTCAGCTGACGAAAATACGCTTCAGTAAGAGGAATTCACCTTTGACCCTTTCCACTTCTTTGTCATCCACTCTACTATAGTACAAAATTTCCATTGTTGAGAAACCAGCATCTCTTTTCCCAACAGCTAAACTCACCCAGTGCTTATAACAAAAGAAAAAAAAAAAAAAAAAAAGAGCCAATTGGCTGTGATGGGAAATGGCTCATTGGCAGCCTTTTATGGAATTTATGAACCCATGGCTTTCCTGTTTCCTATCATCTATTCTCAGTCTCAGGATCACCCATAATATGTTAGATTTTTAAATATTGTATTTTCTCCCATCACTTGGCAAGTAGCTCTTGAAAGTGTTGCTACATATTATGAATGGGTTCCAACAGTCTGAACCCAGAATAGTTGGCTCTCCCCCCCTCCCCCCCAGAGTACCTCTGCTAACTGGTCTGTTTCTTGTACTTTTCTTACACAAGTGGATAGAGAACAAGCATCATCCTCAGCTGACTTGATGAGACTTTTAGGTAGCCTTATTTATGAAGGACAGGGTGGGAGGGGAGTATTTAAAAGGGACTGTTTGAATTTTTTTGGAGAAGCCAATGGTGCTACCACTTTGCATATTCTTAGGTCCTACTCTGGTCTTACGATTATTAAGCACACCTCTGCAGTGAGAACTCAGTCAAATCACAAACTATTAGTATTTGTGTGTGTGTGTGTGTGTGTGTGTGTGTGTGTGTGTGAGAGAGAGAGAGAGAGAGAGAGAGAGAGAGAGAGAGAGAGAGAGAGAGAGAGAGAGAGAAAGAGGCTTACTGTGTAGTCCAGCCTGCCCTTGAACTCACTAACCTCCTGCCTCAGCCTAGATGTTGGGCTTACAGACATGAGTCAGGATGCTTGCCCAGTATTTCTTTTATAAGTGAGGGCCAAATTGCTTTCCCTAGTGTGGTTTTACTTTTTTCTACAAAATATGTTTTTGCTTTTTAATCGTAAAGGTTCCTCATAAAAACCACCTCTTATACCCAACCTCCTATATAGGTGGTCTGGTCCAATTTAAAATAATGGTGAGGTCTGAAATTTATGAATGTAAGAAGGTAGAATAATTATTTACCTACAATAGAGAAAAATAGAAATAATTTTATTAGAGAATAGACTTTCCACTGAAATAATGTCTTCTACCCTACTACTTTCTAGTTTATTATATGGAAGAATGATGAAGTTTTATATTTATAGCTATATTCTTTAGCCTAAAAATAAAATTTTATTACTGAACTATTGAAATTTCTTGCAATGACTAGAAGATTTATAGCATATTTGCAAAACCATGTAGAAACATATCTTTTATGTGGTATAGACCAGTGATTATCCCAGGGAAGTGCTCTGAAGCATTCTCATTTAACTGAATTCCTATTAATCAGATATGTATATATGTCTGTCTGTATGTATATATATATAAACACCATGGCTATAACTTCCTTTTCTGGAATTCCTTCTTTTTGTTAGATTACTTAATGAAACAGATTGTAAGATGGACAAACACATTTGTCAGGAGGCAGAAGAGAGACAATTGTGAAATTTAGGTTAATGGAAGCAGAAGGCTGAAATAAAAACAAACAAACAAAACACCAAACAAATAAACGAAGGCTATTTCTGCGTGAATATCTCTGGTGTATGGTGAGAAGGATTTTCAGAATAGTATTCTGCTTGGAATGAATCCCTTCTATGTGGCTTCCCTGTGTCTTTTATTATTTTTAGAACTGTAAGCATTTAATATTATGATCACCCTTAAGAAACATATTTGCTGAGACCAGAGTGGAGAGACTTGTTATACATATGTAGTATTTGTATCTAGATCTGTAGAGTTTGGGCTTGAATGAAAAATGTGGTAGAATTGTACAATAGCACCCCTTATATTCATTGGATACCTGATTCTATGATTCATGCATAAGCCTATATATCCGTTTTATCCTAAACATATATATCATAAAGAAAAAATTTAATATATTAAGCACAGCTATAGGTTAGCAATAACTAACAAAACGGAAACAAATACACACAAATAAAACACACAATACACACAAAAGTAATGTGAATGTCATCTCTGCCATGGGCCATAGACCAGAGGCTTGACCCCGGCGCTCCCAGTACACCAGATGCAGTTTACAGTTTACAGTTGTTTACAGTTGTTCCAAACTAGGAAGAGAGCTGTTCTACCCTTCTGGAAGGTTATAATTTTTAGAAGGGATCATGCATGCACAAAATAAATCAAGAGTCTACAAGATTCACCCAGGCTGTAAGCATTAGTTGAGCAGAGAGAGGTGGTGTAATTCTGATTTGGTTGGTTGGTTGGTTTGGTTTGGGGGGTGGGATGGGATCTATTGTATCCTCTTGGAATCAGAGATGAGGAGTTTTGAGGGCAGTTTTTCATTTAGCTTCAATCCTCCACATGACATGATAAGCCTGTAGGATAAAGGGATGGAGAAATAGCTTAGCAGGACCATGACTGAAACTATCATTAAAAAAACTAAAAATTTAAATTTAAAAATGGAAGCTTTTTATAAATGGTAGTTTGAAGAGAACCCCATGATGACTCTCTCCAAATACTATTTCTGTTCTTGTTTTTGAGAGCACATGTGTTCTACACCATACACCTGGCCTCTTTCTATGTCTTGCGCTCTACTAACGTAGTATCTATTATGCCCTGTATTTATGATCTCGTTTGCACTTTTAAGAATATAGGTTGTATTGGGCATTTTCTTCCAGAAGTGCTTACTTGCACCACAGTGGAAGACAAAGGATAGTTTCCTTTCTCCTCGACTTCTACAACGCTGTGAGAAATATGACAGATGCAGCCTCTTCCAGACCTATTTCCAAATCCGTGTAGTCATCCATACAGTATCAAATGGCTTGCTGCCGCTCATTTCAGAGGATGTCTTGCTGAAGTCCTCTTACGATACAACACTCTTGTAGCCATTTAGATGTATCATGTCTTTCACCCATAAATCTAATGTCTTTTCTAAACTAAGCGCTGTTCACACAGTATGACCATACTTTTTTGTTAGTTGAAATAAACAGCAAAACATACATATCCTTTTACTGAACAGTTTCACAGATAGGATATAGGTTCTTACCACAGATCTTCATAACCTCAGCATATGATTTTATTTTTCTTACATTAGAAATTTTTACCTTTCAATGAAATGAGGCATTTGATAGCTTTTTTTTTTTGATAGAGTCAAATGGCCAGCATCACCACTTCACATTTGGAATGTCATTACTAAGTAAAATAAAGGTTGCTTGAACATAAGTGCACCATTATGGCAAGTCAATTTTCTGGCTAAGATGGCTACAAAGTGACTGAAAGGGAATGTAGCATATATATTGTGGACAGGCTGGACAAAGATGATTCATGTTCCAGGCAGGACTGCAGGAGATTTCAGCACACTACTCAGAATGGTGTGCAATTTAAAACATGAATTACCTATTTTTGAAATTTTCCATTCAATATTTCCAGACCACAAAAGTGTGGAAAGCAAAACCACAGAAAAAAATGGAGAACTACTGTCGTTTTTACCCATTCCCTCTTTTGAGCTCTTATTTCGTGGATTTGGAGGTATAATTTTTCCAAACAATGTCTTGACTGGGTAGAAGATGTCATTAATTAGTTTTGCATGTAGCTAGACAATGTCCTGCAGATGGCTTGTGTCTTCGACACTTGTGTTTCCAAGCTTTCTTCGAACAGGAAGCTGCCATCTGGACTTGTCTATGCTCCCCAGTCTTTACTTTATTCACCTGCAAACAGGTCTGATGACAATGCTTATACATAGGGTTTCTGTGAGGATTAAGTAGATCACTACATACAAAGATTTAGAACATTGCATGCCACTTAAGATGTATTGGTGCTACTCTATTCATCATCATCATCATCATCATCATCATCATCATCATCATCATCATCATCATCATCATCATCAGTCTTACTTGTTCTGTTTGGATTTGGTTTTCTTGAGACCTCTCAGACACATCTGAATGAATTGTCTGTCTGTATTGTCTGTGTTCCTTAATTGTAAGCAGAACTTGGCATATCCTCTTAGTATAGACTGCTTGAGGTTATTACATTCTTAAAATAATAGCAGAAACTCCTTGCTACCGGAAAAAAGATATTACAATAAGCAAAATGCATATGTCTCGGCCTTTACTATATATTCAGATAATTTTAAAATATGAATGGAGCAAGGAAAGTGCTAGAAGTACTTTATTTTTTCATTCTTTGCTTCCAAATTAGATGCTCATTATGATTTCCAAATCAAGACCTAGCTTCCTGCCTATTTACAGAAAATATGAAGGGGCGTTCTATCCTTTATATTTCACCTTGATTTGATTTTTATAGTAATTAGCTAATTCATATTTATGTATTCTTAGGCATTTTTTTCTGTAAGAATAAAGAGCAGTCTGGGATAGTGATTATAATAACAGAGGAATGGATAATGGGTAGGTCCTGAAGAATGAATCACAAGGTTAAGTTAGAAGGTTAGGACTTAGTTCTAGCTCTGTTATTTGCTGTTTACCCTTCATTAAGTCAGTTAACCTTTCCTCATTTATAATAATTCTCAAATACTTGTTTAATAAAATATCTGAACATATTTTGTAAACTATGAAGCCTTAATGGAGTGTAAAGTAGTAGATTCCTTAGTGTTACTATTATTCAAGCTGATATACTGCACTCAGAGGGTAGCAGAAATCCCCTAATGCTTTGTTGCAATAATGGAAGAGATTTCACTTTAAATTAAAAGACAAAGGGAGGCAAAATCAAGAGATTTGAATACTTTGTTTATTCTACAGCAATTATTACATATGTGAAGTATAAAGTTATAGGGTTTCTGTGGGGATTAAATTCAGCAATATAAGCAAAGTATATAGTACAAGGACTTATATCCAGGAAATAGAGTTATTACTATTATTATTAGAAGTATTAGAAATATTTAGTTGGGACTGGGAAGTTGGCTCAGTGGTACAGCGCTTGCTTTGCACGCATGAGGCCCTGGGTTCAATTCCTCAGCACCACATAAGCAAAAAGAAAAAAGCCGGAAGTGGCGCTGTGGTTCAAGTGGTAGAGCGCTAGCCTTGAGCTGAAGAACTGAGGGACAGCGCCCAGGCCCAGAATTCAGGCCCCATGACCAGACCCCCCCCCAAAAAAAATTTAGTATCTAGTCAGACACCCATGACTCATCTGAACATAAATCATCCATACACATGTAATACTTACAATTTTCTACCAATCATTTGATTTTTTTGCTTTAAAATATGATAGTTGCCATCTCACAGGTATTTTAGCATCATATTTAGCATATAGTGTTTGTTCAACAGTAGTTTATAGTGAGCCAAGCTCCAATGGCTCATACTTGTAATCCTAGTTACTCAGAAGTCTGAGATCTGAGGGTCACAGTTCAAAGCCAGCCTAGGCAGGAAAGTCTGTGGGACTCTTCTGTCCAATTACCAAAAAAGCTGTAAGTGGTAGTCACATGGTAGAACACTAGCTTTGAGCCAAAAGAACCTCAGAGACAGTGCCTAGAACCCAATTCAAGCCCCAGGACTGACACACACAAATAAAAGCTAGTAGAATAGTGGGGTGTGTGTGGGGGGGGGGATTTATCAGTCATTGTAGCTCCAGAAGCAGCAGCATTGTTAGCTTGTGCCTGGCACTGGGATAGCACTAGAGACTACTACAAATATTTAGCATGGCAAAGATAAAGAGAAATTAATCTGAAGAGGTTAAGTAGAACCTTGCACATTCAAAGAGTTTAAAATTTATCTTCAAAGCAATAGTAAACCATTAAGGATTTTTTGAAGCTAAAAGGCAATATTAACAGACTCGTGCTTTACAAAATTTCCTCTGATGTTCAGAAAGTGGATTGGAGTGAGGCAAGAGCAAAAAAAAAAAACCAGGAGAGCTATTAGGAAGTAGTTGCAAAAATTCATATGGGAAATAATATTTGTCTGAAGTAAGTTTAGTGGCAGTGGAGCTGGAGAGAAATCAACAGATGTACAAGAGACTTCTAAGACAGAGGTAGAATGAGGTGGCAGCAAGATTGAAGGGTATTATTGGCTGTGAAAAGGATTTCTCTCTTGATCTAAACTCCCCAGCTTTTGCTTCTTCTAAATCTGTCTTGGAAAAAAAATGATGTACTATCATCCTTTAAAATTAGTTCCAATGAAACTTACTAAGCTGGAGGAAATAAATTCTGTTACTGCATTCATTGTGATAAGGAGATTGTATAGAATCCTTGATTTGTACCTGGAAAAAAATCAATATTATTCTTTCTATTACATATACCAGGCTCAAGGATGACCCTTACTAACACCATTACTTAAAGATGTGTACAGGGGCTGGGAATATAGCTCAGTGGTAGAGCATAATGCTAGCAAGGTCCTAGCACTGCAAAAAATAAATAATGTATACAGTATTTATTAAGACATTGCCATTCAGTAAATCAAAACATCATCTTTTGGGATAAAGAATAACATATATTTATTAGGTGCTTATTCAAAGCCCTCAGCCGGAATGTGTGATCAAATGAAAAGCGGGACCAGAAACAGAAGTAGAGTAATTTTCAGGTTATATTGTGGTAGAGATGAGAAAGATATGTAAATAAGTAATTATGAAACAAACTAGTGGTGATTAGGCACACAAGAATTTATATGTTCTGCATGCACCTTTATGGTGTGCAACATTAGTGTACGGTCACGTTTATGTCCTAAATAAGACTATGAATTCATTGAAATTAGAAACGATCTACCTTCATTTTATGTCTCCAGTTTTGTGTACTTCCTGAATGAAACACATAGAAACAGTGAGGCTAGGCCCTCGCTTGAATAAGAGGAAGGACATATTTTAAGGAAGAACCTAAACATTTTGGAAAGCTGAAGAGTTTCAGTCCTTCAATCAGCTACCTCCATTAAAGAGGTGGCTTAGAAATATGTAGAGATGAGGTTAATGATAACATTTATGACATGAGAAGAAGCATCTATTCCTCAGTTTGAAAAGTAGACACACCCTATTCTAAAGAACAGTCAAGTTCATTAGGTTTGTAATTGGTGGATAAGGAAAAGTGGAGCCTGCCTACCTGCATGCCTGCCTACCTGCTTCCCTGTCTCCCTTCCCCTTCCTTCCCTCCCTCCCTCCCGCCCTCCCTTCCTTCCCTCCGTCTTTCCTTTCTTCCTTCCTTCCTTCTTTGTGCAATACCTGTATATTCTTAGGTACCACACAATAAGAATTAGTTGCATCACAAAGACAAGTCCTTGTGGTCTACTAATAACAAAAAAAATCCTTTAAGAAAGCTACATCAACCATATAAGATGATGCTAAGTGAAATGAATCCCAACATAGGAACACAGAGGTTTTTATCTTTCTTGCTGTTGTTTTTAATATATTTATAATAATTTATAATATATATTTATAATATATTTATCATGCGATTTAAAAAAATTTGTTTCTTTTGTATGTTCTTCCCCCTATGGTATCATCCCTGTTTTCACTGTATTTGATTCTCGTGCCCTGCATCTTGTTTATACATTTTTCTAATTTGGGAAGGGGAAGGGAAATAACAAAATGCTGAAATAAGAATACAGGTTGACCTATTGTAACAATGAGATGTACAAGACACTATGTGGAAAACGAACTTCACAGTTTGGGGTGAGGGGAGGGAGGAGTTGAGGAGGCAGGGAGGGAAGGGATGCAAAGGAGGGAGTAACAATGCTCCATAGGAAATGTACTCCTTACCTTACTCATGTAACTGTAACCTCTGTACAGTATCTTTGCAATAAAAAATATACTCTAAAAAAAAAAAGCAAAAGGAAGAAAACTACACCAGCAAGTAGGAAACCAAGAATTCCACATTCCAAAATTGAAGGAGCATTTAATTACAGCTGAATAAAACCCAGGATAAGGAGGAATGAGGAATAAGCCTATTCCTAGTAAAAGAAGAAAATAAATTAGCCAGGAGAAGCAAATACTGAGCCAGACACCAGTGGCTCAGATCTGTAATCCTAGCTGCTCAGGAGGCTGAGATCTGATTATCACTATTTGAAGCCAGCCCAGGCAGGAAAATCCATGAGATTCTTATCTCCAATTAACTTCCCAGAAAATGCCACATGTTGGTGCTGTGGTTCAAGTGGTAGACTGCTAGCCTTGAGCAAAACAGAAGCTCAGAAGCTTTTGACCTTTTCTGCTTATCCTAGACTTATACTAGTTATTGCAAATAAGGGATACCATGGGACCTATGTTTCTTTGGGCCTGGCTTACTTCACTTAATATAATTTTTTCCAAGTCTTTCTATTTTCTAACAAATGGGGCGATGTCATTCTTTCTCATGGAGGCATAGAATTCTACTCTCTCTATATACCACATTTTCTTGATCCATTTATCTACTGAGGGGCATTTGGGTTGGTTCCATATCTTAGCTATGGTAAATAATGCTGCGATAAACATAGTTGTGCTGGTAGCTTTAGTATGGCCTTGTTTGTGATCGTTTGGGTAAATGCCAAAAGTGGGATTGCTGGGTCATAGGGGAGCTCTATGTGGAGTCTTCTGAGGAACTTCCATACTGCTTTCCAAAGTGGTTCAACAAGTTTACACTCCCACCAACAATGAAGTAGGTGTTCCCTTTTGGCCACATCTCTTCCAGCATCTGTTGTTATTAGATTTCTTGATTATAGCCATTCTAACTATGGTGACATTTTTCTAATTTGGGGAGGGGAAGGGAAATAACAAAATGCTGGAATAAGGATACAGGCTGACCCATTGTAACAATGAGATGTACAAGACACACACAACTTTACAAGGGGAGGGGGGGTGGGGGGAGTTGGGGAAGAAAGGGATGGTAGGGGGAAAACAAAGGAAGAGGCAACAATGCTTGATAGGAAATGTACTCATTACCTTGCTCATGTAACTGTAACCCCTCTGTACACTACACTATTTTTACAATAAAAAACATAATTTTTAAAAAAAAGAAGAAAAAGGAGCTCAGAAACAGCGCCCAGGCCAAACAGCGCCTAGGCCAGGCCGAACTCGGCCCTGGATTAGAGAAAGAAAGAAAGAAGAAGAAAGAAAGAAAGAAAGAAAGAAAGAAAGAAAGAAAGAAAGAAAGAAAGAAAGAAAGAAAGAAAGAAAGAAAGAAAGAAAGAGAAAGAAGGAAGGAAGGAAGGAAGGAAGGAAGGAAGGGAAGGAAGGGAAGGAGGGAGGGAGGGAGGGAAGGAAGGGAAGGAGGGAGGGAGGGAGGGAAGGAGGGAAGGAAGGGAAGGAGGGAGGGAGGGAGGGAGGGAGGAAGGAGAGAGAGAAGCAAACACTGACGTCAGCTCTTTGAGCCTTTAAGGGAAAGATCAAACCACTTCTGTTTTAAAGCTTTTAAAGAATTTCTTACCTAAGGGTTTTTGCCTAGAATTTAGGTGTACATATATTGTTTGCACGTGCACATTTACTTCTTGAAAGAATTCCCTCAAAGTTTTGCCTTTACAATGCTGTTACTCATTCGTACTTGTTTTTATTTCCAGTGCACACCAAAATGTGGCCCAGGATTCAAGCATCGGATTGTTCTGTGCAAGAGCAGTGACCTTTCCAAGACCTTCCCAGCGGCACAATGTCCCGATGAAAGCAAACCTCCTGTTCGGATCCGCTGCAGCCTGGGCCGCTGCCCGCCTCCTCGCTGGGTGACAGGAGACTGGGGCCAGGTGAGGCGGCTGGAGTGAGGGTTGCTGTTGAACCAGAGGCTCCTGAGGTTTTGTCTTTGCAAGGGTTTGAGAGACGAGGCGCCGTTCACACTGGGAAGTCTGTCACAGCACATTGAGTCGTGTTCCCCCACACCTACGTACATCTCTTTCTTTTCTTCTTGAGACAGTCTCACTAGCCCAGCTGGCCTTGAACACCCACACTTCCTGCCTCCACACACATGTGCCATGGCGTGCCACATACATCCCTTTTTTTTTTTCTTGGTCAGTCGTGGGGCTTGAACTCTGGGCCTGGGCCCTGTCCCTCAGCTCCAGGCTAGCACTCTACTACTTGAGCCACAGTGCCACTTCCGGTTTTCTGGTAGTTTATTGGAGATAAGAGTTCCAAGCCTTTCCTGCCCGGGCTGACTTGGAACCATGAGCCTCGGAGCCCAGACTCCTGAGTAGCTAGGATTACAGACACACATCCCAATTTTAATTACACTTTCTGCCCTACCGTTTTAAGTAAAAATTAGAATAGACATAGACCCAGTCAGTGGAGATTTGAAGAAACACCAAAGCTTTGGATTCTAATTCAAGAACAAATGAACACCAATGTCTTAATTTTCCCACATGCAAAAAAAAGGAAAGTTCTTTCTAACCTCATAGAGAAGTTTGGGCAGCTAGCTGTTGGTTCAAAATATGTTTGACAATCTTAGAAAATATTATTAATACACTTCAAATGTTTTCTTTTTCTCTGGTGGATGATGTGAATTGGGCTTTGGTATGTATTTTTTTATATTGAACTCATTTTTATTTTATGTTCCAATTCCTAGTTTTCTTTCTCATGTACTGTTGTGTTAACTTGATATTAGCTATCTAAAACCCCGTTAAACAGGTTGGTTCTCATCACAAGAAGAATGACAAACTTTGTGAAATAGTGCCTTTATTAAATAGCTAGACTGATTGTTACAGTTGCTCAAATTAGCCATTATATAGTATCTGTATATACACTTCTTTTTTGGGGGGAGGGGGGGTTCGGTTGTGGGCCTGAACTCTGGGCCTGAGCGCTGTCCCTCAGCTCTTCAGCTCAAGGCTAGCACTCTACCACTTGAGCCACAGCGCCACTTCCAGCTTTTTTCTTTTTGCTTATGTGGTGCTGAGGAATCGAACCCAGGGCCTCATGCATGCAAGGCAAGCACTCTACCACTGAGCCACCTTCCCAGCCCTGTATATACACTTCATAATGCCAACTTTTTCACAATAAACAGTTATATCTCTTCACTTAAAAATAAAAATTGGCATGTTTGAAGCACAAAGGAAAATTCAGTGTTGTTTTCCTAAATGCCAAAGAAGGTATCTGTTAAATTATACTTTAAAAATAATACAAAAGCGGCTATGTTGAGCAAGCTTGTAATCTCAATACTTGGGAGATGGAGGCAAAAGGATCATGAGTTCAAAGCAAGCCTCTGCTACATAGTAAGATCCTGTCTTAATAGTGATGATTATAACTACAATATCATAGAAAGGAAATTTATAGCCAGCCAATATCCTGTGGTATTATAATTTGCCTATCAAAATTAATTTTCTAATTTTCAAGACTCAACCTATAACAGTATGATTTTGTTTACCTGCAATTACATGTTAAAAATGGCATTTCAAAGCTGGGATTTAGCTTAGTGGTATAATGATCACTTAACATGCATGAAGCCCTGGGTTTGGGTCCATAGAAGTAGATAGTAAACTTTTGGCCAAAATCCACTATTACTGGAGCATGGCAACAATTCAACATTTTTGGAGTATAACAGTGTGTGTGTGTGTGTGTGTGTGTGTGTGTGTGTGTGTGTGTGTGTGTGTGTGTATGTATACATACATATTTCTTTTATTGGGAAAAGGCAAAGATTTTTAGCGCCTTTTGAGGTAAGTAAACATATTTCCTCTGTGCCAAGTTCTATGAAGATGTATCACCAACTCTGGAGAAGTAGTTCATTTCATTTCCAAAATTTTCAAATGGAATACACTTGATAAAAATAAATGTTTCCCATAGAAGCCTGTTTCATACTGCATTCTGATAATATATACTTTTATACATTTTAGAGTGTGTTTGTCATTCTGTAAAAGAAAGCATATGAATATCTTTGCAAATCTGGTGATTGCTCTGAGTTATTGCAAACAAATGCAATAAGGCTTCTATATACCTTGTAAATACAGCATCCTGTCTTTGTGCTGGTAAGCTCCTTATCCTTTTTTTTTTTTTTTTTTGGTCAGTCGTGGGGCTTGAACTCTGGACCTGGGCGCCGGCCCTCAGCTCTTCAGCTCAAGGCTAGCGCTCTACCATCTGAGCTACAGCGCCACTTCCGGTTTTCTGGTGTTTTATTGGAGATAGGAGTCTCATAGTCTCTCCTGCCCGGGCTGGCTTTGAACCTTGACCCTCAGATCTCAGCCTCCTGAGTAGCTAGGATTACAGGTGTGAGCCACCGGCGCCCGGCTCCTTATCCTTTTGATCACAGACCTCACAGGTTTTTGAGTGGCAGGCCCAAGAAACAGATCTAGCTCCATTCTTCAATCTAGGTGGCTGAGTGGTCCCAGCTACACCCAGCCACTCAGTAACTTCAATCCTGAAGTGATGGAATCCCTGAGCAGATGAACAAGGGAAACATGCTAACTGGTTAATAGCTGATCACTTCTCAGGTTTGGGACCTAAAATACCTTAGAAAAATTAAAGTGCTTATTCAAGCTTTTTAAAAACGATCCCTTAGCAGGCTCCTTACCAATCACCACTACTATGTTAGTAATGATTTGATAGACCACCAGGTTATTTACCTATGAACCTAAAATAAATAGGGATCAAAAGTAATAACCCAGCTCTAGAATCTCTCTGTATTCTACTTCATCACTGGGATTTTCTCACTCCTCTCCCACTACATTTCATCAATGTTGCATGGAATTGTTGGAGAGATAGCTCAAGAAACCAGCATCTCTTGAACTCTGGCTTCCTAGAGCAATAATGTGAGTTTTTAAATGAATTTTGTAGTAGAATAAATGATCCCTTAATGATGACCCAGTACTGTACTAAGAATTGTTGAAATTGGAATTTTGTTTCTCTGTCTTTGAATGCAGTGTTCTGCTCAGTGTGGCCTTGGACAACAAATGCGTACTGTGCAGTGCCTCTCCTATACTGGACAAGCATCTAGTGACTGTCCAGACACTGTTCGGCCTCCATCCATGCAGCAGTGTGAAAGCAAATGTGACAGTACACCCATCTCCAGTACTGAAGGTAAGAGACCTGTGGTCTCTCATGATGCCTCTGCTGTTCCTAGGAATCCTTAGTTAGCATATAGTTTGTATAAAGGGTGGTGAAAGCTGTGTATGCCCTGGACTAATATCAGGAGACCTAAGTTTAATGCTGACTCTTGGAATTCTTTAGCCTTGCTAAGTCACTTAACTTCTCAAGAGGTAAGTCTACCAATCTATAAAGTGAGAGATTAGAGTGGGTAGTCCCTAAGGTCATGGCCGAGTTAGAATGTTTTTTAAGAAAACTCTGTTATGGGAAAGTGCTGTGTAATGAGCCACTCTTAAAATTGAAAATGTTCTTTTGATGAGATAATAAATCTCTAGCATTATGAAGATTCAGCTCACAATTATTATGCATAATGAAAGCATATATGTAAAGATAGTTGTGGTATAAATGCTCATTTTCTCATTGTAGAAAGTGAAAATAATTATGTAGCTTTTAATGAACAGAATGACAGTGCTCTAACACGTCTCTTTTTCTTAGATATTGGAAATTCCTTCCACTAACGGCAGAGTTAGCCAAATTATGAATTTTCTTATCTTTTATTTAAATAAAAGTGCTTTATTCATTTAGTAAGTGTTTCAAAAATGTCTTGAATTCTACTATACAAAGCACTGTATCAGAAATAAGAATTAAAAAGTCAGGTGCTATTCATGAAATGGAGATCGGGAGAATCTCAATTTGAAGTCAGCTCAGGAACAAAGTTAGCAAAATCCATCCTAACAAACAAGCTGGGCATGGTGGTACACATCTGTAACCCTCCTGCTATGGGAGAGGCATAAGTAGGAAGACTGTGGCACAAGCTTGGGCAAAAAGTTTGAAACTCGGGGCTGGGAAGGTGGCTCAGTGGTAGAGCGCTTGCCTTGCATGCAAGAGGCCCTGGGTTTGATTCCTCAGCACCACATGAGCAAGAAGAAAAAAAATGTTTGAAACTCTCCTTTAAAACTAAAGAAATAAAAAGGAGTGAGAGATATGGTTTAAGTTGACAATATCTGCCCAACAAGCATGAAGAAATAAATTCCAACTCTTAGAAATCCCCATCCCCCCATACACCCTACACAAAAACTTAAAAGCTGTTAAGAATCTGGAGGTATGTATGGCATGGTGAATGGGGTTCAGACAACATTTTCACATAAAATAGAGCTGTGATCAAATCAGGTACATGAACAACATATAAAATAACACATTCAAATCAACTAAGTAACCCATGATGGGGTTCTGCTTGAAAATAAATGTCAGAAACAGAGTTCCCGATAGGAAATGTACTCATTTACCTTACTCAGATAACTGTAACCCCTCTGTACAGTATTTTTACAGTAAAAAATATACAAAAAGAAAAAAAAACAGAGTTCTTGTGGCTCATACTTATAATGCTCGCTACTCAGGAGACTGAGATCATAGATTCTAGTTCAAAGCCAGTGTGGACAGATTTGTGAGACTTTTAATTTCAATTAAGCAGCAAAAAGCCAGAAATAGAGACATGGTTCAAGTGATAACCATTAGCAAAAAAGCCAACCCAAATAGCTCAAGGCCCTGAGGTTAAATCCTAGTGCCAGTCAAAAAAACCAACCCACAAAAACTGCCATAAACATGTCAAAGCAAATATCTGGTTTGACAGGACACAGAGTCCTTGCCTCTTTGCCAAAGGTCCAGTTTTTACATATTGAGGCCACAATGCAATTACTTTTATTATAAATTTTTATATTTTCAAAATAGTATAACCTTGTTTTACATTAATTGAAAATCAAAACTTTGTAAGTTCTCTGAATACTTATTTTTTGTCTTTATGAGACATTCTAAAAAAGGCTGCCTTGAGAAGAGCCCAGCATCCATAATGGCTAGAAGTAGTTTGCCTAGAAAAATTGTCTCTTAAGCCGGGTGACAGTAGCTCACACCTGTCATCTTAGCTACTCAAGAGGCTGAGGTCAAGATTCAAAGCCTGCTTGAGCAGAAAAGTCTGTGAGACTCATCTCCAATTAACCACCAGAAAACCGGAAGTGGCCTTGTGGCTCTAGAGCACTAGCTTGAGCTGAAATGAGCTCAGGGACAGCACCCAGGCCCAGAGTTCAAGCCCCATGACAAAAAAAGAAAGAAAAAGAAAGAAAGAAAGAAAGAAAGAAAGAAAGAAAGAAAGAAAGAAAGAAAGAAAGAAAGAAAGAAAGAGAGAGAGAGAAAGAGAGAGAGAAAGAGAGAAAGAGAGAAAGAGAGAAAGAGAGAAAGAAAGAGAGAGAGGGGGAAGGAGGGAGGAAGGGAGGGAGGGAGGGAGGGAGGAAGGGAGGGAGGGAGGAAGGGAGGGAAAGAAAAGAAATTGTCTCTTAAATAATCTAAGTAAAAATGTCTCCCTTTCATGAAGCTATGGCAAATAACTGATCCATTGTAAGTTATTAGCCAGTCCGTTTCTTTCACAATGTCAAGGTACAAAAGTTCAGTGGGAGGGAAAAATGTAACTATCAGGTTATTCTATTAGACCCTTTATATTATCCATCTTACTTGTGTGACATACATAAATATACCTCCCTGTATGTGTATGTATGCTTACTATGCTGACAACAATCTTTTGAGAGTTATTGCTGATAAAGAAACCCAAGCACAGAGAGGAAGGGTTACTTGTGCAAATGAACAAGGCTAGGAAATAGTAGGAAAGAATTTGAACTCAGATTTGACAGAGCCAAACATAAATGTTCCACTAGATTTACATATACTTTTTAGTTGTTTTGTTTTGCTGTTTATAACACAGGTTCTCAAAATGTAGCCCAGGTTTGCCTTGAATGTGGTGATCCTCCTGCGCCCCCCCCCCCCCCGCTAGTATACAGGTATGCACCACCATACCAGACATTTGGCAAAAAATGCTGTGTCTCTGTATTTTGTCATGCCTGATGATCATTTTTCTTAAACCAAAGTCCTAAGTAAACTAGAACAATGGATATAATTTTGAAACATCTTTCAAACTTGATAGGTCCAGCCTAAAAAATACATCTTTTTAGGAAAGGTTTATATCATTTTTACTTGAAAAATTATAAATTATTTCGATAGATGCTATTATTATCATTGTTTAAAGTAGGAAGTAGGAGGCTTTAGTCTAGGAATACAGCTTAGTGATAGAGCAATGCTTACCTAACTTATGCAAGGTCCTGGGTTCAGTTACTCTGCGGCAAACAACAACAACAAAATAGATAGAATTCAAGGGAGAGAGAGAGACAGAGAGAGGGAGAGAGACAGGAGAGAGACAGAGAGAGAGTTGTGACAGTTAAAGAGAATGAGAAAGATAAATAGGGTATCAAGAAGCCAAAATAGTGGAAGGGAAATAGGAAAAGGAAAAAGGGAGATATAATTTACTATATTCAACATCTGCTTTAGTTTTCTATTTCTGAAAGCTGTCAGCAAAAGGCTAAAACGTAAGCATGATCTTGACAGCTTAACAGACTGCCACACCATTGCTGCTGAAGTTGAATTATTGTCACACACAGACTGCCACTGATGAGGGTAACACACCATTGCTGCTGAGGTTGAATTATTGTCACACTGCATTTGAAGCAATGTGCAAAATTTCTAACGTATGTTCGGCAGCTAGGACTAGCCTACTAAAGCTCATGTGAAACTATCCAAAAATGCCATTTTTGTATTGTGCATGCAGTTTCAAGTTTCCTTGTAGTTTATATGGTGAGTCTTTTCCACTTCTTGACAGCACAAGACACTGGGTCATCTCGTATTTATTGCTGTCAGTTAATGATTCAAGGTGTTCATGAGCTGGTAACCCACCCAGGACAGGTGTCTTCAGAGTATATTGGTTTCCTAGCCTCTGATGTCTGATGGTGGCTTTTGATGGATCTGAGTCTCCCTCAACAAAGAACTTAGGAAAGCCTTCGAGGCTTCACAGGTCTCATACTGAGATCACTGGAACAAAATAGCTACTGAATTTAGATTTTAGTGTGGAACCTGAGATATTAAAAATCAGTGAGAAAAACAATAAAGACCATTTGAATGCTGATTTCTAGGAGGTAGGGAAAGTCAGTTTTTAATTTTTTATGTACCACTTCAAAGAGCTCATAATCTACTTAAGAGTTCAGGTTCACATTCCTGGCTGTCTGGACTTGGGTTGCAGTATGCCACATGGAGGTAGAGTGTGGGTGGCATCCAGGGAATTGAACTGGGCAAAAACAAAATGGGAAAGCAAAGAGAGAAAGGATTCATCCATGGTAATATGAAATCAGAATGGAGTTTGCTAGCTAGTATCACCTAGCTTCAAGATAAAAGGAAGTTGGTGCACTGCTCTAATAGTAGTGAATAATGTCCCAGGTGAGACTTGTTATTTCCTCCTTGGCTAGGATGTATAAAATGTATAAAATGCCAATGGCTCAAGTGCAACCTTATCAAGAAGAGCCCACAGAGGACACCTCCCCAATCTTAACTCCTATACAGGAATGCATCCTGCTCATCTCTGTCTTTCCATTGCTTACCAAGCTCTCCATTTCTATGGGTAGTCTATCAGAAACATGTCTGTGTTGTACTTGTTTATTTTTTTAATCCAAAAGAAATGCCTTAGGCTTAATTCCTAACTCTGCTTACTATGTTTGTCTGAATCTCATAAGCAGCTTTTAGGCACAGAGAATCTATGATACTGTTCTACAAAGACAGATACTGAAGTGTCCACTGTGGCCATGGACAAATCTGTGTGTGGGTGTCTCCATGACTCCAGTGATTTAGTTGGCAAGCCTTAGAGTGGTTGATGAACTAAATGCTAAAGTACTCCACTGGAGGAGTTTGTCTAGTCACCAGGCCAAATTAAGACTTTAAAGTCAGAATGAATTTGAATCCCACTGCATCCTAAATGTGTAAGGCTTTTGAACGCATATCTTTTAGATCAGTGTTTTTGAAAGACTAATGTAAAGCACCTGGGGGAGGGGGGAAATCCCATTGCATATCAATGATATATAGATTCACGTGCTACCTATGAAAAAGGTTGTGTGATTTCATCATTCAACTCTACTAAAGCCTGGTTTGCCAATAAGATCTGCTCCAATGTGGGCGTGGCAAGTTATTTACAATTCTAATAGTGATCTAGTTCACTTCAAGGGACACAGGGACTGGCTTTAGGTACTTGATGTGTTTCTAAGAATTTTGGCATACTTGATGAATTGATTTTTTCCTACTAGAATTCCTTGGTCTTGGGTACAGTGGTGTGTGTGTGTGTGTGTGTGTGTGTGTGTGTGTGTGTGTGTGTGTGTGTGTGTGTGTGTGTGTGTGTGTGTGTGTGTGTGTGTGTGTGTGTGTGTAATAAGAATGGAATAAAGTATAAAAGCAGAGACTTGTTAGGCCCACAGAATGTGTCCTAGAGAAACCATATAATAATAATAAGCCAGACATTTATGGCTCATGCCTGTAATTTTAGCTACTTAGGAGGCTGAGATCTGAGGATTATGGTTCAAAGCCAGCCTGGGCAAGACAGTCCAGTTCATGAGAATCTTATCTCCAAAACGCTACTTAGAAAAGGCCAGAAGTGGTGCTGTAGTTGGCTCAAGTGGTAGAGCACTAAGCCCTGAGCATAAAAAGCTCAGAGGCAGGGCCCCAGGCCCTGAGTTCAGGCCCTGGGACCAGGAAAAAGAAAAGAACGAAGGAAAGAAAGAAGGAAGGAAAGAAGGAAGAGACAGAGAGACAGAGAGAGAGAAGGAAAGAGAAAGAAGGAAAGGAAGGAAGAGAAAATATAATAAGGACCTCTTCCCCGTCCAGTATCCTTACAAGAAGGTCTTGCCATTCTCCTCCCAGGAGAGTAGTTAGCTGGTATAGCCAGGATATCCTGCTCATAGTGGAACAGAAAACTCAGACTCTTTCCTCTGAAAATCTATGACACTTATGGCTCAGATTCCATGATCTTAAAGTATAAGAAAAGGACTTGGGATGTAGGGCAGTGATAGAATGCTTGCATAGCATGAGAAAAATATGACAGTAAAGATCAAAATTTTTAAGGCAGATGAATTTATAGAAAACATTTTTTTCAATCTTCCCTGGAAGATCATGAGTTTGAGGCCAACCTAGGTTACATAGTGAGATCATGTCTCAATTAGAAGAGGGAGGAGGAGAGAAGAAGGGGTAAATAGGGAGAAGAGGAGGAAGGAGAGGAGAAGGAAGAGCCCTAAGGGATTTATTGAATAGATCTATTAGTATTTATTTGTGGATAAAAATACTACTTGGGTGTAGAGAAAATTTTAAGTATTATCCAGAAATCAATGTCAATTTATGATCATTCATATATTAAGATTACAGCATTTAATTACTGTTTTGATTTTAGTGGGAAAAAATCTGATTTACATACAATTTTCCCTGAGTTTTATTTCATTTTCTTTTTACAAAAGTTAGCTGTATTATATATTGTCTCAAGAGTAGAAGACAAAAAATTATTTCATAATTGTAATGAGTTTTGAGAATGAGGAAGACCTGTGAAAGGATAAGTTTTGTAATTAAGTCCCCTCAACTACATCATCATTATGTCAGCAAGTCAATCCAAGCCTAGAACAAAGCAGTCTTCTCTAAGCTAAAACTGACAATGTCAAGGATGAATACACCAATCCAATTTAAAACAGTTCTTTTTTTTAAAAAAATGTTTTTTATTTAAAAATCTTTATTAAACAGACTGGTTACAGTTACGTAAAAGAATACATTTCCTTTTGGACAATGTTACCCCTTCTCTTGCTTTCTCCCAATTTTTCCCCCCATCCCACCCACAAGTTGAATAGTTCGTTGTATAGTTCAGTATGGTATCCAGTGAAGACTACTGCTGCATTTGTTTACCCTTGATCCCTCCATTTCTGTATTAATGTAACAGCAATTCAATTTCTTGGTGTATCTAAACATTGTCTGTCCACTCATTAAACTGATGAAAGGTAGGAAGCAGTCATTTAGGCTACTCTAAATAACTGAGACAACTGGACTTGTATTTTTAGGGCAGTATTTTCCCAGGAGCAATTCAAATAGTACATTCCCATTGAGAAATTTAACTTCTTGCTTCCTTCCCAACTTCTGGCAATAAGAGATGCTAACTCACGACTGATGATAATATCAATTCAATCTCTTACACTTACCATGTGTTTTCTATGCAGATGCTGTAATTGTTAAACCTGTAGTCACCCATGTTCCATAGTAGAGTGAATAATCACTCTTTAGTGACAAATGAAAAAGCTTTAGAAACAGAAGAGTGATTGCTTCACAAAGGTTGTACACAACAAAGCTAGTATTAAATCCAGGCAGTCTGGCTTCTAATTTTATGTTCTTGTACTATTGAAACAACCAGTTCTCTTCTATCTGTTTATCAGTTAAATCATTTTTATATTTTGGCAAAGAAGGTCAAAGCCAAAGTTTACTTTTGTATTTGAAAGTCTTACAAAGACCTGTTGCAGAGTATAATGTGATTTGGGATTAAAGATGAGTGATACTGTATTACCAGGGGTAGGCTCAGTTTTTTTCCCACTCTGGTAACTGTATTATCTTGACAGTAGACTCCTCTTGGTAACAGTGCTAAAAAAATTTCCCCAAAATATTTATTTTGGGAAAAATATTCATATTTTCACAAAATATTCACCTTCTAACCTTTTTATGAGAGTTGGGTAAGTTTACTGATCATGACTAACTAGAAAGAAGAGAAATAAAATACAATACTGGTTAACTTCTAGTCTAAAATATGTGCTCTTTTCCCCTCAGATTCACATAGGATCCACCAAATATTATCCAATTTTTAGTACAAAGTTTTAAGAATATTTTTTGTACTTCTTAACCATCTTTCAGCCAAAACTCAAATTTACTGAGAGTCCTAATGTGAAAAGTTTCTGTTCGAATTTCTAAATATTATTCTCTTTGTAAATCAAATCTTGAATAAGTGGCAGAGTTTATGTGTTTGGAGGATTTGAGGGTTCCAGTTTCAAATGTTAACTGTCATTGAAAGGGCTTTGACAGTGAGATCAGTAAGATTGTTACCTTACATTTTGAATAAGAAGAACTGGAAACTTTCCCATTTCTTTACAGTTAATTTTTCCACGTTTATCCTGTGCTCATGTAACAGATATTAGTTTCTTAGAGTTTTAGTGGGTTTCTGAAGCCAGGAAAAATCAAGCAAACAGTACCCTACCTGAGTCCTAATTACCTTAGAGAGTTTACCCAGGATGCTTCAGTACAGTCAGCCTGGAAAAAGCAAGGGTGGCATTTTGTTCTTGGAAGTGTGTAAGAATGTAATTACTAGATTGATAAAGCACTTTTAAATCTCCTGGTAAAAGTGTTGCAGAGTCTGGAGATGACTATCACCGCCACTGTTAGCACCAGTGGGATTGTGAGGCTGGCGGGTGGAGGGCTGCTGTGGCTACCTCTGCAAGCAGCCACCGCTGGAGCTGGGAAAGAGCATTTATTCACCTTCTGGCTGCAACAACTATAAACTGCAACTGTGGCAATTCTAGCGCTGAGGAGAAAATACACATAGGAAAAAAGGAGGCCATGTCTCACTTCCAAATTAAAAAAAGACATTTCTACATGTTTCCATAACCCACAGACTGCTGCCATTTGAGGCCAAGCCCTCGAAGCTTTCTTCTTTGTCTAGTGCAGTTGCTGAATCTAGGCCACGGTCAGCAGCCCTTTTCATTCACTCAGGCCCGTCCCCCGCCTCACAGATGCAGAGATTCTCTCGAGACGAGACGTGTACTTTGGTATCAAACAATACAACTCATGTTTGATTTTGGATAACCTTGCACTGTTGAATAAAATAGCCCTTGAGAAAGAAGCAATAAAAGCTCTGTAAGAAAAATGACTCATGTTTCCAAGCTGTCTAAAGTGATCACTTATCCCAACAAATGGTAATTCTTTCAAGACGCAGTGGGCATGCACCATACTTATAAAAGTCTGGAAGGAAAGCCTTGCAAACTTATTTAAAAAAAAAAATTCTGGGCTAAACTATATCAAAAGAATGTTTCTGGTAGTCTGTACCAGTCAGGGCATGCTTAAAAACAAAAACAAAAACCACATGGATGTGGAAGCCAAGGTGTATTGGCCCAAAATGAGGGGGGTGCGGGAGTCCTTGCTAAACATCCAGACACATCAGCTTGTTTATGTACTTGTTTATGTGCCCCTAATTGTTTTCCATTTTCTCCCCCCATTCGTTAGAGTGCAAAGATGTGAACAAAGTGGCTTATTGCCCACTGGTGCTGAAGTTCAAGTTCTGCAGTCGAGCATACTTCAGACAGATGTGTTGTAAGACCTGCCAAGGCCACTGACCCACAGAAAGCCAGAGAGAGAGTCTTGTCATTTCATCGTGGAAATGCATCCCTCAAGGAGAGCCACCCAGAGGAAGAGGATTGATGTCCTTGCGAAAGCATTACCCTGTGGAAAACATAACCACTGGTCAGCCCTAGCTGACAGGATTTCAATATTATTTTAACTTCTGTGAAGTGGGATTTATTGATCCAAAGTGCTGGACACGGTATTAGGAGGGAATGCCAGATTGGAGAGATCCAAACAACACAGGGAGACTTGCTTACTGTGGAGCGTTTGTGTTCTTTCGAGTAAATCCAATAGCCTGTTTACCTCCTTGGACCATTAAGATAATTTTTATTATGGACTTAGCAATGACACTGAATCCATTTGTATTTAAAACTGTTTAAAATGTAGCTGTTATGACTTGGTTAACTATGGAAGTAAAAGAAGATTCAGAATTCTTAAGTCATAGCTTAAAAAATATTTACTATACTTTATCTCACTACAACAGCACCACAATTTAAATTATAAAATGGGCTTTGAACTGTAATTTAAGGACCAATTATAAATCAAAAGTAATGGAAGTTTGTATTCTTTTTCTCCATTCCACTTAATTTCCTTAGGAATAATCCCCCTGTTCTGAACACTGCTGTGAGCCATATATAAAACTATATTAACGTGGACAATGAGGGACTTAGTTTAAAGCAGAGCAGCGGTTGCTGCAGCTGTGCAAGTCTATAAATTCAGTGCTAAGAGACGGTGGCCAACTCGCCAGTGTGCAAGTGAAGCTGAGATTTCCATTAAAAACTTTAAGAGAAAAACATTGCAATTTCATCCAGAAGCCAGACCTGTGGTATGGTAGAGACTGAAGTACTGGGTCCCTCACTACCACCACACCACACAGGATGCCTTATTTTTCACTTGAGTCCCTCCAACTCACTGTGTTTACATCTTCACCAGCCACAGATCAGCTTCTGCCTTCGATTGTTGCGTGCATGTCCAGCTTACTGAGATGATGCCATACAAAAGATAGGCCGCTCAGTAACAACCAGGCAGCCCCTTTTGCAAGTTGCTGACAATTATGATGCGTTCCAGATGTCCCTTCTTTGATATGGTAGAAGGGCATTTATTTATATGAGAGCAAGTGTGTGTGTGTGTGTATGTGTGTGTGTGTGTGTGCAGGCACTTCTGAGTATGCAGATAGATGAGTGTGCTTGCACATAAATGTGCTATTTTGTGAGTTTGAAAGTAGGCAAGGGACAACAACCAAAGAAGAAAAACTCACCAAGACTAAAGAGCATATGGCATAATTTTAACCATCATCCTACCAAGTATTTTGTGTTTTTTTTTTATGGATACTGTTTTGTTAATGTCAAATGTGAAGCCCAATTTCTTGGGCAAGTCAAATTCTAGAATGACATCCACTTAAATTAAAATGACTAGCCCATATCTTCCCTATCTTCACATCTTGCTTGTCCAAAGACTCAACAGCTTAGTTTTTAAAAGGGTAGTCTTTAATAACACTTTGTACTTGAATACTCTGTAGCTCATAGCAGGTTCTTGATGAATGTGCTCTGTGTTTAACAGGCCTTCTTTGGTGCACATACGTGTATATCATGCATTCACCAAAACTAAATGGCTACTTTGTAAGCATAGTATGTACAGTTGAAAAGCATGTGTCATACACTCCATGGTTCATTTTTTTTTCTAAAAGGAAAAGAAACTCAGATACCAAATGTCACCTAATCTTTCAGGTTTCTGCTGTGGCTAGATGGCACTGGCTTGTTTTCTGTACATTCCTTCACAACCATCCACATCTTATTCCCTGCCTGTCTCTCAATACCACAGTTCCTATCCCTGAGTTTTCCGAAGGTCTCTTGATATACAAGAGATATTGTCAAACCCCATGTAACTGCCCTTGGAAGACCAGCCCAACCACCACACTAGCTAATATGTGAAGGGAAAGCAGCTTATGGGCAGTGCAGTTGAAGCTTGAATTCCCTCTTGATCCTTTTCAAAGAAACATAAACTTGGTGCTAATGTGCCCTGGTGAAATTAAATAGCGCATACGTGGTTTTTGTGGCAGTTTAAGCATAGGTTTTCTATCTAGATCTGATTGTCACTAACACAAATATCAGCATATGTTTTTATTTCAAAAAGATACATTACTGATCAAAGGTCCTGCTTCATCCCCACGTGGAAGCTAACAATGCAAGGGCTGTCCCAGGGGTCCTGTGCATCGCCTCAGAGGTGGGGGAGAGGACCGAAGCCTGAATTCCCTCTGGGTCATACATCAGCACCAAAAACACGGTGATCCCTACCCTGGAGCATAGCATGCCTTTCAAGATGGAACCAAGCATAGAATGTAACAGGTTTAAACATTTTCAGGTAGGCCCTGAGTTTAAACCTGAACTGGCTTTAAAAAAGAGAGAGAGAGAGAGAGAGAAGAGAGAAAAGACCAACACATTCCACAACATGTTTCAATACCAGTGCTACTGTAGCCATTCATGTGGCTTCCTGAGGCTCTCCTCCTAAGTGATAACAATAGGATCTTCAGTAGAGGCTCCATTGCCCTGGCAGGTGGTCCAAAAGCTATAGCATCTGCTTAGGTACCCATGGCTGAGAGTAGTCTCTGCCATTGGTATAACTGTCTACCAAACAAAGGAAATGTAAATGTACCCAAATGATTGAATCCCTGGAACTACATGAGACTTACAGTATATTCCATTAGGAATTTTTCTCTTTGAGTGAATGTCACAGTAAGTATCCTTGATAATACAGAATGAAATTACCTTTGTATTATTGTGATTAGTTGTTGCTTATTATTTTATATGCAGTATTAATGTGGTACACTGTTACTTTTTTTGCTTTTGTAAATTATATTCTAATTTATTGCCATGTTTCCTAACACTTGTCCTACATTCATTCTCTTGCTTGTAATGAAAATGAAAAAAAAAAAGTCATTGTAACACTTGATGGAGTGAAATTCCACACCAGGCACAGATTTTTTAAAATATAGATAATTTAGTAAAAATAAAAAAAATCAGCTTGTAAGAACAATTCAGTGAAAGTGGTCTGTTTCCTGAAAAGTTTGTGTTAAACTCAGTGAAAGGAATTCTTCCCTTGGGATATTACATTTATATTATCTGAATTATACAGCTTGAAATAACCAAAATACCTTTCTTGGGCACTGCACCTATCTGAGGATAATTTAGTCTGATCTAAATGCAAGGTTTCAGAAATTTCATTGGTGCTACACCTCCTGCAGAAGAGCCAAATACCCACCAGCTACTTACTCTGAGGCTAGAAAGGAAGTTCTTTTGGTCATTGCCACACATCTTCATTCTGGAGGTGCACAACTCTTTCCTTCCTTGCTTGCTTACCCTGTAAATTCTTTGGGTGAGGACCAAGTAATGCAACCTGGTGGATTTTTCTACAGAGACTGAACAAGGAACATAGAAGCATGATGGACACACTTTTCCCACATTCACACATTTCCTTTTAATCCGAAGGTGAACTAATAGCATTGGTGGAATAGCACTGGTGCCCTCTGACACAATAATATAAAAAGGTAATTTTATATATTTATTATCTATAGTTTTATAACATAAAAATAGTTTAAATCTGAACATAACCTTCCTAGATGCTTAACTGTTTAATATTTTAATGACAACTTCACCTGTTGCATAAGAGGTAGAATATCTAAGCATAATGCTCCTCTAGTCCAGCCTCTCCCTGCCCCATACACATGCAAACATGCACACACACAAACACACACACACACACACACACACACACACACACACACACACACACACACATCGTACATGAAAGTAAACTAGGTTGGGCCATAAGTAGTGATGAAGAGCTATAACCCAAGAAACTAAAACAGGAGGATCAGGAATTTGAAACCATACTGTGCTTCATGGTAAGACCTTGTCTCAAAAAACAAATAACAATAAGACCAGAAATCAGGTTTGGCCAAATAAAATGATTAAGGTTGGAGGTAGATTTCCCCCAGATCACACTAGGAGCCCGAAGTAGCTGATTTGTGGTACCAATTGTTGGTTCTCATGGATATGCACCATCACTGCATTGGCAAAGGTTAGTGCTGCTGAGGGTTGGGTTGGGACCTGCCAAGAGAGAGGGCTTGCTTTCACTTAGATCTTTCAGATTGGATTCTATCTTTCCTTGTATGTTGTTTTCATGCTTTGAGTGACATGCCTCCTCCTTCGAAGTATCTAAAGGATCACATCATACTAAGGGTACTCACTCAATGGACAATCTGTCCTCTATGGAGATGTTGCCACTTCCCAGGGAGCACTAAATGCCATCCTAAATGTTTTACATTCCCAAAAGCCAGGTAATTTACTTTGGCTCATGGTTGTAGAGGTTTACATCCGTGGCTAGCAGCCTCCATTGGCTTCAGGCCTGTGGCAAGAGAGCAGGGTGTCAGGAAGAATGTCATGGGAGAAGGGTGTGTTGGAAGGAAGAGCTGCTCATCTCATAGTAGCACAGAAGGAGGCAGGGAGGAAGCAGGATGGAGTCCCAGATGATATACCTTAACAACCTTCTTCCTCCAACTAAGTTTCCATCACATCCCAATAATGCCTTCAAATCATGAATCCATTGGGGTCTGAATCCACTGATTAGGTCAGAGCCCTTACGGTCCCATCACCTCTCAGCAATCGACTCTGCCAGCTGGGGCCAAGCCTACAATAATTAAGCCTTTGGAAAGGGGAATAGGGAGATATATCTACCTTACAGAGGTAGGGGAAACATTATCTCACCAATTCCAGGCCTCCCAGAAGTGAGATTGCCTTTTTCCTCAGGCCGTCACACAAGGTGATTTCAACTACATCAAAGCTGATGCATTTGTGGGAAGGGCCTGGTCTGTGTCCCCAGCCAGGGCTGGGGCATGCCAGCTTAGGGTCACAGTCCTCTACTCGTATTGAATTGCTACTGTCAGAATAGCATTAGAGGAACCCAGAATCACTCAAGGACAGTGTGTGGCCTCTGTGCCTAGAGAATGACACTGAGACACCCATTGGCTCATATAGCTCACAGATGTGAGTACCTATGGGGTCTAGGTCCTGCGTTAGATGTTTAGCATATGGTCTCTCTTAGACTGAGCCACAGCTAAATTAAGAGGATGCTATTATGAATCCCCATCTACAAGTGCTGGAACTGAGGCTCAGAAAGGTTCAACCAGAAGTCAGGAAACTGCCGTGAGGAGCATCAGCTTCTTAACAGGCAGACGAGGAGCTGCCTGGTCACCCTCTGGATCAGGAAGTAGAGAAGGATGCCCCCTGTCGGAGGGAAACTGACTCTTCAGGCCTGAAGAAACCAGACCTTCCTTCTTGGAAAACAAGGGACACGAAGTCGCCAGAGAGGCTTCAGGGGTCAGTCCAAGGAGGGTGGCGCTCAGGGCTCCCATCTTGGCAGGAGCCGGTGATCAGTATGAAACTTCTAGTGTCTGATGATCCCACCGTGGTTTCGAAGCCTGTAGATTGTTCGTGGAAAGGGGAACAAGGAGAGGTCGGAGCCCATCTAGGATGAAAGATGACTGCCACAGAAGTCAGTTGCCAAACACTTGCCTATAGAGTGCTCCCCACTCTCCTGAAACATCCACTCGCTGCAAACCACAGAGCCCATCCCTGCCTGAAAGTCCCCTACACTATTTACAGACATACCAAATGGCCTAGCGGACCTATTTCGACACAACTGGAGCAGCATGATCCCAGGATTGACTTCAGAATAAATTCTGAAGGAGAAAGGTGGGCTTCTCCATATTTCAGCCCGAGAAAGACCACTGGGACTCAAAAACTTCGGCCATAGGGTTTCCGCCAGCAAGAACATTCTTTTGACCTGCGGTGGGTCCACAGAGTAGAACCAGGTGTTCTTTCAGCCCATGCCAGAATGTATTGGCCGCCCAAGTGGCCTCCTGTCTCCACCCCACCATGGGGCTTTAGCTGGCCTTCTACCAAACAGCTGTTCTGGGAGCCACAGGTGGCCACCCACGCCCATGCCCAGGCCAGCAGCTGCACTGGCCTAACTCAGCCTGGCAAGATATGATCTGTTGTCCTTCTACCCCAGCCTCTCCCTCAGCCATGGCACTCTGGAACTCTGGGGACTAGGGAAACAGAAGACTAAAGCTTAATTAAATATGCTCACTGTGTTGAATAGTCTCATAAAGCTGTTTGGGGTCCAAAGATGATCAAAATGTATGCTGTTGCTCTTCCTTCAATAACACCAGTTTTTGTGTTTTTTTTTTAAACCCTTCAAATTTATCTTACATCAATGCCTAGAACCTATTTTCTGTTTGTCGTACATTTTATTATTAGACTAAAACTCATTTCCGGGTGCTATGGATTTATAATTAAAAAGAAGCCAAGAATGCTAGCCCAAATTCAAAAAAATTATTATCTTGGGAGACCATCCTAGGTGCCTTAGGTAATACTGACATGAAAGATCATTATTGGACATTTGGATTAAATATACTAAATATACTATGAGATGAATAAAAGCACACTCAAACTAAGGGCAGTAAGTGGTAATTTGGTTTAGAGCTTTAACTTTAACATATAAAAAATCATAATCCTGAGACAATAAGTTATATGATGAAAAAATGCAGACTATCATTTCATTTAGAAAAAGCAGGGAAAAATAAAGTGTCTGATGTATTTTTGAAATAAGCCATATGTTAAAATAATGAAAGAAGATGATAACCTGGTAGCCCAGTTGGATCTGAAACATTTCTAAAAGGCAGGTCAGGCCAGAAAGACATTATTACCTGATGTGCTCAGAGACCCCACTATGTGGGGTGCCCCCACTGGGAGGGAATAGTGGGACCTACTTCTTCTATCCCACATTTAATCGCAGTTGCAGAAATTATGTGTACATACTATTCTCTATGTCTGGCTTTTTAAAAACCAACATGTTGGAACTTAACTATCCAAATGAATGCTGTTCCCTTCCATGTGACCCCAGAGATCACTTTGTCCTCATTGCAAAAGTAAAATCATCCTTCAAAGCCTTTGTGACATTGCTTCTTCAGATGACCTGCTCCAGTTGGATGGATCTGATTTGTGAGAAAAAGAACACACAACCTCACTCCAGACCAAATTTGGTACGTAATTAGTATAGAATAATTTTGGCCCCAAATAGCTTGTGTATTAGGACAAATAATGCCATAGACTGGAATTTCAAATGTGCTTTTGAACAAGTGATTACTTTGAAAGGGTTTTACTTATTGGTATACAAAAGTTGCAGTCTAAAAAAATGTTGTTCCCTCTCCTCCCCCGTTTTCCTGCTAGTATTCCTCCTCCTCCTCCTCCTCCTCCTGCTACTGTTCCTCTTCCTCCTCCTCCTCCTTTTTTCCTTCTCTTTTTTTTCCTCTTCTTCTTCCTCTATCTTCCTCTTATTCATCATTATTACTTTTATATTAGATATACAGGAGGAGATTCCACTGTTGTATCTTCATATGTGTTTATACTATACTCTGGTCAATTTCACCCTCCCCATTACACTTGCCCCACCCCACCCCCAACCCCTCCCCCACCAGAATCCCCAGAAGGTTTCCTTGTTTCAGTTTCATGGTTGGGAATAATCTGGTTTGGTATTTAACCTCCTTTATCCTCCTTGACAGAACAACCCCCTCTTGTTAGTCCCCACCCAATCTAAAAATTTTGTCTAAAATTTGTCTAAAAGTCACTTGCATTGCTTCATCGGTCAGTGTAAAATCCATACGCTGCAACATTTTGCTAAATGTTTTGCTATTTCCAGTTCTAAAATTAGCAGGAACCTGGACCACCTAGATGGTGCGGTCTTCTCTATCAGGGTGAAGAAAGATCTCATCTGGCTTCTCCAAGGATTGAGTAAACCTGAAACCCTGGAAGCCAAATCATTTGGCTTGAAATTAGCAAAGTGCTAATTTTACCTTCCTGGAGTCTCTAAAAGAAACACTTTCCTTCCAGAGACCTAATTAACTAAGATCTGTCAGCAACGTTAATGAAGCTACCCCCTGAATAGGCAAGACTTGAAGCTTGTCTGTTTCCTGGCCACTGATGGAAGTGTACAGACTGCACCCCAATTCAGACTGAGACAAATACACCCCAATGTGCACATGCAGGCTTCATCTGTGTAATGCTATTGCATCACGTGGATTTGTATGACACTTCCAAAGTAAACCTGTCATTTGACTATCAGAACGGTCCTCCCTGAGCAGTGAGCGGTATCTCCTAACTTACTTTAGTACTATGCAAACAAATGTCTATGAGAGTGAATGCAACTACTGTAAAGAATTCCAAGAGCGAATCATTTGAAGAACGTAAGTGTTCCGTACTTATGTAAATTTTTACTTGGGCTTTTTTTTTTAATAGACATGTACACATATCATGATACAAACTAAATATTATTTCCCAACATTTTGTTAGAACTTACCTGACAAACATATAAAGAACCAAATCATTTTAAATTTATATTCTCTCCCTCCCCAATCTCCAGTGTTTACAAGGCTCTGTGGCCTTGTTACTCGATGACTGTGGCTCTTTTGTGCGTTGCAGTCTGTATAGAAAGCTACCCTGGGTAGTAAAATCCCTCTCAGCTGTCCCCTTTAGCCCACAAGCCCAGAGCAAAATTTTCAGCTATAACCATTAGGAATTAATAATTCATTGTCACAAGGCCAAATGTGGAATAAAATATATAATTGCAAGTTATCTTTCGATGGTCACTGGTGGCTCATGGCTGTAATCCTAATTACTAAGGAGGCTGGGATCTAAGGATCACAGTTCGAAGCCAGCATGGATAGTAAAGTCCATGAGTCTTTTCTCCAATCAACCACTAAAAGGCTGGAAGTGGAGCTGTGGCCCAAATGGTACAGTATCATCCTTGAGTAAAAAGACTAAGAGCCTCCAGGCCCTGAGTTCAAGCCTGAGTACTAGCATATAGTGAAATACCATGTTTGTAAAAAGCTTTCAAATAGGCTTTTATTTTCTGTATGTTTCAGTGAATTAGAGAGAGAGAGAGAGAGCAATACAACAAATGTGTGAATTTGGTGAACCAGTGAACATAGGTGAGAAAGAGTGCAGTTTCACAAAGATCTGCTCATGAAGAGATTACAAGGGGGTTGAAATCTTAATCAAAAGTTTAAAGCTCGGGGCTGGGAAGATGGCTCAGTGATAGAGCACTTGCCTTGCATGCAGGAGGCCCTGGGTTTGGTTTCTCAGCACCACATAAGCAAAATGAAAAAAGCCAGAAGTGGCGCTGTGGCTCAAATGGTAGAGCTCTAGCCTTGAGCTGAAGAGCTGCCAGGCCCAGAGTTCACGCCCCACGACTGGAACCCCCCCCCCAAAAAAAAGTTTAAAGCTCAACGAACTAGTCTTTCCTTTTATAAGCAGAAAAGCAAGTAAGGAAAGGAAAGCCAGGAGCTAGACGTCCAGGTCTTTCAGATCAAATAGTGGCACACACATGCAATCTAGCACTCAGAAGGCAAAGGTAGGAGGATTGTGAGTTCGAGGCCAGCCTGAGCAGTATAGAAAGTTCCAGGCCAGCTGGAGATACTAGTGAGACGCCATCTCAAACCCACAGTAACAACAAAGCGTACATTTTAACACCCAAAGCAATACATTGTGCTTTACAAGTTCTTGCGACTGCCTCTAGTTTACTTTGTCTTTTTTTCTTTTCAGAAAAGGAAGATTCCAACTGCTAGCACAGAAAACCATGCAAGCGGCTTAAGCATTAAGAAAGGCAAGTGTCCAGTGAAGTCGGAGCTCCCCCAGCCCACAGGGGCTCCTCTTCTGCTGTCCTTTGTGTTTATAGCTCCCTTCATTTGCAGGGAACAGCAGAAACACCAGAAGCACAGGCTAGCAAAGAGGGGGGGGGGCTGTTTCTGCAGGTTTGCCACTTTCTCTTGGAGAACAAGAAAGTTAAAGAGGCCTCCAGAAAATGAATCCCAGGGACACAGAAGCCAGAATTCAGCCACGTGGAGAAGGGCCAGCTTAAGGGAGGCTGAGCAGACCTGAAATGTTTTAACCTTGGCAACAAGGGACCAGGAAGGCTATAAGTAAGGACTGAGAAACGACATGGGGGTCTCAGAAAACTTTATGGGGACTGTGTCTGAAGCCTAGTATCTGGGAACTAGTTGGTTGGAGCCTCCCAGGCTGAGGCCTGCACTGGCTACCAGGTGTATCTCCATAGGGTAAGAAACGCTTGGGGAATTCTGGCCAAGTTTAGAAGGGAGATTTGTGAAAATAACTAGCAAAGTCCTCGAACAGTGCAAGAGAGCTTGCAGAAGCCAAATGATATCATTGCTCTGTCTAGAGAAGCTTGAATAATCGCGCATCATTTTGCCTCCCAATTGCATATTAACAATTACTCATCTTTATTAACTGCCTTATTGAATTATTCACGAAAGCAAGGGTTCTGAAACTCACACACAGGCCTGGCCTTCCTTTGCAACATAAAGGAAACTGTAACCGCTCCTGCTAAGAGTGGTTAGTGTAATTAAAAGGAAAGGTTACTGCATAGAAGAGCTATGGACAACATCATAACCCACAGATGACATTCAACAACACTTTAAGCATGTTGTGGCCCTACCATTCCTGAAGCTGTATAGAAGACAAATTAGAAGGTGACATCAAAACTGATAATAAAATGACTGAATGAAACTGTACTGTACTGTAGACTCATGCTTCTCCCAACTTAATGATGTTGGGGGGAAAAAAAAACCCTGAAATTCTTCACGAATGCATCCAGATGTAGAAAGGGCTGAGTAGGTAGTGCTGGGAGAAATAAACAAGGAAAAAAGTCATAAAGAGAAGAAATCCCAATTCAGTGACAAAGTCTTGTTCCATGAAAACTAGGATGGCAATTGCTCCAAAAAATTAAACTTAGAATTGCCAGCAATTCCTCTTCAAGAAGAGGCTGGAAGATATGTTTCTACTCCCACGTCCATTGTAGCATTGCTCCCAGTGCTAAAGAGTGGACACAACAGTCCCTCAGCAGACAAGTGGATGGACGAATTGTGGGGCCTACTTACACAGATCATTCTTCAACCTTTGAAAAGGACATTCCGACCCACACTGCAGCATGGATGAACAATTAAGACATGACACTGAAATAAACCAGACACACAAGACAAATACTACATGATTCCACTTACAGGAGCTCTCTGGAGCAGACAAATTAATAGAGGCAGAGAGTAAAATGATAGTTACCAGGAGCTATGGGAAGGGAGGAGAAGGTGGGAAGGGTGGGGATGGGAAGTATTTAATGAATATAAAATTTCCATTGGAGATCAAAAGTTCTGGAGACAGATGGTGGTGATTGCTGCTATTTAACGTAGTGCTGTTGGACTAGCAATATGGTTAAAATGACAAGTTTTATATCATGTATTTATACTAGGAAAGATTTAAAAAAAAAAAAAAAAGACTGGGTGCCAGTGGCGCAAGTAATCCTAGCTACTCAGGAAGCTGGGATTTGACGATTGTGGGTCAAAGCCAGGCTGGCCAAGAAAGTTCATGAGACTCTAATTTCCAATTAACCACCAAAAAGCAAGAAGTAGAGATACGGCTTAGGTGGTATAGTGCTAGCCTTGATTTAAAAAAAAAAAAAAAGCTCAGAGACAATGTCTAGGCCTTGAGTTCAAGCCCCAATACTGGCACAAAAAAAGAAAAAAATATGTATATTATGTAAAAGAAAGAAGACAAGGGAAAGAGTAAGGAAAGAAGAAAGAAGGGAAAGAGGAAGAAAGGAAAATGGAGAAGACAGAAAGGAAGAGAAAAGGGAATGGACAAGGAGGAGAAAGGAGAAAGGAAGGAAGGGATGTAAGAACAAAGGAAGGTTAAAAGGAGAAAGGCTCCTAGGACCATGCCCTAACCCCTAAATCTCTGTGTCAGCTTGAGGGAACCAAGATCGTGGTCACCATTTATCCAATGGTAACATGTCCTGTCATTACAGTGTGCTCTCCCTTGCAGACTTGCCCATTGCCTTGTGACTTGCATGGCCATGGCTATGCAAGCGTCTACTCTTGTCTCATTGTCTTTGAGTTTGGCCACAAAACCCATTGTTCTCAGCCAATGAAATGTGAACAAAGGGATCTCCTGACCATTGGTAGTTGGCCCTTTCTTTTTCCCTTCTGCCATGAGATTAGCTTGTCTGAATCAGAAACCATTTGGGTGATTTCCTTTTGGGATGTTCATTTCAGTGTACTAGGAACAAAAGAAAACAATCCTTCAAGGCTACATTCCATTTAGTAATGACATGATCTTTTTTCTCTGTCTCTTCTTGTCTCTCACTTCTTCTTCCTCAGTAAGGGGAACTGCCTTCTAAAAGCATCACCTTGGAGACAATGTGTTTCCTGGCACATTCCTGGCTATGTAGTCTTGTGAGCAGGTTGTACTGAGGGTAGCTATTCTGAGAGTCCATTGGGAAATCTCCCAAATGTATCTAGAAAAATGAACAGAGGCCAGGCTTAGAGACTTATGTGATATCTCTGTGCTCTTGCCAGAGAACTGGGTGAAAGGCCATTGGTGCCCAGCCTTGAAGGAGGAAGGTATTTTCCCCCCTTGCCTGATCCCTGAACTTTTGTCTTCAGTCCTTATTAAAAACAAAACAAAACAAAACACCCTCCCTGTTTCTAGCATCTTTTCCTCTTCTAATATTCAGGATTGTTCTACTCCTTCCATCTGAGATGTGTAAATTGCTACATCTGGGTAGAGCCTTTCCCAGTGTAACTCTGTAAGCATTTTTTTTGCCTGTTCCCTTGGTGTCTGACCAAAATAGGTACAGTCATGAGGACTAATGCAGGCTGTTGGCCCTGGACTGCGACTGTGAAGCAGATGGAGGGAAGAAACGAAGGCTCTCACTGAGAGGCCTGTGGCAAAGGCCTGATCCAACACATTTGCCAGCCAGCAAAGAGTCTGAAGATGATGGTCTTAACCCTTTGTCTTGATTGCTAATTTCTAGTTGCCATATCATACTCAGTGTTAGAAACCATCCATGCACAGAGGGATTGCTGTCTCAGTGGCCAGTGCCCTGCCTTGTGCACCAGGCTGGTGAATTGATATCTTGTGATGGCCAGGCAGACTCAGGGGGTGGGGAGACACCGGCTCTGTGAAGAGCTCAAGTGTTCAATCCAACAAGAGAGAAATGGGCGTCAGCCAGCCGTCGCTGTCTGGCCTGGTGGTGGAGAAGTTGTAACAAGATGATAAATAATTGTGCTGGTTTATGAGCAGGGAGCTTTATTACACCAGAGACTCAGATCCTTTTGAACACAATTCCCAGACCTACCCAGTGGCCTCAGAAGCTCTGATTGACAGAATCATCGCCATTTTTTGAGGGGGAGAAGTTGAGTTATGGAGCTGTGCGTCAACTTTTCCACATCCCTATGGCACAAATAGCCCCAGCATTAGGTTTCCTGCCTCCCAGCCAAGGCAGGCAATTTTTTCAGACCTCTGGCCTCTTTCACAGCACTCTTCTGATACAAGTGTCACCCACCAAACATCCAAAAAATTTGAAGGCCCAGCACAGCTTTGGCTTCAAATTCGAGTTGAAAAACAATTGGTGGTGTGCAATAGAGCCCTTCCCAAAACAGGGCAGGAAAGTAGCCAAGCGGGAAAACAGAGTGGCTCCCTCATTAGGAGTCTCTGCTGGAGGGACAGACACCAGACACCTGTATTTTCCCTGTGTGTGGCCCCCAGGAACAGCAAATGTGGGAGCTGACTCCTCAGCTCTGCTCACTAGTAGAGCCTGGTTGGTACAGTTGGCAAACATCAGACTCCACATCTGGCTCAGCACAGCCCCATTTCTGAAACTGATCATGAGGTTCAATCCTCCCCGCCTCAAAGATCCCAGGATGCACGGCTTCCTCTCAATAAGTCTGGGACAGTTTGAAATGTGCCCAGGCCAACCCAAAATGACAAGAAAACTTCATGGCTGTCAAGGAGCTTATCAATATAGGAGAAAAACAATGCTCTGAATTACCATAAAAACACCCCAAACAATAACAACACAGAGAGAAACAGAAAAGGAAAGTGGGGATGAAGAGGAGATGAGGGGAAGAGAACTGGAAAATCAAGTAGCTTCACCATGAAGGCATGATTGTTTTTGTAACCCACACTACAAATCACCAAAAAGAATAAAGCACAAAGCCAGGAGAAGTTGCCAGTCCCTAGACAGGGCATGTGGAAGGAGGTGGACCAGCTGTCCAGGATGACGAGATTGCTGTTGATGGCACAAGCCTGCAGGGAGGTGGCTTTGGATGGTGTTGCCATGGTCTGATCGCAGTTGTTTACATCTATTCCTTGCAATAGTAAAACAGCACTGGGTTCCAAGCGCTGTGCTTCTGCAAGCTAACTGCAGTCCCCCTCAAAGCACAGGCGCCCCAGCACAGGCCTGAGGAGATCCTCCCTTCTCAGTTCACTTGAGATGACACTGAATGGAAAGAGCACTAATTTCCTACCCTTGTTTCTGTCATCTGTCCCTATTTTACCTGTTTCATTCCCCTCTTGGTTTGGAACAGCCATATGTAAGTCCTCCTTGTGCTGGCATAAGGCTCAAATGAACTATGTATGAACTATAAGTCTTCCTAGTTACCAGTGCCCCAGAGTTAGTCTACCATTGCCCTAGCGTGTGGTATATTTTCCATATTTCAGTCACACATAGGGCTTTGACTTTCCCCTTCACTCTTTTACAGACAGTGCTGGGGATTGAACCCAAGTCCTCAATAGACACTGGGAAAAGTTTCTGAGCTACATCTCAGCCTGTCTACTCTCTATTCTAATTTCTTTGAGATGGGTGGAGATGGTCTGTAGCAATGTTTCAACTCTAGGCTTCACACTTGTACTTGGCTTTCTTGCTCACAGCTGGTATTCTACCACACAAGAGCCATGCTTCCATTCCCCATCCTTCATCTCTGAGCACATGAGTTCACTACATGGTCCGATATTCCTGCTGTGAACCCTAGTTTCTGTCAGATGACCATCAACTAGTGAGTATCTTGTCCCCATTTCCTATTTCTAGAGTAAGTGAACTAGAATCCAATGTTTGCTTCACTGTAGGCAAAGGTACTGAAGTCTTAGAGTTTTTTTGCAGATCTGTTCCAAAGACACAGATCTGTTCCATCAACAGATCATTTGATGACTCCTAAACATGGTCTCCATACTAGTGGGCAGTAGTAGATTAGTGAGTAAAAAGACCATTTTAGCAGAGACTAACAAATGCCAGGCTCAGTAACAATCACACCGTGGGATCTACAGGAAAAGAGAGTAAACCATAGTACAAACATTTTGGACAAAAACTTCAAAGGACACCACAACCTAGCTCCCTGTTTTCTACCTGCCACCCTAACTTCATCATTGAAACCCCCCAAAAAACAGTAGCAGAGAAATTTCTGTTCCTACTGTATCTATAATTTCAGAGAAGACAAGTCTCAGAAGAGTTGGGAAGAAATTTAAGTGGAATTCATGTGTCTACAAGTGCACTGTGGCATGTACAGTTTCATAACTGAAGAAGCAGTTATTCTTTACACCACCAATGTAAACAATCAACAAAATGAAAAGAATGACATGGAGAGTATGCACACCACAGGAGGGGACATTATGCAGAATACAACATAAAAAAGACAGATAAAGAATTCAGGCTGGGAATGTAGTTCAGTGGGGTGGGGGGGGGGGCTTGCCTAGTCTGTGTACAGCATGTGTTCCATCCTCAGAACTGCAAATACATACGTACATACATAAAGACATACAAACATACAGACAGACAGACAGGCATAGTGGTGCATACCTGTAATCACAGCTATGAGGAAGGTATATGTAAAGTATCAGTATCTGAGGCTAGCTCTAGCAAAGAAGGGAGACTCTTCATGAACAAATAACTAAAGAAAAAGGCTGGGAGCATTGTTCAAGTGGTGGAGCTCTTGCCTTGCAAGCTTAGGGTCCTAACTTTAGACCTCAGTACTACCACTAAAAAGAAACAAAATAAAACAAAAAAGCAAGCAAAAACATCATAAAGGAGGATGCCATTTAAGGAGGAACACAAAAGTGGAACTTTCCTGAATGTTTAAAATACGATCTATTGACAAACTCAAGGAAACAGAACATGGTTTTTTTTTTTTCTGCTGTTATTGGTGGTGGTGGTTGTTTTTGTCTGGGGAATTTTTTTCTCTTGGGGGGAAGGAGAAAGGAGGCATACAGAAAGGGAAGGAGGAAGGGAGAGAAATACAATCACACTATTCAGCATACACTGTGTGGAAAATGACCTGTGTAACTTGTGGGCAGGGATGGGAAGGGGAAACTTGGGGAAAGTAAAGGCCAGGATGACAATGTCCAAAAAAAGAAATGCACACATCACCCAACTTAGGAAATGGTAGGTTCTCTGTACAACACATTAAAAGTAAAAATACAAACATTTTTTAAAAGGTAAATATTTAGGTTCATACTATCTTTGAAATAATTTCTCTCTATATTCTGTGGATTGTCTTTTGGTCAACTGGCAAGACACTTTATTACAGCAACAACAACAATTCAGAGTATGGGGAAAATGTAGAGGAAAAGAAAATTTAGGAACCAGAGGAAAAAATTCTTTATAGATGCTTTGCTCTGAATCTGAGCTTAATAAAGGTGTGCATTGACTAAAGAAAAACTTAAATGTAAGATAATAAAATGCGAAGACAGAACAGCTAGAGACACAAAATGAAACCCCGCTACAGAGGGAATGAATGACTTACCAAGAAAATGAAAGGAAGTGACAAAATTTCATTCTACCTTATGGCTGAATAATATTCTGTTGTGCACACATACCACATATTCTTGATCCATTCAACAGTTGTAGGGCATCAGGGCTGCTTCCATAGCTTGGCTATTGTGCATAGTGCTGCAATTAACATGGAAACTTCTCTTATAGCCTGACCTACATTCCTTTGGATAAATGCCCAAGAAGGGTAATGCTGGATTGTATAATAGTTTGAATTATTTTTTTCAGATTCCTATAATGTTTGCATAAACTTTTCTGGTTGAGGATCATTACTCCAAAATCCTTCAAAAATGCCAAACTTCCTGAAGGTCATGTCAACTCTCAACATGTTTTAGATTTTAGGGCATTTCAGATTGTTGACTTTCAGATTCAGGATGCTCAGTTTAGACATAAATTGTGAACTTTCCTTTCTTGTCGAAGCCAAGTTGGATTCATGTTGAAAGCAACGGAAAGAGTCCTGCCTGCGATGTACAGGAGGCTGGCAGCCTACCGGGGCCATATTGGCTGGGGTTGGGTGAAATTGATGAAAGTGAGGACGCTGATCATCAACTGCTTTGTTGAATGGCAACTCCTTTGTACAACTACTTAAAGATAATACACACACACACACACACACGAAGCATCTTAACACAAACATCATGGGGAGGGGAGAGGAGGACAGGAAACAAAGTGCTCCCTCATCTCTGGCCCCTGTGTGATAGAGATACTCCTCCTTCACTGTTGAGCCCTTGGTGAGCTGAAAATGATGCATGGCTCATGACACACACAAAGTACAAAGAGAGCAAGTGATAGAAATAAATTAACACAGTACTTGATTGCAATGTAAATGCATTCTTAGTTTGGCTTTACTTACTGACTCCCCTCCTTATCGACCAAGTGTTCCTTGACACAGGCTCTGTGTTTTTCTCGTGTTTTTCTATGTCCCTGGGCCAGGAACAAACACTGTTTAATGAATTGGAATGCAGGTGGATTTTTGTTTTAATAATTTGCAGCCTTGAAAGGAAATGACTTACTTGAATTGAGAAGTTTACTTAAAATGGTGGATTTGCTCATTAGGAACTTGTCCTAGACTCATACTCGATCCTTCCCCTGGGTGCCCAGTGAGGGGCTGAGCTTCACTGTGATTTTCCATCCCTGAGGGTGTTAGAGAACAGCTTGAACACGGGATGTCTGAAGAAGGCTCTTTTATACCACTTAGGACTTGCCCCCCTGTGGACTCCATTAGTATTAGATTTCTTACCTTTCCCCTGGCCAGACAATGTTCTCCCTACAGAAGCCAGGCATGGGAAAATTAGCCCCCAAAAGAGTGTCAGGACTCTGCAAGCTACCTCTCCATAGGAGCAGCACAGCAGAAACTGATAAAAGTATCAAGCGAGATCTCTGCCCTTTGACCCTCACTGGTCATCCTCAAGGCCTGGCAGATGACAACTGAGAGGCATCTGATGATGACCGCATCTGATGCTGGAATCGCTGAACATATGGAAACAGCGAGCGAACCTGAGGGGCTGGGGCTCTTATTTTAGAGAACAGAGGGTGAGCGTAGTCAGGCAAACTGCGATCTCTACGTGCTGGACAGAAAAGTGAAAAACAATCACCTAATTATGACATGGGCTTAATTTTAACAAGCTCAAAGCGTTTTCCAGCACTCTTGAAGAAAGGTTCTCAGCCCCCAGTGATTTCAGTTGCTTCAGGACAACCCGCACGCTGCGTCTGGGGCATCAATTTGATTTACAGAGTATTTCAAAATATTTATATATTTTTTAGGGTTTCCATCACAGCCCCAGCCAGTAACCTGCTGTGTTTGGAAAATGTCTGGGCAGTAATTGTCATTGTTTGCAACCGCTATTTTGGACTCCGGGCAAGTGCTGTGGCATTTTGTAGAATCTAAGAATGCAATTACCAAAGTTGTGTACATAATCCAAATGACCTCTTGGCTTCCGAAGCCCAACTTCTGTAAAGAGGGGGAGGTGAGGAGATGAACTAACAGCCACAAAACATTTGTTTAATTTTTCTTCTGTAGTTGGTCAGTGGTACATTGGATTTTTATTATGGCCAATTTGGCAAAAAAAAAAAAAAAAAAAGATCATTAGTGTAACAATTCCTTATAAGTACAAAACAGTGTTGAATTAAACACAGAAGAAAGAGTAGGAGTGGCAGAATGGGCTCTTCTGACCCAAGGTCATACCTAAGTGTTTGAGGAGGAAATTAGATGCGCATGACATGTCTGGGTCCTAGAGCCCGCCGTTCTTCATGGTGCAAAAGATTGTTCTGTCCCAAGTCAAAGAAAGTACTCCAATGCCACCTAAAAATCAGGTGCGATCAGTTAAGAATTTTGTTAAAAAGAAAAAGAACAGAAATCCTATTTAGTTAGGGACTATCTTGGAGTGAGTGAATGTACGTGTTGCCCTGTGTGACATTAGAAATTTAGACCTCTTAGATTTTATCCATGTCTGAAGGGATCGGGTTACTCACAAATTACTTTTCCTCTTTCTTTCTTTCTTTCTTTCTTCTTTCTTTCTTCCTTTCTTTCTTTTCTCTTTTAGATACTATCTGGAAATGGCACTACTGAAATCCTCCTTTACTGACAAACAGTCATTAAAGTCTAGTTGATCAGCAGAATTTCTTAAGTGCCAACAGATAAGTAGTTTGGGTTACTCTAGTGCTGGAAATACAGAACTGTCAAAACAAGACAAAGCACAATAATTTCACTAGGAGGAGTATCATGATTGGAGCTGGGTGGTGTGGGGCTGGGGTGAGGGAGAACCGCTCATTGGAGCAGTTTAACTTGCATGATTCCCAGCTCACTCCCCTCCAAAAGAGAGAGATCAGATTGCAAGGACCTTCCCGGCTTAAGGCAGTCCTCCTGTCATTGTCCCCACCTGAATTAAGACTTGTGCACCCCCACTCAGGCTACACTCAGGTTTACAGCCTCATCTCAGAGTTAGCGCTTTCTTTTCTTTGGTGGTACTGGGGTTTGAGCTCAGGTTCTTAAGCTTGCTAGGCAGGCACACTACCACTTGAGCCATGTCTCCAGTCCAGATTTAGCAGTTTATGGCTGCTACTCAAGGTCTTTTCTTTACTTTCCAGCTGGGATTTCAACTGTCAAGAGCCTCCCTTGTAAACTACAAAGCTGGCCCCAAAGAGATCCACTGAAAACCTGTAAGGTCAGTCCTGCAAGTGACTCCAGATCAAAGCAAGTGGGCCTAGCAACTCCTAGGCTCTCTCACTGCTGCACATCCATTTTTGTTTTCGTTTTCCTACCAACTCTTTAACTTCATCTTCTGTTTTCTCACCCCTGCCTAGAATTATATTATAGACACTCCCCCACCACCCCTCACATAACTATTTCCACAAAACCACCCATTTGTGCTGTAGGTCTGTTCTAAACTGCCAGCCAGGCTCTCCAGACATCTGTATCAACAGCTAATACCCAACAGGAGCATACAGGGCTGTCTTTGCAGGAGAGCCTTGCCAGGCACCTTCATGGAGAAAGAGCTCCTTCAAGACGTGGCTGGTCCAGTCCAGCTGCAGGACAAGAGACTGCGCAGAGGCCGCTCCAGGCTTGCTCACGGGAAGGCAGAGCTGCAGTGATTAGGGAGGGGTCCTGAGCCCAGACTCTGATAAAAGTCAGCGTTGTACAGTCTAAAGCATGCATCACCTAAAAAGGTGACCTCCTGTTCAATATCTTGGTAAATCATCCAGAAAGATCAGTAAGAAATAATTCCCTGGAAGCATTTTAAAAGTTGTGGTTTTTGTTTTTTGTTTCCCCCTTTTTCAGATTATACACATGGCCAAGATAAAATGTTTTTCTGACTACTGTTTGCATAAATTCTATGACCCTGAAGTGACAATTTTGCATTAAGACAAGCTTATCTTTCAGCCAAAGGCATTTGTATAGTATTGGCTTTACTAGATACTTCCTTTCTCTATCATACAGACTCAGTTACTCTGTTTTTCTGTTGTTGTTTTGTCTTTTTTTTTTTTTAAACTGTGAAAATACCGCACAGAGAGGTTACAATTTCATGGGCAAGATAATGAGTACATTTCTTATCAAGCATTGTTGCCTCCTCCCTTGTTTCCCCTTCCCATCCCTTCCCATCTCCTACCCCCACCCCCTGTTGTTTTGTCTTTTATTACTGTAAGCATAGCTTTTGATTCACAGAAATGAAAGCATGGACATTTTGTTCATTCATTTTCAAAGGGAACTGATGCTTTTGTGATGTAAAGATGTTCCCTGGGAAGCAATGACAGCCTTTGCCTGAACAGTGGACTTAACAACTAATACATTATTTTCTTGTGCCAGGAAAGCAGAGTGAGTGGAGCCTCAGACAGGAAAGAAAGCAAGGTATACTCATGGGAATGCGAACAGAAAGGACTCCAATCCTCCTGGTTCATTCCAACCAAGCCAAACTGCCTCACACCAGGAAATAGCAAATTAACTCTTTCTTATGTCCTTCACTTTAGCTAAGAGGCGATGTCAGGAGAGTGGAAAAACTACAAAAGCTGAGGGACAACATCCATTCTCTGAGTTCTAGCCTCAAGAATGACATGCATCCCCTTCCTCCCCACAACCCCAAAGTAATATATTCTAGGGCATTACTTAAGGCCAGAATTTTCTATACCCCAGCAAGTGCTACCAGTCCTAATTCTGTTAGTTAGACACAATACAAGATATTCAAGGCCTCCCAATTTTTGAGGATAATGTATGTTTTACCTTTGCCTTCTACTCTCTAGATTCTGGTCCCTTGCATTCAGGCTTTTTATCTGGTAAGGTTTCCAGGTCTCTCATGATCTAATTGCCACCCACTAAACGTACTTCACTGGATTAAAGTTGTTATTTTATAAATTGTGTGTGGGGGGGACTATCTCTGAGCTCTTTTGCTCAAGGTTAGTGCTCTACCACTTGAGTCACAGTTCTATTTTAGCTTTTTGGTGGTTAACAGATGAGTCTCATGGACTTTCCCGCTTGGGCTGGATCTCACATCTCAGCCTCCAGAATCTCTGGGATTATAAGGCCTGAGCCACCAGCACCCTGTGGTTAATGTCTTTAAATGTGGTACCTGAAACTGAGCCTGATTGTGAAGGTGTTCTCTGGAGTAGAATGTGTCTTGTAGTGGGAGGGCTCCAGTGGCATAGCACAAACATTAAGCATTAAGCATATCAGTAGTATTATCCATGATTTTGTAAACAAATGTAAATCGTATGTTAGTGGCATTTGGGAATGATACAGAATGATGTGGGACAGTTCAATTCAATCTCAGTTGTTTTTATTTATTTATTTCTATCACACTGTCTTTAGGAGAAAAATACTTGAAGAAATATACCTGCAAGGAGAGAAAGGTTATTTTTTAAATATTTATTTATTTAGCATTTATTTGTTTGGTGGCCCTAGAGGGTTGAACTTGAGGTCTTAGCCCTGCTAAGTTATCACTTGAACCACATCTCCAACACTTTGTACTCACTCTGTTATGTTCATCCATATGCCTCTTGTCTCCTATATTCCTGTCTTTCTTCTTACAGACTCTTGACAAACTAGCCAAGCCATTTACTACTGTCCTGACTTGAGGCTACTTGTCTCACAACACAAACTATATTTTCTACTGCACCATTCAAGGTCACCGGCAGAAATGCTGTAGTGAACTTGTATCCCTTTCCAACATTCATTCACATGCCAAGCTGGCTTATCTATGAATAAAGCTTGCTTTATTTCCTCTCTAAGAGCTGGTTGTAAAGGATGTTGCACATACCCACTGGTGTGAGCTGAGAGAAGGAAACTAATACAATATTGTGGATGTCATCCAGATATGAGCTGGACTGTGGCCCTACTTATAACTTCCTCTATTGTTCTGGTTTAAATGGTTTTGTTGTTCTAAATTCATGCATTGAAAACCAAGTTCCCAAATGGTGATATTCAGAGGTGAGACCTTTGCAAACTGGTTAAGCCACAAGTGCAGAGCTCACCAATGAGATTATTGCTATTCTGAAAGAGGCCTGAGAAAGCTTGATTGTCCTTCTGCCGTAAGTGGACCCATCGAGAGGCAATATCTGTTCATTACAATGTAGCACAGTACCAGACACGACATCTGTCAGGACCTTAATCTTGGACTTCCAGAATTCCACATAAATTCCTATTTCTTAGAAGCAACTATTTTCACCCAATTTTGCTATGGAAGCACAAATGGACTGACCCTTATGTATTTCTTTATTAATAGAGTTTTGAGACTCCAGAATCAATGTCAACTTGAAACCGGTTTCTGACAGTCCTCAAAACTTGGGAACCTCCTCCTCACCAGTGCATGGTCACCCGATTAAACATCTACAGCCCTTAAGGAATCATTACAACACATGTTTGCTGAGGTAATGCAGGGTTAATGCAGAGTCCTTTTCCACTCCTTCATTTAAAAAATTCCAGGTGTGCCGGGCGCTGGTGGCTCATGCCTGTAATCCTAGCTACTCAGGAGGCTGAGATCTGAGGAACGCGGTTCAAAGCCAGCCCGGGCAGGAGAGACCGTGAGACTCCTATCTCCAATAAACCACCAGAAAACCGGAAGTGGAGCTGTAGCTCAAGTGGTAGAGCACTCGCCTTGAGCTGAAGAGCTGAGGGACAGCACCCAGGCCCAGAGTTCAAGTCCCACGACCGACCAAAAAAAAAAAAAATTCCAGGTGTGAAAACTGGTTCAGCTATAGAAAGAGGGTGACATTGTGACTTCCTATTAGGGTTACTTCCCTCAGGCTCCTGATCATCCACCATTGGTTCTGAGAATCAGTCAAGTACTACTCTTGTTAGCTGCCTCTCCATTTTCCAGATTGTGTAATAATATAAATGATGTTCCATTGTTACGAACCTCTCAAGTTTCATCAAGCTACACATAGCTTTCTTTGCTCTTGCCCATTCAATTTTACCTATTTTTTCTAAACTTTCTGAAGTCTGTTTCTTGAACATTAAACAACATGGCAGACTGAGATAACATGAGTTTGAACCCACCTACTATATAAAGACATGGAATAAAACATAATAACCTCAAATTGATATGATATCAGAGTAGTATTTAAAAGTTGGTATGTGGGCAGTGAATTGAGTGTAGCATAGTTACCTTTGGGGTGAGAGTCAGGGTTCTATTGACCATATGGTGACAGAAGATATGCTTTTGGACATGAAAATAGTGAAGATAGAATTGATCTTCTTATGTAATACTCAATGCCCAGAGCTTTTTCAGTAAATCAATAAACATGAGAATGTGATACAATGGTTAAGGACCAATATCCATCATAATGATCCTGGAAACAAAAAATCATGAAGAAAAAAAAGGTAGCAAATCTAATCCAGCTATCCATAACATCATGACCAAGTGAGATTTATCCCAAGATTACAAGATGGTCCTGCTACTTGAAAAATCCATGCAATTCATCATATAAGTAAACTGAAAAATATAAAAATCACATGATCTAGCTTACTTTGCATAATATAATTTTTCCAAGTCTTTCCAGATCCAAAGAAACATAGGCTGTGTGGTTTCCCTCATTTATAATAATTAGGATGTGCCTAAAATCTACAAGTAAATCTAATGGATAGTAAAAAGACAAATAATTACACTTGTACATGATTAATTAAACAAAACTCTAAACATTTACACAGCGGGAACAAAGGAGGGTGTTCTTAGGAGAGGAACACAAGGGCGCAATAGCTATGTGCATATGATCATATAAAATGAAGATATCGAAATGAACTCCAGGAAATGGAAACAAGGTTATTTTTTATTGTACTGTTTGTGGTTCCCACATCCCCTTTGGTTTATTCCTTTTGTCACTATTTTTGATTTTTGTACACTTTGTCTCGTACATAAGTTTATCTGATTTGGGGAGGGGATAGGGAAGCACAGAACTGGTGGGACAAAGGGTGAACTAGTTTAGCAATTTTACTCACTAGACACTATGTTGGAAGTTAACTATATAACTTGTTGGGGAGGGCAGTCAGAAGAGGGAAAACTGGGAGAGAATGAGGGAGGGAGTAACACTGTTCAAAAAGAATTGTACTCATTTCCTCACTTATGTAATTATAACCCCTCTGTGCATCACCTTTACAATAACATTTAAATTAAAAATCATATGATAATTTCAATAGATATAGAAAAGGTGGCTGACAAAAATTTATATCTATACATGATTTAAAAAGAACTGTTAGCACTCAAAAAATATCTGGGCTCTTCCTCTGCCCCATAGAGCCAATCTAGACTAAACTAAGTTAATATCATCTTTAGTGGTGAAAGACTGAATGTTTCCCTTCTAATCAACAGCATGACTAGCCTGTCCTTTTTCTGTAATCTTGTGCAACACAGAAATGAAGGTTCTGTGCCATATAAAACAAAACAAAAAAAATTGTGCTACAAAGCAAGAAAAACAAATAAAAGACATGTAGATTTGAAATGAAGTTAAATTGTTTATTTGTAGATGACATGATAACTAATAGAACACTTTAATTTGGCAAAGTTTCCAGACATAGGGTCCATGTATTTCTACATTTAACAAAACTATGAGAAAATGGAATTACAAAGAAACCCATAGCATTTAAAACAGCATAAAAATCAAATATTTAATGATAAACTTAACAAAATATGTGTGCTATTTGCTTAATGAGAACTATAAACCATTGCTCAGAGAAAATTAAAGATGGAAATACACAGAGCATTATATTATGTGAATAAGTGTACAGACTCAATATTGGGGTTTTTTTACTTCTATTTTATTTTATTGTAAAGGTGATATATAGAGGGGTTACATTCATATAAGTAAGGTAATGAGAACATTTCTTGTTGTACAATATTACCCCATCCCTCATTTTCTCCCACTGTCCCTCCCCTCCCTGGCTTCCTGCCCCACGTTGTAATGTGCATTTTCAACACAGGGTCTTGTGAGTACGGCCACTGCATTGGTTCCCCCTTTGTCCTTTGTCTCACCGTTTTGTGATTTCCCTTCTCTTCTCCAACTCAGATAAACATAGATACAGGACAAAGGGTACCAAAATCAAAAACAGTTACAACAGGGGATAAACCAAAGGAAACATTTCTTCATGTGTCTATTGGCTTCAATATTGTTGACAATTCTGTCAAAATTAATATAATCCCAATAAAAATATCTGATGTACATTTTCATAGCAATTGACAAGTCTCAATAATGTTGACTTCAAAAATTTAAAGGTAATCAGTAAAAGGCTAAGAAAACATTTATAACTTTCAAAAGATTAGAAAGGATAAGTGAAAAGTTAGAACAAAATGAAGTAAATCTAGATCAATCCAGAAACAGAACAAGAAAAGACATATCAGGTAGGAACAAAGAGCATTTTAAAAACACGACAGAAATTTAGGTGGCTAAATAAATTCAAACATATTAGTAATTCCAATAAAACTGAATAGATTAAATTTACATAGCCAAGGATACCAATTCTCAGATTAGATTATAAAAACAAAATCTAGCTATTAGATTTTTCAAGTGATTAATTAAAAGTTTAATTAATTAAAAGTTTGAAAGTTTAAAAATGAAAAAAGTACCGGTTAAATTGTAAATAAAATTAATCTAGTATGGTAATAATAACATCTGAAAAAAGTAGATTTTTTGAGATAAAAGGTATTATGTGAACAAAATGATAGCATATCTGATCATATGAAAAATTTATTGAGCCTGGTATAAAATTAAAAAGCTACCTACATAATGCTTCCTACAATTTATTCAGTAAAAATACAAAACTTTTACTTTATAGCATTCTAAATAATTTTCTAGGGAGGTAGAAAAATTCTGAAACTGTATACACACCTAATAGCATTGCTTAGAAACAAAACCTGACAACATAACAGAAGAAATTGCTAAGTTTTTAGGAGGAAGAAATTAGCAAGACCAAACAGATTCAAACTTAATAGGATAGAGACTATTTTAATCTCACAATTAACAAACCTAATTCAATGGCCATACATTAAATTCTACAATGAAAAAATAGGCATGCATACTTTGTGGACAAAAAGGGAGTATTTAGAAGTAAATCCAACAGAAACCTCAAGAGACACTGACTGACCAACAGTACTGACCCCATCTACTTACCACGTACATACAATAAAATAAAAAATAAAAGTCTGATTTCTTAAAGTCTTAAGATATGTACTTAAATACACTCAACATTTCGATTTCATAGATTATCTTATGACTTTTTTCTTGGTGTCTTTTGCTATTTATTTTCCCATCACCAACAAAATTTTTCTTGGCTAAAATTAAATCCAGATTAGCAGCTTCTTAGCTGTTTCCTCATTCTTTGAAGAGATGAAATTGTATGTAAAGGAAGGCCAATGTTTTATCAAATGTTCTGCTTCTAGTTCAATAATGTTTCTAACACATGTCTACATGGTTAAAATATTTCATTGTGATTACATCAGTTTAATAATCTGTATTAAGAAAATATTATTTTAAAATAAAATATTTCACAGTCTGGCCAGACTGTCTGCAATACGCTTGTATGACATTACCAACTCAATTTCTGAATTCTTTTATTTTTCATGTAGATTTCATGGACTTGATTTTGCCTTCAATTTTATGAGTTCCTAAAATAGATTTATATATAGGACTCAGGTCCTCTTCTCTTCCTCCCTTCTGCTATCTGAATATTCATTTTCAAGGTTCTTAATTCCTGAAAGGATATTCTTCATCTAAACCTGCCATACTTTTTCAGTGATTCCTATATAAACTTGTTTCCAAGTTTTTCATTTAGTATTATGTTGGTTCAACAGGCTTGTCTCCTCCTTCAATCCATTGGTACACTATAAGAAAACCAAAATTTTCTTAGTCTGTTTTCCTTTTCCCTTTAACAGATCACTTGAAGTTCTTTCTTTTTTATTGTTATTATTGTCCTCTTTAAGTGGGACTTCAAATCAATGTCAGTTTATGAGTATTATGCATTTTTAAATAAGTTTTTATTGTGAGAATACTGTATAGAGGAAGGGTTACAGTTCATGAGCAAGGTAATGAGTACATTCCTTATCAAGCATTGTTGTCTCCTCCTTTATTTTTCCCCTACCATCCCTTCCCTCCCATCTCCACAACTACACCCCCCCCCAACCTGAATTGTAAAGTTCGTTTTTCGACATAGCATCTTGTACATCTCATTGTTGCAATGGGTCAACCTGTATCCCTGTTTAAACAATTTTTTTCCTTCCCCTCCCCAAATTATACCAACATCAAATACAGTAAAAAAATAGGGGTTATACCATGGGGGAGGGATATACAAACCAACAAAAAAAATCACGTGGTACCTTATAAATACGTTAGAAGCAATAGCAAGAAAGAAAACATCATTTGTGTCCTTATCTTGGGGTTCATTTTGCTTAACATCAACTTATCTGACTTTTCTGCTTGTCTCAGACATAGACTAGTTATTGCAAATAAGGGAAACCATGGGACCTATGTTTCTTCCAGCCTGGCTTACTTCACTTACTATAATTTTTCTAAGTCTTTCCATTTCCTAACAAATGGGGCAATGTCATTCTTTCTGATGGAGGCATAGAATTCCATTATGCATCTTGATCAATGTCACCGCTTCTATCATTCTCCCCCTGTCGGTTTTTAGGTACTTGCTTCATTATGGCTTTTTCTTCCTAGGGAACCAAAGTATTTCCTTAGAGTACACTCTTTTAATGTCTCCTTAGATACTTTCAAGCTCTACTTTTTCTCTTGATTCCACTACTGAAGAGTCATATTTTCTTGAACAAGTGCTTTCTTTGTCTTAAATTCTCTCTTGCTTTTTGGGCTCCTATTCCTCCTCTCTAAAATAGAAATAGTACTAGCACCTGTTTGGTAAGGTTGTTATAAGAACCTCATGAGTGAACATATTTCAAATGCTGAAGTCGGTGTGCATAGTCAGAGCTTAATACGAATTAGCTGCTATTAAAATGCTTTGCTCTTAAATTTTGATTTACAGCCCTCTTGATTTCTTTGGTGAATCCTTTGCCAACTACATTCCTGCAGGGCTTTTTATGGCATCGTCTGTCCCTTCCTCTCTGGTTCGCAGTCCAGGAAACTGAATTACTTCTTGACACCACTGGCAAAGCTGTTTGCTTACTTTGCACAGTCAGAATCATAAAACAGCAGAAAATATTTTTTAAAATATCTGTTCCTAAATCCTTCCATCTTCCACCCAAGCACCACAGCCAGTAGAGATACATTTCACACCTTTTCTGACTCTATCTTGTTCTCTTCTTATGAATCAGCAGACATAGATGGGCTCAAGGGCAAGTTCAGAGGTCACAGCTAAGTTTACTTCCCATAATCTTTCAAATAGGGAGTCAGCAGCCACTATAACCCCTGTGTTCTAGGCAAATGCCAGAATCCTTCTCACATGATAATATTTGAGAAGCTACGATGTTCCAGGTTTTAGAATTAAATTAAAGCCAAGACCATTGTGAGTCAAGCAGTCATTAGTAACTGGAAAGCATTTTTTCCCTTCATAGCTTTCTACCACATTAAACTACTTTACTCACTTACTTATTCACAGAGATTGATTCCACTACATTTCTCATCTTTTTCCCTTCCTTCTTTCCCATCCTTCTTTCCTTCCTTTCTTTTACATTTCCTATATGATTTCTTGTATTCTGCCAAGAAAACGATCATCTTTACTGCGCAGAAGAATAGGCCCATGTTTTTCTCAAGAATCCTTAAGTGTACGGTGCTGGGAGAGTTCCCTCAGTGTTCCCTCCTTCATGTAGTTTATGGCAACTTTCATACAACCTATCCTTGTAACTCTCTAAGGCCACTCTCAGATAGCTCTTGCTTATGTCTCTGTTATGTATTGTCAACAGTTAAGCCATTATTAACTACTCCTTTGACATTTTCAAAGAGAACGTGGTATTTTTTCAGAGTTAAGAAGCCCTTTCAAGTGAGCTTAATTTGCTACAATCACATTATCTAAATTTAATTCACATAAATTCACCTATCAAAAGGCCAGATGAGGGAGGGATGTCAGCCATAGTGGCTGAGTAGAAAATGTTCAAATTTTGTTTCTCCTCCAGAGTAGCAACCAGAATCAATTTTATCAGGACTCTGAAAATGACAGTTTTCAGCAACCAGTTGACATTTATGAACAAAACCAACACAATCCCCTGAGTATTGGTAAGAGAGCTCCTGTGGCATTTAAATTTTGCACTAATACCATTCCTCAGCTTGAAAGAAGACCTTCAAATTGAATGGAAAAAAAAGCAGCCCCTGTGCACACTGTAAGTTCCTAGTATTGCAGGGAAAAGTACAGAACTAAAATTATTTTTGAAGGTCTGTGGTTGTTTTGACCTTTCTTGGGTTTCTTAGAAGAGGAGTTCAAAGGGCTTGCCTTTCTTTCACCTAATTGGAAACTCTTCCAAGGCTGAGGCAGCTATAGAGAGAGCATTTGTTAAAAACACTTAAAGACAGATATGTTAGCCACTATCACCTAGAACAAGGGATAAATCATAGTTGGTGGCAAACAGGAAGTAAAGTAAGCACTGGAGAAGGAATGCTTTGAGGAAGAGTTTTTCAAAGCCCTCACATATTCTTGAGTATCTACAAGGCCACGTGTGTTGCCAGGTCTCGATGACTGTTCCATAATGACTGAGAAGGTCCTGAACTAAATCCCTGATTTATCTTCTGTTATAAGCAGAAAATGAACCTTGAGATAGAGGTAGAAACTGCTTACCCGAGTATAGAAGGTATATCCTCACATGGACTCAGCCTATCTGCAAAGAATGGCCATTTTGGTTTATTTTGTTCCTAGAGTTAAAAAAAAAAAAGGTCTTTGTCAAATCACCAAATAACTATTAAGCTAAAGGAATAAAGACTTCCATGACCACACAACAAAGAATAAGACTTTATAAAATTAATTTAGAAAAGGTAGGTATGGGCTGGGAAGGTGGCTCAGTGGTAAAGCGCTTGTCTTGCATGCCTGAGGCCCTGGGTTCGATTCCTCAGCACCACATAAGCAAAAAAAAAAAAAAGCAGGAAGTGGCGCTATAGCTCAAGTGGTAGAGCGCTAGCCTTGAGCTGAAGAGCTGAGGGACAGCGCCCAAGGCCCCACGACTGGACCCCCCCCCAAAAAAGAAAAGGTAAGACATACAGTAGTAAGAATAAATTCTGGAGAGGAAAAATAACTTGTTTCTCAAAGTTGTAACATATAAGTCTTTAAAATGTCTATTTTTAAATAAAAATACAAATCATGAAAGAAACACCAATTTATGACTCACACACAGGGGTAATATGACTGAAAATATCCCAAAGGGAGCCCAGACACTGGACTTACCACATAAGACTTCTAATCAACCATGTTCAATATAATCAAGGTGTAATCGAAAGCCACATATAAAGAATTAAAAAGAAAATATTATAAGAAACTGTTTCATAAAATAGTCAATAGCAATAAAGAGATGGAGATGATGAAAAAAATAGCAATTCCAGAATTAGAAAGTATAATAATTAGTTGGGCATTGGTGGCTCATACCCACAATTCTAGCTACTCAAGAAGCTGAGAGTGGACTGGGAAGGTGGCTCAGTGGTAGAGTGTTTGCCTCACATGCATGAGGCCCTGGGTTCAATTCCTTAACACCACATAAAACAGAAAAGGCCAGAAGTGGCGCTGTCGCACAAGCGGCAGAGTGCTAGCCTTGAGCTGAAGAGCTGAGAGACAGAGTCCAGACCCAGAGTTCAAGCCCCATGACTGACAAAAAAAAAAAAAAATAGAAGCTGAGATCTGAGGATTGCCATTTAAGGTCAGCCTGGGCAGTAAAGTCTGTGAGACTCTTATCTTCTATTAACTTCCAAAAAAGCTAGAAGTAGAGCTGTGGCTCAAGTAGTAGAGTGTCAGCCTTAAATGAAAAAGCTAAAGGGAAAGCACTCAAGTCCTGAGTTCAAGCTCTAGTATTGGCACCAAAAAAAAAAAAAGTACAATAATATTTTTAAATTCACTGTAGGAATTCAGTAGAAGTATTGGGTAGAAAGAAGAAAGATTTAGAGAATTTAAAGATAAGTCATTTGACATTATCCAATCAATAAGCAGAATTAAAAAAAAAAGTGTGGTGGGAAGAACAGAGTCTAAGGGAGATGGAGATATCATTAAGGACATCCACCCTTATTAGATGGAGAATCCCAGAAAAGGAGGTGAGAGAAAGTAAAGGAGCAATTATTTGAAGAAATAATGGCCCCAAACTCCCCAAATTCAATAAAAGATATGAGTCTATGCTTCAAATAAGGCCTCTGAACATCACGAATGGTGACCTTAAAAGCACCTAAACACACTAACGACAAAAACATGTAGGATACAAGATCAACATACAACAACCAGGTGAATTTCTATGCAGTAGTAATGAACAATCCAAAAGTAAAATTGAGGAAAATGCTTTTACAGCACCACCTAAAAACAAAATATTTAGGGATAAATTTGACAGATGAAATGTAAAACTTGTACACTATATCAAGTGCTGCCAAAAGAAATTAAAGAAGAGCTCAATAAATGGACAGACATCACATGCTCATGGATTGGAAGCCTTAATACTGTTAAGATAGTTGGATGGGGGAATGGAATCTTCTAGAATTCCTATCCTATTGTTGTATTCAGTGTGCTTATCTCTGAAAGTTAGCTGTTCATTTATTCTGGTCTAGTAGGGTACATGGCTTTGAAATCATATTGTAACAGCTTTTGACTAGAGGAGTATTTCCCCCCCTCAAATCCATGGGATTCAGGGAACACTCTGATTGGCTGGGCTTGTATCGCATGCTCACACATGAAAGTCTGTGGCCAAGGGAACAGAAGACTTTGTCCAAGGGATACAACCATGTCAAGAGCCAAAGAGGTTAGTTCTATGACCAGATCATGAGTGGGGACATGCTGGCAGTCCCAGGCAGACACAAAGCCACTGAATATTTGGGGATGTTGACATTTGCTTTATTTGGTTATTGACTGGAGTAGTGAGGGATAGGAATGAGTCAAGCATGGCATTTAGCTTGTATGACTCAGAGGATGCTGGGGTCGTTTTTGAAGATAGGAAACACAGGAACACAAGCAGGGCTGGAAGAGAAAATGAGGTCTGATTTGTACCCGGGAGGCTTGAAAGGCACATGGGAAGAATAAATATTGTTAACATGCCCGTATTACCAAGAAATGGTGCATAAATTCAACACAACTCCCATAAAAACTTCAGTGATGCTCTTCACCAAAACAGAAAAGCAAGCAACCCTAAAATTCATACGAAAGCACAAATGACCATGAACAGGCAAAGTAATCCCGATCACACTAAGGGTGATCCTGGGGACATCACAATACTTGACTTCATGCTACACCTCAGCACCAAAGTAACAGAAACATCATGGTACCAGCACTAAAAAACAGACATGCAGACTACTGGAATGGAATAAAAGATGCAGAAGTAAGCCCAAGCATGTATAGCCACTGATTATAAGCTTATTAGTAGGACTGCTTCCTCAATGTTGATACTCCAAACATTAAAAAAAAAATAAACAGCAGAAAAGAAAGAAAGGAAAGGAGGAAGGAGGCATTATCTGAAGTCATTTCCCTCTAAACCATCACGGTAAGGCCAGGCCCTGTTATCGGAATTCATGTTGCCCATCAGGCTATGTCTTCCTTTGTGGACTTTGTTTTACAAAAACATTAGGTCTGACTCTGACACTCCTGGTATCTGGTACTGTTCAGAAGCATTCTCTAACAGGTAGTTGTTTTCTTTTCTCCCATCCTATTACTTCCAGGAACTTCCCTGAGGGACCATGTGAAACAATTCCACTTCTCATGTTTATATTCCGAGGATGCTTATAGACTTTCCACATTCCCTCTTGCTTTGAGCCTAGCCAAGGTATACATGCTTAATTCCTTTAATCTCTCCCCCTAAGTCACTCCCTCTGGCCCCTTAATCATCTTAATTGCTCTTCTCTGAACAGCAGCCAGCTCATTATGTGCATCTTCCTTGGGAGGCTCTGAAGAACATAGTATTCCCCGTGTGGTCTCACTAGACTCATATATTACCTCCTAGCTTCATCATCTCCGGGCTGGACATGTGCAGCTGCACCCCACCACCATCCCCATCCCCACAACACCCTCGCCTCAGTAAATCCCTTATCTCAACAGGTTATCTCCCCACTTCCAGGTGGCCCATTCCCAACCTTGGAACCTGCTTTCACCATCTGTTCTCCCCCAGGCTCCCATCCAAGAGGCCCCTTACTGAAAAAGGTGGCCCAGGCCCAAAACCCAGATGGAGACCCAGGCTGAGTATCTGTAAATTGCAGCTAAGCTCCTGGAAGTCAGCTTTGGAAGGGGACAGCCGGCCCAGTGCCTAGAGTTAGAGGATGCAATGGGTCTGCCACCAATGCTCTAGTCTGCAGGCTTGTGACATTAAATAAGGTGTAACTCAGAGGTTGCTTCTCTGTTTCTAATTATCCTTTTTATCTCTGGTCTAGCCCAACCTCCTTCCCTAAGTGTTTTCATAACTCTCAGCCATTACTTTCAACTTGGTGAGGATAAACATGAAACCAAACGAATTACAAAGATCCTGTCTCACGATTGGTTATCACTCAGTGAATAGAAACCCCTGCGGAAGCTGAGTTCTTTGGAAGCTCTAGTCTCTCCCCCTCCTCCCCTGCTTTGTTGTTTTTGTTTTTGTTTTTGTTTTTCTTCTTAAGCTTTGTAAAAAGAAAATCCTCTAACCCTCTAAGGATGTGGTGGGAGAGGTTAAACTGCCTTTGAAAACGTCAAATGTTTGGATTTCACTGAAGGTTGGCATGGAAACCCACCTGAGGCTTCCTCCTGTGTCCTGGGAGGAAATAAAACCTGAGATGGATATTTCAGGCGCAACTGGAAGGCCTGACCTGGCATGGCCTGCCCAGTCTGAGGAGGAAACTGCCCTGTGGGGGAGAGGGGTGCACAAGAAAGAAATTGAGGGAGAGGGAACAAAAAGCCAGAAAGGGCATCACTGTTGTGTGTATACAGAGGCCAGAGGAGAAGATCTTGGTCATCCCAGTACTTTACACAGCTGTGGCACAAGTTGTTTTTATTCCAAGCAATTGAATCAACAACAGCACAGGACCAAGAAAGCTTTGCTGCTTGCAAACTCTGGGCCCCCGGTGAAGGCAGGGTGAGGTGATGCCTTCTTCCTTCTGGGGTTCCCTGGACCCTGGGCCCATCAAGGTGGAAAGCCCTGGGGGAAGGGGAGGGCCTGATGTCTGGTGTGGACCAAGCTCCCCTCCTTCTGTCTCCCCAAGCTTTCTGGGGTGAACAGGTTATGTTTTGCCCCTTAGTGTAAATTGCTCTACTCATATCCATACTTCAGTGGAGGAAAATTACAGTGAAAGAAAAATGTTATGTTGGTTTCTTCAGGGTAGGGGGCGGAGGAAGAGAAGAAAGTGATGGAAACAAAGAGGGAAACATCTCTCCGCATGGTAGGCCAGGCTTGTGGGCTACACAAGCCGTTGCTCTCCAGAAAATTACTGCCTTACCACTTCTTCATTGTGAGCTTGAGGATGCCCAAGTAAACAATCCTAGATTTTGAGGGCTCCATCTTCCACAGCTATCTATTCAGTGTAAGGTTGCCAGGAAAAACAAAACAAAACCCAGTTCAATTTCAGTGTCAGATGAACAGCAACTAATTTTGAGCATAAGTACGTCCCATACATTAATTTTTGTTTGTATCACTAAATCTAGCAACCTTATTTCAGGATTTCTGATCATTCTTGTAGTTTAAGTCTTACCCAGACAATCACCCTCTCGACAAGAAAAGAAATGTTAGTTTCAGGCACCATTTCCTGCCTCCTGTGTGGTGTGTCCCCTCTGTAATCAGCACCCACTCAGCTGCATGAGAAATCCTCAGGTGTTTTCTGGGAAAGTCAGCCTCAGTGGAGAGAGTAAAGAATGGGGATGGGAGCTTCTGGGTGCAGTAATTCAGGATCACGGTAAACCAGCCATTGGAATTGCCAGTGTGAGGTATGGTTAGTAGTTAAGACTTGTAGTCTCCTTTAATGGAGGAATTTATAAGATGTGCTATGAACCTAAGAGTTAAATAGTGTTCGCCTTTTTGTAAGCAGCAACTCTAAGTGGGGTTTACGTTTGGGATTAATAGTAAACCCCTTAGGCCTTAGACAGAAGAATGTAACTGCCCAAATAAACACTGTCGTGATCAGGACTCAGATCAAGCCATCTGAGTACTCAGTCTCTTCCTAGCAAAGGAGCATTTCCCAACTCTGAAGTAATTTGTAATTTGCTGGGAAAACGTTCTCAAAAAATGGATATCTTAGATACCATAAAAGGGAAAACAATTCTCTCTTTTGAAGTAATAAATACCATTTGTAGCAGAATTCCTCCAGTTTGCATTTCTGAATTATTTCCTGATAATGCTAGGCTTATAGTGCCTGAGTTGTGCCTACTGCCTAGTAAGGAAGAGTCTCATGAAGAGATGTGGGTGTGGGGTTTAGTGTGCTCTAAATGTTACACATTCTTCTTAGCACATAAATCCAAGAGTACTTCCCACTGATCGGATTACTGTAGGCTTTCAGGCAGAGTGGAAGAGCCCTCAGAGAGGAGAATTGTGTCACACTGTCTCCCAGCGGCCACTCTTCCATCAAGCCTCCTCGATAAAAAGGGGGAGAAAAGGCTGACGTTTCCCCCATAGGATTTTGACTAGGGTATTTGCCAGGGTATTTTACTGGGGTGTCGGGGGATGGGTCTCAAACGACCTTAGGAGGATTTCCCTTAAAAGTTCTGTCCTCTGGTATAAACCTGATTGCTACTTACCTAGGGAAGACTTCTTCCCCACTTCCAGATGGTTCTGAGGGCAGCTATAGAGAATCCTATTTCCCAGAGGATCTGGGTATCAAGTACCTCATTCAGGTTGGAAGGAGCTGAAGCAGCTATCTTCCCTTCCCACTAATTTCCTGGAGCACTATTGGTTGATGACCTAATAGGTCCACATCCCTCTTTACCAAGTCGTCAGGGGAGGCAGGCTTGGAGCAAGTGTGGAATTCTGAGTCCTGGTGGGGAGTCTTGGGAGTCAGCAATGGGAACGCTATTCTGTGTCGTGTGCTTGAAACTGTGGCTGGCCTGATGCAGATATTCAGGAACTATTTGTCGAATCTGTTTGACTGTAGAAATGTTCTATTGTCCTGAAGCTGCTTCCTTTTCAGTTCCTCCAACTTATCAATCTGACTTTAGCAGTCGTGTGCACTAAGCTATGCTGATGTGTTTTTCTTGGATACTGACAAATCTTTCAGCATGGCAGGCTGATTTATTCTGACCTTAATTGTAACTTCCTGATCGTGAGTCTTGTAACCAGAGGTTTTGTAGGAGATAGTTATGAGTGTGCACTGTACCAAAGGTGGGTTTGGCTTTTCTGAAGAAATGTTTTATTTAAGTTTCCTTGCTGAGGTGTTATATCTCATCTAAGCCCACTGTGTGATATTTGGGACTAGGCTGAGAATTTGGAGAGAGCAGTTCACTTGAAAACTGGAGCTTATTGAAAATGAGGAGCCCTCATAATTAATAAACTCTGGATATCTATCTTGGGCAAGTTATTTAGGTTTTCCTGAATAAACCAGATTTGCTTCACCTCAGCTTTTGGCTGGCAAATAAGAACATGTCTGGAGACCCCCATCAAATCCACATGGTTGGCTGCTCTCTCTGCAGGAGAATTTATGGAAAAGTTTGTCCAGCAGTTGGCATAAGAAACAATGCTACTGACTATTCAAACAATTAGATATTTATTGCAACCAGACTGTGAGACATTTCCTGGTGCCTCCTGTGGCGGGACATGGAGAGGGAGGAGAAGGTTCTGTGTCTTCCTGTTGGGAGCTCGTAGTTCAGTTGAAGATTTGAAGCTGACAGGCAAAACATTCAAGCACATTACTAGACAGGAATGTGCAGAGAGCATGGGTCTGGGGAGGTGGAAAGAGCAAGAAAGCGAGGAGGGGCTTGAGCTGATAGCAATAATGACAACATGCCAGTCACTGGGCTAAACAACTGGAGTAGATCTGCTCTGTGCATTTCGCACCAGTTCTATGATCTTGGTACAATGGCTTCTCCCATTTTATCCATGAGGAAACTGAGCCTTTAAAAAAAAACCCCGAATGTTTTGCTGAGGCCTTGCTCTGCAAGTAGATGGCAGATGGGAGACAGAAGTGTTTGTATAGGAGAAGGTAAAAAGAAGGATGTGATTTAGTGGGAAAACACCATTTCCTCCCCCTTCCTCTCTCCTTGAAATGTGGATTATAATACTTACCTTTCAGGATTGTTAGGCGGGATAAATGAGAGTGTCTGTGAATGTTTCCGTCCTGCCTGCTGCTCAGCGGGAAGTCAGACCGCACTGGGGAGGGGGGCTGGGGAGGATAGACATCTCATGGCGGGAACTGTGACATGACGAATGCAATGCCATCAGTGGGAAGTTCATCTGGAAGGGTGGAGGGAACCAGTTTATAGAGAACCTTCGAACCACAATAAGAGGGTGGAGTTCAATACTTTAACAAAAGTCATTGTTCTTTTTTAATTTTAGGAGAATCTATTCTTGAATATTTTGAGGGGGGGAAACTCCTCAGAAAGTGTAGTGATAGAATAAAAGAATCACACCACTCAGAGATTAAACACTTAGAATCTCTTTTTTGAAATTACCAAATTTCAATCCTAACTACAATGTGTTATACACTCTAGTATCATGATCCTAACATTATGAAATATAATGTTCATATGTATATAGTGTATATATGAGAATCCTGTATATTAAGCTCTGTTTCTCTTATTCTTCATCATGAATGTTTTTTTTCTCATCATCAGATAATATTAGAAAAGAAACTAAACCTGTAGAATATTCACCAGGTAGAAATCCCATAATATATTTAACAATTTCTCTACTGTCTGCTGAGATTGTTTCTAAGCTTTTGCTAGTATAAGTTGTACTGTGACAATTATCTTTACACATAAAATTTTAACTACATTAAAAATGCTTTCTTCTCCTGTAGCCACCTAATCTTTGATAAGGGAGATAAAAAAATAGAATGGAAGAAAGACAGTCTCTTGAGTAAATGGTTCTGTCAAAATTGGTTAAACACCTGTAGAAAACTAAAGTTAGATCCTTATATATTACCCTGCACCACAATCAACTCCAAATGGATCAAAGACCTTGGAGTCAAAGCAGACACCCAGAAAACATTTCAGGAAAGAAACCCTAGGTCTCCAAGGTACAGGCTGAAATTTTCTTAATAGAGACCCAGAAACACAACAAATCAAAGAAAAGTTGGGCAAATGGGATTGCATGAAGCTGCAGAGCTTCTGCACGGCAAAAGACATACCTGGCAAGATCAATAGAAAGCCCACGGATTGGGAGAAGATCTTCAGTAGCCATACAACAGACAAAGGTCTCATATCTGAAATATACTTGGAACTCAAAATATTAAATCCCCCAACAACAAATCCTCAAAAAAAAACAACTGCCCAATAAACAAATGGGCTAAAGACTTAAAGAGAAACTTCTCTGAAGAGGAAATAAGAATGGCCAATAGACACATGAAGAAATGCTTGACCTTTCTAGCCATAAAAGAAATGCAAATCAAAACAACATTGAGATACCACCTCACCCCAGTTAGAATGACTATAATCAAGAACTCTAATAACAGCAGATGCTGTGGCCAAAAGGGAATTGTTGGTGGGTGTATAAACTTGTTCAACCATGTTGGAAAGCAATATGGAGGTTCCTCAAAAGACTCCACATAGGGTGGCTGGGAAGGGATGTGAAGGGTAAACAAAGGAGGAGGCTGCAATGCTTGATAAGAAATGTATGCATTATCCTGCCCATGTAATTGTAACCCCTCTGTACAGTATGTTCTCAAATAAAATAAAATAAAATTTTAAATTAAAAAAAAAAGACTCCACATAGAGCTCCCCTATGAGCCAGCAATCCCACATTTAGGCATTACCCAAATGATCACAAAAAAGACCATACTAAAGCTACCAGCACAACTATGTTTATTGCAGCATTATTTACCATAGCTAAGATATAGAACCAACCTAGATGCCCCTCAGTAGATGAATGGATCAAGAAAATGTAGTGTATATATATATATATATATATATATATATATATATATATATATAAAATGGAATTCTATACTTCCATCAGAAAGAATAACATCACCCCAATTGTCCATTTGTTAGGAAATGGAAAGACTTGGAAAAAATTATATTAAGTGAAGTAAGCCAGGCCCAAAGAAACATAGGTCCCATGGTTTCCTTTATTTGCAATAACGAGTATATGTCTGGGATAAGCAGAAAAGATCAAAAGCTATGTACATATGACCAGATGAGATGATGTTAAGCGAAATGAACCCCAAGATAGGGACACAAGTGGTTTTTTCCTTCTGCTATTGTTCCTAACATATTTATAATGTACCATATGATTTTTTTTGTTTCTTTGTATGTTCCTCCCCAACAGCATAACCCCTGGTTTTACTGTATTTGATGTCGGTGCCCTGCATCTTGTATATACAGTTCTCTAGCTTGGGGAGGGGAAGGGAAAAACCCAAAATGCTTAAATAGGGATACAGGTTGACCCATTGTAACAACGAGATGTGCAAGGCACTATGTTGAAAAGCTAACATTACAACGGCGGGGAGGGGGGGGGGGAAGAGTAGGGGAAAAACAAAGGAGGAGGTAACAATGCTTGATAGGAAATGTACTCATTACCTTGCTCATGTAACCATAATCCTTCTGTACAACAGTTTTATAATAAAAAATGTATTTAAAAAATGTTTGCTCCTTTAGGCTGAATTCTTAGAAACAGAGACACTAGGTCAAAGACTGTAAGAGTTTGAGAGCTCTTGAATCATATGACCAAGTGGCTTTCCAGAAAGGTTGAATCAATTATTTACCCACCAGTAGTGAAGAAAAGTGCGTATTTTGAGAGACTTGACAACAATGTTTTATTTATTTTTTAATGTTGCCAGTGTGATAGAAAAAATTGTATCTTGCTTAACTTTGTACGTTGTAGATTATAAATGAGGCAGAACATTTTATTTTGGACCATAGTTTGTTGGCCATTTATATTTCTTCTACTGTAAAATTTATTTTTGTTTTCATGGCCCTTCTTGTAGAATAGCTCTTTCTAACAATATCTAATGCAAGCTTCATATGTAATTTAAAATTTTCTTATAGTCATTTAAACACATGAAAAGAAACAAGATGAAAAATATTAATATTTATATAAAATCTCAATAATGAAATTTAGTTAAAAAATATAATCAACATATAATGTTAGCAAAGGCATTAACCACATTTCAAATGCTATGTTGAATAAGGAAGACTCAGAACTTTCCCAACATAGCAGACAGTCAACTGGATGACACAAGTATAGGATAGTAGCATCTTTGATATTTACTTATTCATAAAGGAAGTTTATGTAAGTAATCTTTGTCCTGTTTGTCATAGTCTTTTCTAATAAATCATTTTCCTTTTGATGTTCACTTTAAAAAGTGTATGTTTTACAAATCGTTTAAATAGGGATACTGGTGGACCCATTGCAACAATGAGATGTACAAGTCATTATATCGAAAACGAACTTTACAACTTTCGTGGGGCGGGGTGGGGAGGGAAGAGGGAAGGGGGGTGGGGAGAATTGGGTGGGGGGCGTGGGGAGGATGGGATGGGATGGGAAGGGGAAACAAAGGAGGAGGAGGCTACAATGCTTGATAAGAAATGTACTCATTGGGGCTGGGAAGGTGGCTCAGTGGTAGAGTGCTTGCCTTGCATGCATGAGGCCCTGGGTTTGATTCCTCAGCACCACATAAGCAAAAAGAAAAAAAGCTGGAAGTGGTGCTGTGGCTCAAGTGGTAGAGCACTAGCCTTGAGCTGAGGAGCCGAGGGACAGCGCCCAGGCCCAGAGTTCAGGCCCCATGACCATACCCCCCCCCCAAAAAAAAGAAATGTACTCATTATCTTGCCCAAGTAATTGTAACTCCTCTGTACAGTATTTTCACAATAAAAAAAGATCCATTACTATTGTTAAAAAATGTATGTTTTAAAATTATACATGCATATCTATCATTCCTCCAACTTGTTTTTCCATTATTTTTTCACATGTTACTTTCAGATTACTTAATTTTTAAAAGGTTTCATTTTTAATGTAGTTATTCAGTATTGGCATTAGTCCCATTTATATTTAAAATGTATCTGATTTATCAAAAACATCACTTTTGTGTGTCTGTTGATGTCTCTCTATAGATTTTACTCATTCTTGTCTTAAGTATTTTGGTGGTATGTTCTTGTGTGCATGGGTGTTCAAGATTGTTGGTGCTTGGCAAAAGGCATGACTCTTTTGTTTTTTTGTTTTTTTTGGGTCCGGTCGTGTGGCCTGAACTCTGGGCCTGGGCTCTTTCCCTCAGCTCTTCAGCTCAAGGCTAGTGCTCTACCACTTGAGCCACAGCACCATTTCTGGCTTTTTTCTTTTTGCTTATGTGGTGCTGAGGAATCGAACCCAGGGCCTCATGCATGCAAAGCAAGCGCTCTACCACTGAGCCACTTCCCAGCCTGGCATGACTCTTTTCCACCTTTATTGTCATTTTGGTTTGTTTCCACATTTTCCTAAGAAATCATTATCCAAGATTTGCTTTTAATTTTAATTTTGCTCTAGTTTTGTAACTATTTTTACAACTCTTATCCTTTGGTCTTAATTCTTGGTTCTTATCACTAGTCCTTTTAAGTGATGTTTTCTGTTATTTTTAAATTTTTTATTTTGTTTTAACACAGTTGATATATGCTTTTCAGTAATTATTTCAAATGCCTATCTTACAGTAAATACTAAATATTTTGAATTAAAGAATAAACAAATGGCGTTAAGTCTATGCAGACCATGAGATGCCTTTCGTTTACTGTCATTCCTAAATTTGATGATTTTGTTGAAAATTATATTTTGCCTAAAAATTACAGAAATATCTAATTACCACTCAGTAGAATTAAAGACCACATGCCTTTTTGTTCTGTAATAAATTTAGTGTTTGCCCTAGATGATAGTCTTATTTTTTTAAGCATTTTTGCCAGGATAGGTCTACAGTTTGGTTTCCTTTCATTGGTTTTACCTGGAAAGAAATGAGACACTTCTATCTGCATGCTTAAATCTTTCTTTAATTTTGAAACTTTTTTCTAATATGTATTTGTTTATGTCGCTGTTTTGGATTTTTAGAAACATAACTAATTTAGACATTGGATCCAGGATTCTAGACCTTACAGCTATCATTAATTTTTATCTGTTTCTCCATTTTGTGTATATTCTGAAGACATTTCAGACATTCCATAAGTAAAGGATTAAGTTAGCCTTTCCTCTTGTTTTTCTTCTCAAAACTGAAAAAGTACAAGCTCGCTTTCTCTGTCTCATTCTATTTTTGGCAGTGTGAGTCTTGTGCTTCACGGGCTGGGATGCATATTTCACTTAAAACAAGAGACACCAAAAGTAGGATTGTGTTCATGCTTTTTTCAAAAGCTTGGGTGGCTTCATTTTTTATCTTTACTTATTTGCTATAGTTTTCCACTCTTGTTTTATATTGTGCACATGTCTTGTTTACTTGTGAGGTCAATCAGCTTTATTAAGTGTTTATATGATTACTCTGATAAATACTTTTAGGCATCTGAATCTCTTTCCATCATTGTTCGGCATTTTTTCTTTTATGTATGCTTCTTTTGGTAAATGCATTGTTGATTAAAAACTTGCAGGATAAATTATAGTGGGCTGCTCCATGCACTTTCTAAAAAATCATAAGACACTCATAAAGCACTGGTGCCAGTCTCAGAAAAGCACCTGTTGCAACACCTCCCAAGTGCCATTCCTGAATATTTCTGCCACTTTGACCACTCTCACCACCTACTTGTTTTGCTTTGTGTAAAACTTTACATGATCAGTATTAATTCTTATCTTTCTTTTAACTTTTTTTTTTTTTTTTTTTTGGTGGTGGGGCTTGAACACTGGGCCCAAGCACTGTCCATGCACTCTTCAGCTCAAGGCGAGTGCTCTACCGCTTGAGCCACAGCGCCACTTCTGGTTTTCTAGTGGTTTATTGGAGATAAGAGTCTCACAGACTTTCCTGCCCAGGCTGGCTTTGAACTGCGATCCTCAGATCTCAGCCTCCTGAGTAGCTAGGATTACAGCCATGAGCCAACGGCGCCTGGCCATTTTTAACATTTTTAGTTATGCTGAAGAAGACAGATCCAGACTGAGTGCTGGCCAACAAACAGGGTAATGGTTTCTTGTCTTTTCCATTTCTCCTTAGGTAGATGGATGCCCTTTCTCAGATTCACAGCAAGAATGATCATGGTTGGGTGCACTTTCCAGTCCAATTCTTCTTTAGAAGTCTGAACTGTTATACCCTTCTCTCCAAAAACTGATTCCTTGATACTTGGGACATATAGTCCATGAAAGGTATAATTTCCAGCACATATTGAGAATTAATTTAGAATTTCATTTAATAGCTGAAATTAAGAAAAAAAGTACAGCAGCTTATAAGAGTTTGGTTTTTTTCCTCTCTCTACCTCAGTATTCAGTACTCAGCAATATCAAGTATAAAAGTTCTGTTGGTATAAAAATTCTGCCTCATGACATCCTCAGAAGCCAGGCTCTTTCTGGCTGTTTGTAGCCCTAAAATGTAGTGCATGTTCTCAGGTTCCAAAGCAACCATAAAATGCTGGGCAATAGAATGGAAAGGGAGACGAGGAAAGGGGTGTGTATGGAGGGGGATGGCAAAAAGAGCACATCAGCTGTTTTGTAAAGGGACTCATTCATCTTCTTATGTTCCACTGGTCAACACTTAGTTCATGGGGATTTAAGTGAAGGGGTAGATGGGAAATGTAGTCAGTGCGCTGCAAAGTCATTATCTAGCTAAACCCTTTCGCTGTAAAAGGCCAGGCTAGATATGAGAAGCCAGACAAAAATATAACAGAGTCCTCTGTCTCCATCTGGAGCATAGCATATTGCATCATTTTCTTAAATTCCTCGCCCTGTTGCATTCTGGGAGCACAGGCCCTAAAGGATGCAGAGGGGAAGCACTTATGAGGCCATAAGGGGGTCCAGTAATATGCTGTTTCAAAAAAGCAGTACTTACTCAACACAGTGAAAGCTGCCCAATTTTTTAAGGCACATACCTGCATGTCTGAGAAGAAGGAAGTGAAAAGAAAATAACAGTCTCTTTGGTTTGTTAACTTTTAAGTGGCAAAATATGTCAGTCTCTTATAGTTCTTTTTTTATTCAGTTCCACATGTTTTTTCTTTAGTAGAATTTCCTCCCCAGATTGTAGAAATAGTTTTACTGTCAATCTTGATGTTTGGCTTTTTCTTCATTCATGGCTACTTTAGCCTATAGAAGAAGTTGGATTAAGAATTACAATCAATTTTTGACCAGAAATTGAGGAATGAGAGTTATACTGTAGAAGGATGCTTGAACACTCATTGGAAGCAATTGAGTCTGGAGGAAAATCTAACAAATCTGAACACGAGGCAGATAGCCTTCTGATAGTCTAGGGACACTAGAATGTAGTGGTAATGTGTATCCACAATCCAGTTCCTCCCAAAGGAAGCAGTGGGTCTATGTAAAACCATTAGACATGGCAGCTGAGAGAGAGAAGAGTTGACTTTAATTTTTTGTTCTGGGGGACTGGAAGAGTGGTATTGCTGTTGTGAAACACAGAGTGAGAGGAAATCTGACTTACAGGAAAACATTATTTTAATTTGAAGCAGGATGGATTGGAGAGAAAACCAGTCTATTTGTGGAAGAAACCCCAAATTACCTTATTCAACATCTACTTGGTCTTGCTTCCAGTTTGCTACTCGTAACTCAGGTAACTAAGAAACCTATTCCACTCCATCTCCACAGCAGACAAACTGTAAGGAATGTGTCTTAGACCCTGACAGTAGCTGCACCTTAGGAAGTTTAACTGCAGAAGTGAGTGGACAGGCATATGCAGGTGCTGAGAGCAATGGAGTAGTAGGAGATGGCTTTCCAAACACTAATAAAGAATGCTTTCTCTGGATGGCATTATGTTGGGAGATTTGGACAGAGTCTGTTGAAGGCTTGACAGTGGTACTGGGGAGTTAACAGAAGTCAGAGTCCAACACTTCCCCCTGACACAAAAGTAACAGAGGAGGGTGAGAATCCACAGGGGTCTCTGTGGATATAGTTCATTCACTTGGGAGCAAGGATGTTGAATAGATTTACAATTACATACATTTGTGCACAATGGATTAAATACTTCTGAGGATACACTGATGCAGAGTTGAAAGGAAGAGATGGCCAGGATGAGGTGGCCTCCAAAAGAAAGACTGAAAGTAACTGCTGGGAAGTGAGAGACATTACAGTAACTATAAATCACAAAGACAGTTGAGTAGCTGGATAGTGCCTTCCCTTATAAAGCCCAAATGACAGATGTCATTTAAAGTAATATAAAGTTTAGATCACTCTCTTTCCACTTAGAGTCAGTATTCCCTCAGTATTCTTGCCAAGATATTTAGGCTTCTTGGAGAGCTTATATTCTCTTAGTTACCTCTGGATCCTATTTCCTGACTTTTTGAAATCCTTAATCTATCTTTTATCTTATATCTTGTTTTTTTTTTTTTTCAGCTGTTTTCCTTAACCCATTTCCCCCACATTTAATGGAAACATTTGCTGAAGGTTTAGGAATGAAGGTATGCATGGTGGCGATGGTGGGGAAGAGAGGAGGCATTAATCACAGAAATACACATAACAGATATTTTAAAATGGAATGCTAAAATCACTGTTCATCCCAGCATGTGCTTAGTAGGATCATGGCAAAACGATTTTATTTTATTTCACTAACTTGTCAACCACACAAAAATACCCCATAGGATTGTTTGTGAGGATTAAATTGTGTAGACCTATGTCTAGCACAGAATAAGACATGATATAAATATTTCTTATGACTGTTATTATTTTTAATAGCATGACCTTGAACAAGCTGTTTAGTCTCTGAATTACATCTACCTTATCTGTAAAGCAAAGGTCATGTCACCTATCTCAGAGTTTTTGCCAGAATTGAAACTCCATCCAACATATTCAATGGTAGTTCTCTACCTATACCACATGTTAGGTAATTAGATACCAAGGTTATTGAACAACATTCCTGTCCTCAAGGAACTCTATTTGAGGTAACAAAGAAATAAACTACTATTATAGTACAAATAAGAGCGGTGAAGAAGTTATATCAAGTATACCTGCTGGTGGGCTGTATTTTTATTTTAATTTGTTTCTAGAATTTTAAACATTTCCCTTTTATTTTGTGAATGGCCCACTGACAATTTAAAAGTATATTGCTCAGGCTAGGCACCGGTCTTTTTGATGTAAAGTGCCATTTCATTCTGAAGTTTCTTTGTTGATTTTTTTTAATCTATATGATTTAGTATTGGTGAGAGCGGAATATTGATAGTTATTATTATTTTGTTGGAGTTTATCTATGCTTTCATTTGTAATAATACTTGGTTTATGAAACTGGGTGAGCCGATAGTCTATATATATTCATATATATATTTGCAATTGTTATAACCTTTTATTAGATTACTTTCTTTATCAATATAAAGTGATCTTCTGTCTCTTCTAATTTTTGTTTGAATTTATTTTGTCAGATTACTTGTTGTCAGGCTCCATTTGCTTGAAAATCCTTTTTCTGCCCTTTCACTTTTAAGCTTTTACTGTCTTTGCCAGTGATGTGTGTTTCTTGAACCAATTAATAGCTGGGTATTGTTTTGCAATTCAACCCATAAAAGATATGTGCTATTGCCTTTGAATCCTTTCTAGTCCTCCCGTTCTATTCTTTCAGTGAGATTTATTCTGTCCTTTGTTTTCATTGTCATGTTTAGCTTCCTCTTCTCTGTGTAGGGTTCCTTTAAGATTCTTCTGCAGTACTGGTATAGTATTCATTAGTTCCTTTAGTTTGTATTCACTACGAAAGGTTTCTATTTCTTCTTCAATTAGGAATGGTAGCTTTGATTGATACAATAATCTAGGTTGGAGTTATTTTCTTTCAGTGCTTCAAGTATATTGTTCCACACACTTCTGGATTTTATCTTATATCTTGTTTTTTTCAGCTGTTTTCCTCAACCCATTTCCCCTACATTTAATGGAAACATTTGCTGAAGGTTTAGGAATGAAGGTATGCATGGTGGTGGTGGGGAAGAGAGGAGGCATTAATCACAGAAATACACAGAACAGATACTTTAAATCTGCTGTTATTAATATTCTGTTCAGTTTGCCTTTCTGTGGGACTTGGTGCTTCTTTCTTGAATCTCTCAATATTTTCTCTTTGTCCTGTATACTCAATGTTTTAACTACAATATGTTATGGTTAGGTTCTTTTTGGTATTTTTAAAAGTCTGCAATGGTTGAATGACCATCTCTTTCTCAAGATTTGGGAAATTTTCTGCATCTTTAGTTTGTGCCTTTTGCTGACCCCTCCTCCACCAATGCCTATGATTTATATGTTTGGTCTTTTGTGGTCTAGCACTCTCACATTTTCTGTTGTATTTTCTTTTTTCTCAGTGTTTTAATTTACCTACCTTGTTTTTAATTCCTGACATTTTTGTCTTTTACTTCTTTCTGTTCATTTGTAAAGCTTGCAGTGAAGTTTTTATTTGACTTATTAATCTTTTCATTTCTGGAATTTCAATTTAATCTTTTCCCGATTTAATCTTTTCCCAGGCATTCTGTATCTGTATTCCAGGAATTTAGTTTGTTTTCATCTCCTGCATGATCTTCCTTATTGTATTCTACTTTTGTATTCTTTTTAAATTTATGTATGTTTTTGTTCATGTACCTTTTAATTTCATTGACAACTCATCTAATTCTTTTAAAATCCCTGTTTGGGATTTCACTTTTTTTTCCATTATTTGAGCCCACTAAAAATGCAGTTAATTACTTTTTTAATGAGTCATGTTGCCTCATTTCTTCTTCTTTCTTGTGCTTCTACCTTTGGATTTGTCCATCTTAGACCAAGATAATGGCTGTAAGTTTTAATCAAGTGACTTATTTCAGTTGAGGTATTCTCACCGTTGAGATAGTACTGGATAGTGGGAGGACTGAGGTATAGTTTCTCACCAGTAGACTAGAGGTATAGCACAAAAGCCAAACTGAGTCATAGTCACCTATGAGCCAATCAGAGAGAAGTACCAGTTAGAGAGAAGAAAATAGCTAAATCTTTATATATTATGCTGAACAGGAAATGCAGTGGATATGTGAATAAAGATCAGCTGTGCAGTTAAGGGTTGCAGTCACTTTAGAAGATTGCTCTTTGTGTACCAGGAGCCACTGACGGCTCAATGAAGTTTTGCACTCTGTGGGCTAGGCTGGTTCTCATCATTCCATTGTTTCCCCAATTTGTGCCCCAGAAACAGCAAGCATGCACACCTAAGGGTGTCCCCTGAATGCATATAATAGTGGAGAAGCACAGTGTCTTTCTTAGACAGGGAGAACCAAGATAACCTGGCACTCTGCCTATGATTTTCAGCAAATTTAGCTATTGCTCGACAGATGGCTCCCCATAAGAGAACGAAAGCTGGGCAAGTAGGGTTATCCACCAGGCTAGGAAACTAACATGTGGCAATTAGATAGCTCTTGGAAGCCAAGCAATGCACTAGCCATAGACTTACTCTTAATCTGTAGTAAAAACTCTCTTACTACAGTAATTCTCAGGTGATTAGCTTCATTTCTTACTGAAGAGGGATAGGCAGCCAACCACCATATCCCTTGCTGTCTAAGCTATCTGTTACTCAAACTTCTCAGCAGATCCTTCTCTTCTTAGTGACTTCTTTTCATGATTGGCTTCTACCAAGACACTATATCAGGGTGCTCTCTGGTTTCTTGAATTTTTTATTGCTTTCAGGGTCCCGCTGTAGCTCAATCTCAAACAATAGACTATGTCTCAAAATTTTATCTGGCAGCTGGGTGCCAGTGGCTCATGCCTGCAATCCTAGCTACTCAGGAGGCTGAGATCTGAGGATCTAGGCTCAAAGCCAGCCCAGGCAGGAAAGTCTGTGAGATCCTTATCTCCAAAAACTACTCAGAAAAAGCCAGAAGTGGCACTGTGGTTCAAGTGGTAGAGCACTAGCCTTGAGCTCTAAGAGGCTCAGGGACAGATCCCAGACCCTGAGTTCAAGCTGCAGGACAGGGGGGAAATACAGACACCTGGCTATAGCTCTTTGAGCTATCTGGAACAAAAGAAGAGCTTTCTTTCCCAAGGCTGGCCTGCACACTGGAGGACTCCATCACCTTAACTCTCCCCACTGTTTAAGGCTTTCAGAAAGTGTGGGTTTATTTTGTGGCTCAGTCTGCCAGCATTTTTCTTATAAAATTTACCTGGCTTTCCATGTGGTTGTGGTTTTGGCTTTCCTCGTCCCTATAGAGCTGGGGCTGGAGATCTTTTCCTTGCTTTCCTCTGTCTAGAATACTCTTTCCTTATCCTTTAGTCAAGGACCAAAGGAATACATGTCAAGATAAACCTATTTACATTACCCTTAGAGGTAATTGCTCTTTTACACAACTCATAACATTTCCCATATCATCTCTAACAAAGCACCAGGACATTATCCTAGAATGGTTTTCATGTTTCGCACACTCATCAAACTTTGGGATACTACATGAAAGAAAGTATGTCTTATTCAGTTTTGTATCTTGGCCTCCTAAAGTAGGAAGTAGGAGCTCACATGAGAAAAACTAGAAGAGTCATTGTGAATGTTGGAATATATTTGGCAATCTTATAAGGAGCAGTTTCCTAAATTAAGAATAAAAGCAAATTAGCCATGCTTGTGATATCTAGGTCTTTCTTTTGTACTATTCCATATAAGAACAGTCTTACATTTAGCCATAAAGTAGTAGCTGGGAAGAAATGTATCTGTCACCCAATATGACTAAATTACATTATAGAACAAGAATCAACCAGCATCTAGCCTTTCCTTCTCCAGATTCATTAACCACATGGAGTTCAATGTCCTCCATATTCTGGTTCAGGATTCATTTTTTTTGGATCCTGACTTGTTGACATTCTCCTAGGATATAGGACTATGTTTCTCAATTTCAAAAAGTGTAATTTTTTCTAGCCACTAACATGAATGTCTGCAATCCATAGTTCATTTATATTTTTAAATGATTTTTGACATTTCAGCATTCTTCATGCCCAAATCCTTCACCAGGCAATATCTGAAAAGGAGTAAAATTGGCAGATTTCAATTCTAACTTCATTTTCTTCTCTTGCTCAGACTTTGCTGGAGGTGTGAATGGGCCACGAGCTGCCAGGAGGCCACCAGCCAGAGGAAGAGCAACAACCTGGACATTAACTCCTAGAAAAGTGAATCTTGTCTCAGAGACTAGAACCTGCCTGTTTTTTTTTTTTCTGACTTCTGAGTATTAAGTTCTATTGCCACGTGTAACATGTGAGATGGATATTTTTGTGGTAACATGGGTGAATTTGTATGGAGAATGATTCATATGGAGCTGTGAAGTAAGTAGCTGGGGGGAGAATATGGAGAAAATTTGTTTTTGGCAAGAGACTGTGCCACTGAAGTTTCTTGAAGGCACTATGTATAACATGGAAAAAATTATGTTTCTTCTGTTCTCTCCAACCAACTACACGGTCACAGTGAGAACAACAGAATGGAGGTTTTTCTTGGAGACATATGTAAAAGAAAATTTAGCAAAAGTAAGAAATTACCTAGGAGAGCTGCAGAACCTACTCAAGTTTGTATTATTTCCTCTCCATGAAGAGACTGAAAATCTCTCAGTTTAAATGAAGGATTATTGCTGGCCATCAAAATGAAAATCCTCCTATACCCAGTAGCTGATGGGTGTACAAACCTCTTTACCAATCGGTATTCCATCTTTTGGCACAAAATATAACTTGAACTCATCTGTCTATTTATATTTTATTCAAAATTCCTAACTCCATGGGATAGAAATTGTCAGGCTCCCAAATTCAAGTCTAGAGAAGTTAAAATCCTGATTGTTTACAAAGCTTGTCCATCCAATAGAGCTGGTGTTAATTAACTCTGACATCCCTAAATTCAGTTTGCATATTCAGTGGTTGCCATAAAAAGCTGGGTCTGAAGGAACAAATGCACAAACAGTACCATTAAGGAGGGCAAAGGCAATGCATATTTTTCCTTGGGTTGCTTCTGTTACCAATCAAACCTGTAGACGTGAGACTAGAGAGTTTCTGACAGTGAGTTCCACCGAAAAAAAGATGCTGTTCATTTGTTTTGGCAGTGAGCTGCACTATTCTAAGAAGGCAGCTGTGCCTGGCAGAACCCAGCACTACAACTGAAAATCTGTCTTGTCTCAGCTTTTGCAGGACATTTGGTTATAGGCGATAGAACAGAAAGAAGATGCTCAGGAAGCTGCAGTAAAAATGCTAACTTGTAAAATTCTTTATGTGCAGCAAAATGTTTTCAGTTATTAAAGCAAAGAAAATTTAAAAAGAAATTCACTTTTCATCCTTTGCAGAATTGTATATTCCTACCATCATAGCCAGTTGTATTTCTTTATGCAGATTCTTTCCACCTGGAAAAATTCCATAGTAGCTCATGAGCATGTTTAAACCTGCAGCCAAAAAGTTTCATTGATAATACAGAAATTCTAGGGAGATTTTTTTCCCCCAGGCTTTGTTAAGTTCTACAAATGCCCTATTTAAATATATCATTCTAGACATCATGAAAACCAGTAATACAGAGACTGAGGCGTAAATGTTTACTTAAACTCAAATGCAAACTCACTTTGTGGAGTGCACTGGGCCATACCCATGTCTATATCACAGGAAAAACTTGATGTGCAATGAAGAGAAGGTGTTCCCTCTGCCCTACGTGACTGAAAATTCATACTTGAGTGAGCTGTCTGTCTGTCTGTCTGTCTGTCTGTCTGTCTGTCTGTCTACCTACCTATCCATTCACCTACCCCTGTTCCTTTCTACTTGATGGCAGGATATCCACAACAGTAGTAGCTTGGATGCTAAGTGAGGAGGAAAGGGGAAAGGGACAGAGTAGCCGAAGTAATATTTGCTCTTTTCCCCTAGCATGAAGTAATATACAGTGTGTATTCATGTCTTCTATGGGTTGACAGACACATAATCAGCTAGTTCTCTTACATGGCAATCAACTTCTTTGACAATACTTTTGTCAACACCATCTGGTATAGTATATCTTTGATTATATGCTAGAAGCTTTCTTTGTATCAGGGGAAGTATCTAGTTGTATCTATATTTTAAAGTGGTGAAATACAGACTTGGGTTTGGAATTGAGATTTGTGTGGGTTGGTACCAGGATTTCAACTTTCATGTCTTACATTTGTTTTGCTTGTGTGTTCAGGTAGTGCTATATCACTTGAGTCATGTCTCCAGCCTGGCCTTTTGCTGGTTATTTTGGAGGTGGAATCTTGAGGACTTTCATGACTGACTTCAAGCCCTGATCCTTTGGATTTCAACCTCCTGAGGAGATAGGATTATAGACATGAGCCCTCAGTGTGTGCATGCATGTGTACACATGCACACACACATTTGTTTGAACCTGGCACAATGGTTCATGCTTGTAATTGTTATCTATGCAATTAAATATGAAATTATCTGATTTGGGGAGGGAAAGGGGAATAACAAAATGGTGAGACAAAGACAAAGGATGACCCCATGCAACAATGGTACTCACAAGACATTATGTTGGAAATTAACTTTATAACTTCATGGGGGGACGGGAGGGGGGAGTGGTGATGGGAAGGATAGTGGGAGAAAAATGAAGGAGTGGGCAACAATGCTTGACAACAAATGCACTCATGACCTCATTTATGTAACTGAAACCCCTCTATAGAGCACCTTTACAACAAAATTAAATTAAATTAAAAAAATTATCCATATCTGAAAAATAAAAAACAAATAAAGTCTGTGGGCATGGATCAAGTGGTAGAGTACTTGTCTAGCAAGCATGAGTTCAAACTTAGTACCTTAAAAAAAATTTTTTTTTCCGGTCATGGGGCCTAAACTCTGGGCCTGAGCGCTGTCTCTCAGCTCTTCAGTTCAAGGCTAGCACCCTACCACTTGAGCCACAGCACCACTTCCGGCTTTTTCTGCCTATGTTGAACTCAGGGCCTCATGCATGCAAGGCAAGCAGTCTACCAATAAGCCATCTTCCCAGACCCCAAAGTAACATTTTTTTTTAAAAAATCAGATTAGTCCATTTTTCCACTTTGCTTTAGACCAGATTCTCCTTGGGCATTGTTGGTGCTATATGATGCTGTCTGCAGAAACAGGCCATAAGTCAGAAAGCAAACACTAGGCCAGTTGTATTGTGTATTTCTAATATAATACCTGACATGTGTGAACTGGCCAGACAGCTCCTCCAAGAGCTGCTGCACAGGATGTATGTAGTAAGCATTGGAACAAATTAGAAGTACAACCCTTGACTCTTTGGGAAAGGCCTAAGTCATACCATCCTAGAGGCAGGCATAACCCTTCTGCTTCTCTAGTGGATAATGTTTCTTAAATAGCACTAATGGCTTTATTGCAGTCAGTGGAAGACAAGAGGCCATTTGCCTCCTGCACAGCCATCACTGTGGTCCTCAGGCCTTGGAATATGTTCACTAGGAGACAGGCCATACCAGCCTCACTCCTCAATTCTTGAATAGCACTCAAACTAGTCTTCTAACTCCAAGAGTCTAATGAATCAAACTCTTTGGAGAGAAGAGGTATGAAGAAAACCCCAATGTCCTCAAATGTTTGAGTAAAACCAATTGTTTATCGCTTATGTATGCTTTAGTCAGACGTTTGCCAACTAGGACTTTTTGTTTTGTTTTTGGTATGGTCCCCAAAATAAAAGTAATGTTAAAGGTCTGATTTAAAATAAACTCAAACCAGAGAATATATGACAGAGATAGTATAAAGCCCACAAAACCTAAAGTACTTATCAGCTAATCTTTCCAAGAAAGCAACTAATGCAACCATTCAGGTATCATCTAACTGTGACTCTTCTTCTCTCCCCTTCAGTCTATCTGTATTATCAGTGAGACCAACATAGGACTTTGGCTTTGACTTAAGGAACTCTCTGAGAGCTGTGTGTAATTAAGCACCACTTTTGGGTAGGTCCTCCTAAACCCCAAGACTGCTCTACGTCAGGTTCCTGTCTCAGAAAACCTCCACTGACTTACCAGTCCTGCCAGGGTATAGCCACTTTCAGTGAGCACACCTGAAGCCATTTGATACTTTGGTGCTTTTCTCTCTCTGCCCTTTTTGAAGAGCCCATTCACCTCCAAGGTTTGGGGAAGATTAGATTTTTAACCAATTCCTGAAGCTTCTAGCTAGAGATGAACTTTCAATTCAGGTCCTTCCTCTTTTTTTCCCTTTTATTTGAATCCCAGGAGAAACATGAATATCTCTCCAGCTGCAGCTTTGTCTGATCGTTGCTGGCATCTTGAAGGAATATCTTTGGTCTGCTGAATCTCCTAGGCTAATTGGGTGGAGAGAGATGTTAAAGGGAGGACTTAGTAAGGGATAGTATCTTTTCTCTTTAGATAAAGCTGTGTTTTGAAAGAACAATAAATCCCAATAAATCTAGACTTAGCTCTAGACCCCAGGGCTTAAGGTCCTCACATTTGCAGGCTGAAGAGGGAAAAAAAATCTGGATTTAAACAAGCTCCCTGATTGGCATCCGTCAATGTTTTGTTGTTGTTGTTTCCTTACTCTTATTTCACCTACTCCTCTTCATCCTTTTTGATGGGGCCATGACTCTGGCTTTCACTATATCTCAGAGTCCAGAGAAGTGGCTTCTTCTCTGAGGACTCCAAGTCCCAAAAGCAAATATACACGACTCTATGTCCAACTTTTAGGGAGCCAAAAACTCCCCTGTGCCACCAAAAGGTGGAACCTCTTTTCATCCTCCATCACCTACAGAGTCAAAACTCCATCTGCTGCAGTATTTTGAGGTCTGCCTACTTCTGTAGGAGAGCTACTTTTTTCCTTACCTCACCTCTTTCTTGTCCCTCTCCCCTCAGTGGTGGTTACCACGAGGCATGTGGTTCTTTAGGTGGATGGCCTTCCTCTACCCTTCCTCATTCTGGGTCCACCACCTGAAGGGCTGCCTGCTTTGCCTCACTAACACTCAACCATGGGGACAAAGGCATGTGATTTGACTGGGAAATGGGGTATTTTCAGATCAATAAACTAAGACTGGCTTCAATGAGATGGCCCCAAATCCAGAAATTAAGGCACAGAAACAGACATACCTAAAGACAATCTGAAGACAAAGGAGGAAGACAGCCATCTAGCTACAAGCCAAGGCACGACCCAGGCCACCTAAAGGGGGAGACAGTGATGGAACTGAAGGAATCTATGCCCTCTGAAGGAATCAGTAATGCTGGTATTCAGACTTAAGACTTCTCAACTCCAGAACTATGAGGCAGCCACTTCCTATTGTTTGAAAGTTGCAGAATTGTATTTTTTAGGGCACAGTAAGGCCTGGGCTCATGACTTTCTCCAGTGATGTTCGTTCCACACTTTGAGTGTCCAAGATTTCAGCACTTGTCTATCTAACCAGCAGTCACAGATCTGAGGTCAGAGAATGTCTCTGAACATTCAGTGCTTGCTGCAGCGCTAGAAAAACGACAAGCACATAAAGAATGTTGGTTAAGTGAATGAATTTATGCTATTGGGATTATATATTGGGGCTGATGATATGCTTAAGATATCTTGAGGGGCTGGGAAGGTGGCTCAGTGGTAGAGTGCTTGCCTTGCATGCCTGAGGCCCTGGGTTCGATTCCTCAGCACCACATAAGCAAAAAGAAAAAAGCTGGAAGTGGTGCCATGGCTCAAGTGGTAGAGCGCTAGCCTTGAGCTGAAGAGCTGAAGGACAGCGCCCAGGCCCAGAGTTCAGGCCCCACGACTGGACCCCCCCCCAAAAAAAGATATCTTGATCTTATAATAATTACACTGTCAAACATCCCTCATTTTCCTGCTCTCCAATGTTTTCATTTGTTTAAAAACTGATTGGAAGTAAAGGGCCTCTATGACGAAAACTTTAAAAACCTGAAAAAGGAAATTACAGCAAGGAAACTAAACCTCCCATACTCCTGGATTGGGAGGATTAACATCGTGAAAATGGCAATACTGCCAAAGGCATCTACAAATTCAATGCAATACCTGTCAATGTCCTAATAGAAGAAGCAATGCAAAAATTCATATGGAACAATAAAAGACCCCGAATAGCAAAAAACAATACTTAGCAGAAAGAACAGTGCTGGAAGAATATCAATACCAAATTTCAAACTCTACTACAAAGCCATAGTAATCCAAACAGTTTGGTACTGGCACAAGAACAGACCTGAGGACCAATGGTATAGGATTGAAGACCCAGAAATGAACCCACAGACCTATAGTCACCTAATTTTCAACAAGGGAGCTAAAAAAGTAGAATGGAAGAAATACAGCCTCTTCAGTAAATGGTACTGGCAAAATTGGTTAAACACCTGTAGAAAACTAAAGCTAAATCCCCATATATCACCAAATGGATCAAAGACCTCAAAGTCAAAGCAGACACCCTGAAAACATTACAGGAAGGAATAGGAGAAACCCTAGGTCTCCTTGGCACAGGCCAAAATTTTCTTAATAGAGACCCAGAAACACAGCAAGTCAAAGAAAGGTTGGACAAATGGTATTGCATGAAAACTGCAGAGCTTCTGCATGGCAAAGGACATAGCTAGCAAGATCAATAGAAAGCCCACGGATTGGGAGAAGATCTTCACTAGCCAGACAATGAACAAAGGTCTCATATCTAAAATATATTTAGAACTCAAAACATTAAATTCCCCCAAAACAACTCCTCAAAGAAACAACAGCCCAATAAATAAGTGGGCTAAAGACTTAAAGAGAAATTTCTCTGACAAGGAAAGAAGGATGGCCAATAGACACATGAAGAAATGCTCAACCTCTCTATTTTTTTTTTTTTTTTTTGGTTTTTTTGGGTCTGGTTGTGGGGTCTGAACTCTGGGCCTGGGTGCTGTCCCTCAGCTCTTCAGCTCAAGGCTAGCGCTCTACCACTTGAGCCACAGTGCCACTTCCAGCTTTTTTTCTTTTTGCTTATGTGGTGCTGGGGAATCAAACCCAGGGCCTCATGCATGCAAGGTAAGTGCTCTACCACTGAGCCACCTTCCCAGCCCTGCTCAACCTCTCTAGCCATAAAAGAAATGCAAATCAAAACAATACTGAGATTCCACCTTACCCCAGTTAGAATCAAGGACTCATAACAACAGATGCCAGAGGGGGTGTGGCCAAAAGGAAATTGTTGGTGGGAGTGTAAACTTCTTCAACCACTTTGGAAAGCAGTATGGAGGTTCCTCAAAAGACTCCACATAGAGCTTCCCTATGACCCCAGCAATCCCACTTTTGGGCATTTACCCAAAGGATCACAAACAAGACCACACTAAAACTACCAGCACAACTATGTTTATTGCAGCATTATTTACCATAGCTAAGATATGGAACCAACCTAGATGCCCCTCAGTAGATGAATGGATCAAGAAAATGCGGTGTGTGTGTGTGTGTGTGTGTGTGTGTGTGTGTGTGTGTGTGTGTGTGTGTGTCTGTGGGTCTGTGTATATATATATATATATATATATATATAATGGAATTCTATGTCTCCATGAGAAAGAATGACATTGCCCCATTTGTTAGGAAATGGAAAGACTTGGAAAAAAATTATACTAAGTGAATTAAGCCAAACTCAAAGAAACTCAAAGGTCCCATGGTTTCTCTTATTTGCAATAACAAGTATATGCCTAGGATAATCTTACCAGACAAATATAAAAGGTCAAAAGCTATGCACATATGACCATATAAGGTGGTGCTAAGCAAAATGAATCCCAAGATAGGGACACAAGAGGTTTTATCTTTGTTGTTGTTGTTTTTAATGTATTTATAATATATATATATTATATATAATATATATATAATATAATATAATATATATATATACTATGTGATTTGTTTCTTTCGTATGTTCTCCCCCATGGTATAACCCCTGTTTTCACGGTATTTGATTCCAGTACCCTGCATCTTCTATATTTTTCTGATTTGGGGAGGGGAAGGGAAATAACCAAATGCTGAAACAAGGATACAAGGTGACCCATTGTAACAATGAGATATACAAGACACTATGTTAAAAATGAACTTTACAACTTGGGGGGGTGATGGTTGGGGAGGTGGGGAGGGAAAGGATAGTAGGGGAAAAACAAAGGAGGGGTAACAATGATTGATTGGAAATGTACTTGTTACCTTACTCATGTAACTGTGTAACTCTGTACAGTATCTTTACAATTAAAATATATATTAAAATAAAAAAAAAACCTTCTTGGGAAGAAAAAAGAACTCCACGCACTTGGAGAAAGACATATTGGGATGACATAGGATGGTAGTGAGGCACAGGAGCTCATTGTTCACTGTATTTTAATCTATCCTTTTGCTGGACAAAAGTCACCTCCTTGCTCTGCGCTCCTCCGCCAGTGCTCCTGTATAATTGCCCATGGAAGCTCGAAGTAGTTAGTTCAAAGCTATCACGAGTGAGCAGCAGAACCAGGGGCCAAATAGATTTTACCTAGAAGCCTGTGCTTTCTCCAAGACATCCCAGAAACTGCTGCAAAAGAATGCTGATGCTCTACCAGCTGTATTATTGGGGCATCTAGGCTCTTCCCCACAGAAAATTGAAAGCAGTGTAGATAATGCTGAACTAGGCCAGCTACCTAGAGCTCAGATGCAGTTACATAGGCACCCTCTAAATGGTTTCAGTTCTGACACAGACAGCCTTGTTTTTCTACTACCTTCAAGGAACATGATGCTTAATATAAACACACTTTCCAAATTCTTGGCTTTTAATTTTAAAAGTTACATTAATAATTTTGGATCGAATAATTCTGAAATGTAGTATCTTTATGTTGCCTTCTTAAACAAGCTGTATCATTTCTCCATCAGTCAAGAGCAACTCTTTTGGTCCCAGCACTATGCTGAAATCCATGCATTGTTACCCTAACACATTGAACTGTACATCCCTACAGTAAATGGCCTTATATTTAAGGATTTTTTGAGGCAATATTCAGTTTTATAATTTTTTAATTTCCCTTCTATAAAGGCCACCAAGTATTCCTATTTGCTGCTGTCAGTGAATCTATTCCTAACATTGTCTTATTTAATTTGTTCATCTATATTTAATTTGTTAATATTTCTGTAGGGAGAAGAAAATGAACATCAAAGCTTGTTAGAAATACGCACAAAATGAAAATGAAGAGAAGATGAGTTGAGGATTTAAGTTAAGGATTTCCTTCTGAGTTAATTAATATATGAGAGTCAGTACTTTTTAACAGTTGTTTTTAACTGCTCAGAGATTTCCTGGCCCTGAACATTAGACTTTGAAGTTAAGGTCACCTAAAAATGACCTCTATAAAGGTATAATGAAGCTTTACAATATGTTAACTCTCTTCCTGGGAATCAGTGGCAGACAACACAGTTGCCTGCTAAGAGTTCCTGTTGCCAATAGAATGAAACAACCTGGAACAGCCAAAAGAAGGAGGCCTTCTAAATTAGTGTTTGAAAGTCTGATATTGGAACTGAGGATGTAGTTCAGTGGTAGAGATCTTACCTAACACCCATGTGTCTCGGGGTTCAGTCTCCAGTAACACACACACACACACACACACACACACACACACACACACACTGTTCAACAGTTATCTCAATTGCCTTTGCTATTTCACATTTAAGATTTTCCTATACCCTTGGCAACAGTCTTAAAATTGAAAGGCAATCTTATTTATACATCTTGACTAAATTATATGCTACAGTTTCTCATTTTGAAAAAAAAATGAGAAGAAAGAAAGAGCAAGCTCAGATGAAGAGGAGAAAGAGGTAACTGGCTAAAATTCATGTGATTTGTGAAGAGACGGTTGGAGGCCAACACACAGGTTGTGCTCTGGTTGACTGGAATGCTTAGGTGAGAAACAAATGGAAGGCCCAGCCTGGAGGCACTTCTTTCTGGTTATTTCTTACCAAAGACCCTTAGTTTCACCTTAAAAAATAACATTTGAAATGTCTGTGTGATATATCCTATAATAAACCAGTACCAAAAACTCAATTCCTTTAAACATACAAACCAGCCATAAGGAATATTTTCTAGGTTAGAATTTTCATCTAATGTATGAAAAGGTCTACTACAGACTAAAAGTACTTTGACCTCAGATAATGCAATACATTTCTGAGTTCTAAGGTGATTTCCTGGTTCAGCAAAGGCCCTCCACAACAAAATGGCCCGGTAGCAATTTTTATTTTCTTACACTAACACAGGTTTTCTTATCTGTTGCTGAAAATTTTATGATTAATGAAACAGATAATACATTGGAGTTTAGAGCTAAACACTCAAAACAAAACATTGAAAGAAACTATCTCTCTTGGACAGCCAGAACTAGCTCTATTGGACAACAGATTTCATAAAATAGTTGCGAACATAAATAGTTATGGTTATTTAGGCTGATCATGTAGAAAAATAAGGATCCAATCCTTTGGCAGTAACATACGTAAAAACAAAGAATGCGGAATGTTTTTGGAAAAAGTGTATTCATATAATCTAAACAAATTCTTAGGGAAATGTAACCACCAAGGTATAATGTTAAGTACTGTGCTAAACTTCAGTTCTTCTTGATAAGTGCTTTATCACTTTAAAAAATTATTTTATTTAAAAGAAAATCTTAAATACACACAATGCTTTAAGCAGCAAGAAATTATCAGAGACCTTCTTTATACCTGATAGATACATCAGTATGTCCCCAAAGGATCTAGACATTAGGAGAGCAGCCTGCATTCTACCAAGGAAAAAGGGCACTGTATTTACCTGTACATACCATGTCTGCAGCTTTCCTTTTTAAGTTCAAAATTTTTAAATAAAAAAGCTGGAAAGGTGGGGGAAGATGAAGATGTCAACATGACTTTCTATAGCTTATAACAACTCCATAATGTTTTCTTTCTAACAAAAAGACTTCTCAGGAAAAGATATTGCACGCGTGCACGCGCCCGCGCGCACGCGCACACACACACACACACACACACACACACACACACACATACACACACACACACACACACACACCTGTACCCTTTCTCCTATTTTTATAGCATTGAAGCCCGACTTTGAACTTAAAAAAATCATATCAAATTACTAAGCTGTTTTCAAAACTACTTGTCAAAGAAGTGTACACATTTTTCTAAGCATAAAAAAAGTTGACCAGAAATTTTAATAAAAAGAAAGCAAGCCAGTATAGAGAAAGGCCATTTTATTATTATAGAGTCTATTTTTGCAGGTGGAAGAATTATTAGTGGCTCACAATTTAACTAGGAGGCTTCCTCTTTCCAATTATCCTTCACTCATATGATTCCTTTGACTTCCCTCCTACCACCCCAACTCTGATTCCAGGAAATTGATCAACAGTAGTCTTTGATATTGCATGCTTTGGTTACCTATTTTTTCCATCTATTAAAAAAAACCCACTCCATGCATGTGCCAAAGTTTTCCTCAGTCTTGCGTTTTGCCATAAGAAATGAACTTTAATTGCTTTTGATCAAGATAAAATATAATTAGCTTAAATATGATGCCAGACATTCCCTCCCACCTCTTAAATTTGTAAGAGTTTCATGGGCTTCTCCTACTTCTTGGAATCCAGAGTCGTGTGTGTGTGTGTGTGTGTGTGTGTGTGTGTGTGTGTGTGTGTGTGTGTGTTGTTTTCAGTAAATGGTAAGACATATGAATGTTGTTTTTAGTAAATTTGGTTATCTTAATCTATCTTAACTTTCTTCTCAATTGTGGTTAGGGTGTTCTGACAATACAACTTTCCAAATGCTCAAGGAATCGCATCCCCAGAAAACTTCAACATCTTTCCTCAAGAGAGGAAAGAATTTGCTCCAGCAAATTGTAATGCTCTGACCCATCTCCTTTCATCAGACACTTGATATTCCATGTGGTGCCAACAGAGACGGCATCTTTCTCCTACATCCCCCAGTACTTCACTCCTTTGCTATGTTCTTTTCTTTAGAGTTTCTCCATGAGAATCCTGCTCATTTACATTGGTGTTCTGTTAGCTTTCTGCGGTAAGGGGAAAGCATTTCAACAATTCCCTGCCCTTCCACTGGGAAATGTGTCTCATCCCTGCTCTGTTATCTTTTTGCATAGAGTGAGGTAAAGAAATGATTTATCCTCTCAACTGCATGCTCAGCATTGTCTTGCTAACATCCCTTCTCGGCTCTCCATGGGATTTGAAAACTTGTGTATTTCCTTGCTTTTGCTTGCTGATTGTATAAAGTATTTTTATCTTCTTGTTTTAAGTTAGATCTCACAAGCGAGGATTTTCTTTCTTTGGTAACACTTTATTTCCTATGTTCTTTTTCTTTCTTTTTTTTTAAGTTTCCTTCAGTTTGTTCATACTTCATTTACTTTGTCTTTTTTTCCTAATATTTTTAAAGAGGTATTTGCTTTTTAATCTATTTATTGACTTTTTTCTTTTTTTTAATTCCTTAGAATAGCAAACTAGTGCTTCTCTTTCTCCTCTTTCTTTCACTATTGTTTAAACAGATCTAAAACCTGAATTTCATTATCATTCCAAAGGCTCCTAGGTTTAGTATCTAAAAAGTACCACCAATCAGAACTGAATAGTTAGAATCTCCTATTGTCATACTTCGTGGGTTTTTTTTTTTGTCCTTTGGGGTATAAACTTAGCTCTGTTCAGGTGAAACAAAATATGTGTCTGGGGGAACAAAAAGAACAAACATTCCCTCATTCTCTGGGTCCTCACCTGTCCAACCACAGACAGACAAGAATTCTGAATAACAGTTTCTAAGACTTAACTCTTATGTATCAGGGTAAAAGGATAAATATTTATCTTTCTATATCTATCTGTGTTTATAAAGACAATTCATGTAAGAACAAAACAGTATTTTACTTAAGTAGCCAAAGGTAACTGAATTTGAGACTCTTTTTACCTCATCTTTCCAAGTGTGTGCTACAACACATTGGTAAATGTTACAGACCCCAAAATAATATATTGCAAGTTACATTCAGCTTTAATAAGATATAACAAATATTGTTGTATAGGATGTTTCCCAAGTTTCAGGTGACAGTTCACAATTTGAAAATCAATACTTAATCATAGATTGCAAGGAATTGGAATAGTAGCTGAGACTTTACCGTAAACAAATCTGCTTATACTTGGTTGGTTCCATTGTTGTTGCAAACTTTTTCTCTTAAGTGATACATTTTTCCTTAGGTAATATTTTAAGATGGACTTAAACATGAATCAGCAGCACCAAGAGAAAACTACTCTTTCAAGGATATGGGGACATCCCTTATCATTTGTAGTACGCAATGAGAAAGATGAGGAAGGCATATCTAAGAAAAGATAATTTTCAAATTATAGCAAATATTTACCTCAATTGCCTTGTTTTACAATTTCTAACTGCCATGATGTTGTCAGATTAAGAATTTATGTAACAATCGAAATGCCCCTTTGAAAAAGAATATTCAAATCAGATGACCTTCCTGTGGCCCTCTACCTCCCTTCTAGCATTTCAGTGGAGATTTTCAAATAGTTTAAAGTAACCGAGAAAGCACACCAATGGCCTCCGGACATGGCCAGTATTTAACATGACCACAGAATTGATCAACTGTTAAAATACTTTTGGTAGCAAAGAGGTTGTGTAATATACCTTTTCATGCTGCTAGTATTAAGAATTATTTTAGCCTTTATCTCAATATCATTCCAAGGAAATTATCTCCCTACCATTTATTGACTTATGTCATGCCAGTGTTTGACTTTTTTTTTCTTACTAAACTGTAAACTTTTGCTACTTCCAACTTCCAAGTGTGGTCTACAGACTAATAGCACTGTTATCGGTTGAGATTTTGTTACAATTGCAAAGACTCAAGTCCCATTCTAGACCTGCAGAATCTGCCCGTGAAGACAATCTCTGGAGGATATACATCGATGTTTGAGAACTGAGTCGGTCCACTTATAAACAATACTGCTGTGAACATCTTTGTGTACATAATTTCTCCTACTTGTGGATGGTTTTGCTGCCTTCCATTTCCAGAAGCAAGATTGTGACTTCAGAGGACTTGCAGAATTTTTTTTTATGCTTGCCAGGCTTTCAGGTGAGTACTTTGAGAGTCAGAGGTGTGGGTGCGGTCAACCTGAGGATTGGCTCAGTTGATGCCCTCTGTGGGATTGTGATTGACCTGTTGGAGCCCTTTGTCTTTAAGAGTCCTCCAGATTCCTATCTGGAGGCCAAGTCAGAGAGGAAAATAACTTTCTGTTCCATCTCTCTGCCCCATAGACGCACAGAGCTTCTCACGGTGCCCATCAGATTGCAAAGGCTGACAACTCCTAAATATTCCAGATACAGGCCAGAAACCTCCTTAAATTTCCTGTCTAGGGAATTCATTCCTGACTTTCTCTGAGTCATGAAGAGAAAGAAATGCTTCTTTTGGGGGCCTTTGGACTCACCTTCCAAGCCACAGTAATTCTAGCTTTCTTCTGGCATCCATAACCCAAAGGCTCATTGTGCGGCTTCCTGATAGCTCCCCGGGTCTCTTTGCCTCCCCACAAAATACAGATATTTTCTTTTACAGATAATCTCAGCCATTTGGGGTCTTTCATTCCAGTGCGTATGCCATCTTCATTGGGTTCCAACATATTATCCAGCTGTGGCTCTTCTCCCTCAGCATCTCCAGTATTTTTAGTTGGCCTCTCTGTTGCTGTTTTTCTTGGGACTCTGTCGCATTCTGAGGTTTATGATATGCTTTCCTGATAGTGATATTGTCCAGATCCTGAGCTTGTTTCTCAGCATTCTTAAGCCTGCCCATCAAAACTGCCACACATCAGGCCTGCTTATCTGTATGTCTGTCTGGAACAGTCTGGGAACTTCATCCTGGTGTTGCCTTCATTTGGGGATGATCACAGATGGACATCTGGATTTCTGTTAAGATGCCTGGAATATCAACATCCATCCTAGCAGACTTGACTTGATCTCTAACATGCCTTTCCAATTTCTCCTGAAGAGATTCCCCCACCCTCAGCTAAGGTGATCTTCTTTGTCCTTCAATAACTGGGCTTAATGATATCTCATAGAGAAATGCAAGAGTCCTTTTCATCACTTAGTATTCTTCATGAGATTCAGCCTGTGAATCCTACTTAATGTAGAGATAGTCAACTCTTTTGTGAGTATGGAATTTGTTTTTATTTTTATTATCTTTAAGTAATTATACAAAGGGGTTTCAATTCAACATGACAATTTATGAGTATAATACCTTTTGATCAGTGTTGTTCCTTTCGTTGTGTGGTATTATCATGAGCATCGTTGGGAACTGTTATATGAGTATGGGGAAGGAAGGGAGGGAGAGACAGACAGATAAACTATACTTCACCTATAATCCTTTTTGCTGTGAGATAGGCCAAATACAGCAACCTGTCTCCAAGATACCTACCTTCAGTTTCTTACCTTCTTATATGCCGAAGTAGAATCTACGCTTCTACTTCTGTAAGTCTGGACTGTCAATTGCCAATAAAATACAGCAGAAGGAAAGCTAGGTTATAAGAAGGGTTACAACTTCTTTGTGGCTCTCTTAGACTGTTTACATGAAGAAGTTCAGCCAAAATACAAAAAAATCAGACTATCCTGAGTCCATCATGCTATGAGGATGCCCAAGGAAACTGCATGGAGAAGCCTGCTGACAGAAACATGGGCAGCAAGCCCTCGGTTATCTCAGTTCACATGCTGGATATGTGGGTGAAGAAACTTTTAAAGGCTGGGGATGTGGCTTAGTTGTAGAGTATACTTACTTAACATGTGTGAAGCCCTGAGTGTGATTCCCCAAGACTGAAAAAAAAATGACTCCAGCCTCTGCTTCCATCCCACTGGACTGATGTGAGAGGTTGCAAAAGAAAACCATCCAGTTGATCCCTCAATCCTCATAACCAACATTGCCTTGTAAACCAGTACAGTTTGGGTGTAGGTGGTTATGCAGTAATAGATAACTGATAAACAACTAAATCTCTCTGTCTCTGTCTCTGTCCCTCTCTGTCTCTCATAAGGAGACTTCTCATTTCCAAAGTTGTGGAGCAACTGAATATGTGATTCTGTGTCAGGATTTGAAGTTCTACTTCCACCTGCCTCGAGAGGATATGGATGCTCTGGGAATGGCAAAACGTCTTCCTTAATTTGCTATCCTGAGGTGATATTCTCCAAAGCTGGTGCTGATAGCATCACTCCAGTGCTGAAGACTAGCTAGTGCTGGCAATTCATTCTTAGATAATGTGATTTATTATTCATTTTAACTAGGCATAAAACCAGGCAATAATCACAGAAAGTAATGGAATGAGCCTTAAATGGAAATCACTTTGTTTAGAGACATGCCTGATAAGATAAACACAAGGGCACCAACATAAACTCTTTTTCCCAGATCACAAAGTCATGTGGTGGCAAGGTCATGGCCAGTATCACAGTATTTTATCTATTAATTTATGGTAATTTTTCATTCCTTGTATGTTTACCATGTGCTAGTGATCTGTGCAATGGAGTAAATATGGTAGTCCCTTCTTATCCAAGATTTTGCCTACCGCAGTGTCAGTTAACTATGGTCAACTATGGCCCCAAAATATTAAATGGAAAATTCTAATTGTACACAATTCATAGACTTCCAATTACTGGATCATACTATCATTGATTGTACTGTAATCGAGCATCTTACTAAAACTGTTCTGTTTTAATGATTATTGTTGTTAGTATCTTAACGTGAGGGACCAGATTATGTTGGGGCACATATGTGATCCCAGCTCTCAGGAGACAGATATTGAGAGAATCATAGTTTGAAGCCAATCTGTGAACAAAAGGCTAGCCAAGATGCCATCTCAACCCACAAGCCAGAAGTGTTTTGTGTTTGTAATCCTAGCTACATGAAAGGGCACTGACAAGAGGATCATGGTTCAAGACCAGTCTGAGGCAAAATTGAACTGTATCTGAAAAATAACTAAGGCAAAAAACTATATCTGAAAAAAACTAAGGCCTGGCAGCATATATCAAGGAGTCAGGCACCCACTTACAAGCCAGAGGTTCAGATTTTAACCCCAATTTTGCCAAAATATGTGTGAATATCTAGAATACTGGGCTTAATTTATAAATTAAAATTGATGATGGTAGGTATGCATTATGTATGTATAGATGAAGCGTAGTATGTGGAGGGTTTTTGGTGCTATTTGGTTTCAGGCATCCAGTGGGGGTCTCGGGTGTAACACCCTGTAGGAAATAGGGGACTACTGGACTGACTCCTAGGTCCACTCAGAGAGCAAAAGGAGACAGTGTATGGAAATTACTGGACACTTGCTATGTACTCAATAAATGATAAGTACCTTCTTCAAGAGCCTAGTAAAACAAACTCTTTGGATTGCCATCCCAAGGGCCTTTAAATTGGAAGACTTTCCCCTACAAACAATACCCCAGGTATGAGAAATCCATCACTGGGGAGGACTACAGAAGGAACGCAACATCCACCCAAGGTCTAACCCAGACAAGTAGACATTTAAACGACCTGTGAGAAAAGAAAGGAGCGGGTGGTGGATAATTAGCACGAGCGCATGGAATAATTCACCCTGCTGCTAAGGCAAGCAGACAGGGCTGAGTCAGCTCTGGACATGAGAATTAGGGGAGAGCAGGCCTGGATGTCTGGAGTTCTTTCTGTCAACTTTTTATAAAAAATAAGTACCTCTAGCTGTCTGTCTGTCTGCTGAGGAGACGATCCATCACAGGGTCTGTGAAAGTAGCTTTCCTTGCGCCCGTCCTCCAGACTTCTGTTGTGGTTACACGTCTCACTGTGGTTATCCTTGTGTCTGCGTCTCCGTCTCCCTTGTATCATATGTGCTGCGTGTGTAAAACTCTTTATGTGGAGTCTGGGAATGGTTTTTAATACATTCAGAGCAATAAGCCAGAACCTCCACCTTAAATACCTGCTTCTGCCATTTCTCATCAATGGAGTTGCAAACACATATGGGAAGCAGCCGCCCGTGACCAGCCAGGGCCCCACCGTGCAAGGAGAAGCAGATGGGGAGAAAAGGGAGCTATTGTGCTGAACACCTGTCCAGCCATCGGGAGCAGAAGACAAGGCGCTCTAGGGGCCATGCCACACAATGGACAGAGCCCTGGTTTGTAGACACAGTCAACAAGTGACACCACAGGTGTAACTTTCATGGCGATTTTAGATGATGAGCAGAAAAATCACTTGAACTAGGTTTTCTTTCTTTTTTTTTTTTTGGTTCTTCTTTTCACATTGAATTCTAAGGTGAAATTGTTGAAGCTGTTATGAGATGCCTTTGGAGGTAAATTGATGGGTTCAAATTCCAGGTCTGCTGCTGGTTGGCTTTGAGATTTGTGGCAAGTTATTTAGCTTGCAGCTAAATTTCCTCACATTGCCTCTCCCCCACCCCCCGAAAACAAAAGTGGGAATAATAATGTCTGTCTTGCAGGCAGCTGGTGAAGCAGATCATGTGGCAATAGTATAAGCAAAGTGCCTATCCCTGCCCTGGAGTACTGTAGTTGCTTCATGCATTAAACATAAATTATTTATGTTGATAATGATTTTCATAATGAAGGGCAGAAATATTGCAGAGTGAATAAAACCAGCTTACACATTTTGATTAAATATTCAAGTCAACCTGTAAAAGGTCACTGGACCTCACTGCATCTATGAAATGAAGAGCCTTCTATCTGACATATTCACAGACTTGGTGTGCTAATGTCCCTTTGCTGAAGTCTTATATTCCTTTTCCCTGAGACATCCAGATGTCTGCTTCAAGAGATGTGAGGGGCCTCAGGATTATAGTCTAGGTCAGGATTCGTCTGACTCTGTGTAAAAGACAAACTCAGTTTTTATTTTACTTTGGGATGCTGGGGACTGACCCAGAGCTGTGCACAGGCTAGGCTTTAAAAAAATATTTGATGGAAAATTGCTTGTGTCCTCAAAGGAGAATGTTATAAACATCTACTACTATGTTTGTGCTTTTAAACTATTATTGTTCTGTTTACAGAGTAAAAAAGAACTGCTAGTCCTATGTTTTGCTAGCAGTTTTGTAATAAGTATAATAGTGAATAGCTTTTCTAGACTCAACTAATACAAAAGAGAATAACCATTGTTCACATGCCTGTGAGAGGTACCAGGCATCTTGACCTCCTCCGAAGTGGATACTTACACCCAATCTTACAGAGGAAAAATCTGAGGATAGGCATCTTGCCAAAATCCCTGCTGGGACTCAGTGGTATTGATTCCAAAACCTTTGCTCTTATCTGGTCCACTTGAACACCTCCAGGCTCAGCATCATTTACTTGATACTAACAACCAACAATAGGAACCTAGCTGCATGGCGTCTCTACAGTTGAGATTCTGCACACTATCCGTGCTTTCATCTTTGGAGTGACCCTGATGTTTCACCCTGGGTCTAGACGATAGAAACTCTCTACATATGTCAATTATTACAAGATGCTGAGTGTCAAACCTTTAATCAAGTATGTCACGGGAAGGCTACATCTGGAAAGAGTTATCCAGATGTTAGAAACCCCTTTGGCCAGCAGTTGCCAGGCTTCTGTCCAGGTGATGAGAACAGGACATCTCCCCCTCCCAACCCCCAGCCTCAGTATGTGAAAGATAGTCTGGAGTGACCGAGAGCTAGAAAACCGATAAGTACTGTTTCCCTGGAAGGGGCTTCAGCGACCTGGGTCACATACTTTCAAAAGCAACTGTATCCTGATGATGACTTGGAAGAAACTCTAAGCTCGAGAACAATTTGCCCCTTTTCTTTTCTCATGATTTCTGCCACTTACTGGGAAGAGGAGTGAGATTTACTGTGTCATGGCCTCACACTCAGGGCACACGTCCCCACCATGACCTGAAGGTAGGAGTTTATTTTTAGGTTGCTTTCCTTTCCACTAAAGAAGGAAGAGAATAGAAGAGAAAGGACAGGACAAGAAAGGAAAGGAGAGGAGAAGAGGGGGAAGGAAAGGAAAGCGGAGAGGAGAGAGTGGAGGGAGGGGAGAGGAAAGAAGGGAGAGGGAGAGCAGAAGGGGAAGGGAAGGGAGGGGAGGGGAGAGAATGCACGTGCAAACCCTGAATCCCAGAGCAGCTGGAATCATATAACATGTTGCAGAGAAATAAGGCAATGTGGGCAGGGCCTCTGCTAAGAGGACTAGCTTTGGTAAGAACTATGGCACCATATGAGGAGATTGGGCTCCCAGTGACTCACACAACTCCCTTATAAGACAGGTAACTGATTTCAGATCAAACTTTATGATGTGATTCAAATTACATGATCCTTTGCTTTTGGTCTCAGTATGCATTGCTGATATTTGTCGCTGATGGATTCTAGCCTGTTAATAGGGAAGCAATATGGCATCAAGTCAAATGACTAAAATGCACAGATGAAAAATGAGAACAATTTGCATTCAAATACATTACTGTCTACCTAAGTAATCAGGTATGAGTTAACTTTAGTTAACAGAAGTGTTAGTTTTCCCTTAGAACACAGGTATAATGTTAATACCAAACCTCATAGAATGGCCATGAGGCTCTAAGGAAAAGATGTATGCAAATCACTCGACACATGTAAGGGCTTAATGAGCCTCACTGTGGTGCTAGTGGTTGCTTTTGTACATTATTCTAAGAATGCTTCGTGTCTTCCTGTTAGTTGGAAGGCCACCAACCTCCTTTGGAGGAATGGTAGGGATTGGGATCACTTGTATGGAAACTCAGTTGGCTAGTGACTGGGGCCAGAGCGGGGAAAGACTGCTGGGAAGAGCTCAGAGCTAGCTGATGCAAGTCACATACTAGCAGACTCCACTTGTCATCTGGCTCAATCAGCTCAATTCAAAAAACCAGCCTTCCCACAGGAATTTCACACATGCAAATGAGTATTTTGATGGTCCTTGTAAAAGAACCTCTAGTTTAGTCTGAACAGTCCTTGCCATTTGCCAGCCAAAGTCCCCAAGATAGACCAAATTGCTGCCCAACTCCTCCAGTCTAAGCTCAGCCTCAGCAACCACAGAGGTAACAACTTTCAACCTTCCACTCCTCCAGGATGCTCCCACATCACTGTTGAGTGAACAAACCCTTGAGTTCTGTGAGAAGTGAGCTGTACAGCACTTAGGCCTAGAAAACGAAAGGGCATTCACATTCATGCCCACCTTTCAATGCTATGGTTCAAGGAGAAATGTCAGTGTAACCTTTAAGAACAAGAATTCTTGCTCTACAAAGCCAGTAGAACCACTTCGAGGTATGCCCATGTTTCTCGATGCATACAACATGTTGGCTCTCCTTTACATGTCTCTAATTATTTACTTACTTCTTTTTTCCTTTCCTTAAAAACAATTTTCAGGACAGTGAAATAATTGAGCTCTTGGAAAGATTGAAGCATAGTTTTGTTTTATCCGGTACATCTGGATTATTTTCACCCTAGGCAAAGATCCATTAGCATCACACAAAACAAAACTATATTGTCTTCAAACTGTTTTGTTGAGTAAAATTTCCACTGTAAAGCAAATGACATTTCTATGGCTTCATATAGAAAAGATTCATAGGTACTCTTACTTTTGGTATAGTCCTTGCTTGCTTTCTACTTCTCCCTCAAATGTAGGATTGTCCCAAAGATATATCCGGGGTCTCTTCCTCAGTCTCAGTGTTCCTGATTGTGGAGGTGCCAGCCAGAGTTATGCTGAGAGACAGAGGAGGAGACTGATCCCTACACCAAAACATTGAACTTTGGCCAGGCCACAGGACATCTAAGAGAGAAAAGTTTAGCAGATTCATTTCCCTTGAAGTATACAATACAGTCTTTAGCAAAAGCTTCATTCATCTTTCATGTAGTCATAGCTTGAAAAGGTTCCTATTTTAATATATCAAGAGTCATATCTGTTTGTCAAGGATGCAGATGAAATGTCCCTTTTGCTGACTTTTTTTCCATAAAAGCCTATGGGTCTCCTATGTCATGCTTCTGTGTAACAAAATGTTGCTTATAATGTCTTAATAAATCTCTGTGCTGTGGGATCATGTGGGCATGCTGATGGCTTGAGGGCTGTCCCCTGAGGATTATAACATGAGGGAGCAGGCAGGAGCTTTGCCTTTAAGGACATAGGTCTCTCAGCCTGAGACGCAAGTCAGGGTTATTGTTCTTCATGTATTTTAAGGTCAAGTGAGAGATTCAAGTTGAGAACCAAATAGAGTCTTCTTACATGGGTCCTGTCTAAGCCACCTGAGGGCTAGAGCAGAAAAAGTGCCCATGCCATCCCTTCCTCATTTGAATGTGAAGCGAATTACTTCTGTAATGGAAAACAAATCCTCAATGTCTAATTCTGAAGTATCATCTGGGAGCAGGTATAAATAAGTCTCCATTCCTCAGCTACTCCCTCAAAGCCAATCTGCAGCATTCTGGGAAGTTCTCAAAGTGGTCTGTTGTGCTTGGGTTAATATTTTGAAATCATTTCAACTCTATGTACATTGTGTGTATGTGTGTGTGTGTGTGTGTGTGTGTGTGTGTGTGTGTGTGTGTGTGTGCGCGTGCGCACGGGCATGTAAGTATGCATTTGTGTTGGTAGTACTGGAGGTATGAACTCAGGATCTTGTCCTTACTAGACAGACATTCTATCAGTCATCCATATGTCCATCCTCATCAATACTTGGTATTTTTTAGCTTACTTCTGGCCTGGTCTATACCTGGACTGCAATCTACCTTGTTTATGCTTTCCATTATAGCTGACAGTCACCATCACACCCAGCTACTGATTGAAAAGGGGATCTCCTGGATATGTCCAGGCTGGCTTTGAAATGTGATCCTCTCAAGTAGCTACAAAAACAATGTGAGCCAGAGGCCTTAGTTCTTTCTGGATGTATTGTCATTTTTTGTTGTTGTTGTTATTTTTTTTAGACAGTCTTGCTATATAACCCAGGCTGGACTTGAACTCTCCATCTTTCTGCTTCTGTCTTGTAAGTGCTAAAACTACAGGTGAGCATCACCACACCTATTATTGTTATCTTCTTTCATTTGTCAAATGCAGTGCATTTTCTCTAATGAGTTACTCTGTTAGAACATAATTCTTATGGTTATATTATACGCTTTTGGATGGACAGTTTATTTAGCTAGTATTCTGTTGCAAATTAGTTTTAATAATAAATAATTCTACCATAAATATCTTTGTACATCTTGAATTCTTGTCCTGTAAATAAATTCCTAGATCTTGAATTGGGTAGAAGTGTGCTCATAAGAAAGGGTTAAAGTTATTATTATAAATGAATAATATAATATAATATTAAATAGCATTAACCATTAGCCCAATGAATAGTGATTTTTCTAGAGAGAGGTCTTAAAATTGAAAAAAAATTACACAGTTTTAAAAATACATTTTAAGGAATAAGAACCATTCCAAATGGATTACTACAAAGAAAACAATTTGAAGTTTTGAATTGTCTTAATAGTTAACATCTTTGTTCTCTAAAATTTAAATTAGATATAGTATTCTTGTGGGGGAATGATAAACATATTCAAAAGAGAATAAAACAGACATCCTTTACTCGTTATATTTATAAACAAGTCATGCAAGGTCAGACAGACATTCTACACTTCATTTGAAAGCTAGGCATGCTAAAGCTTGTTCATTCTCTACTGGAAAGATATTTTAAAGTCCTTGTGGTCCATAAAGGATTAAGTGGAATGTATGACTTGTATCCTTCACTAAATTTTAAGAGAAAGGAGTTGTCACCAATGTACTTTGACCAAATGCCTTATTAAAGACACCACCAAGAATGGGGCCTGGAAGCCAGGAGGGCTGGCCCTGGCAGCTCCTTATTCTGTGCTTTAATAACTCATTGGCAACATGATGAAGTCGTTTATGTTCCAGACTTTGCCTCCTAGTATCTAGATTTTTATAGGTGTTTTGACTGAGGTGTAGAGAGACTTTTTTTTTTTGGCCACTGATTTCTATTCCAGATTGTGGGATGTGAATAATTTGGTAAATTGACATCAATGGGTTAGACTGTTCTTTGTTACCAGAAGCCCCTGGGCTGCCTGTTCCACTGGATGGTCACAATAATTTGCAACCACAGAAGAATGGCTGCTGGGCACATATACCCAAGTTAAATTTCCTTTTGCACGTTTTCCCCTTCCCCCATTTTAGATATTTAGGTAGCCACGAAAGTCTGAGGCAGCTCTCTCTTGTGCATTCATAATTCTGGCCAAACTTAGGGCTTCCAAAACTAATATCAGGCAGGAAAGATCCAAACCTTAGTGCTTTTGTGGCTTTTTTTTTTAAATTCTGGGGCCAGTTTTCGGCCATGTTTCCAATGATCAGTCTGTACTCCAGTTATATACTAAATACTTAAACTGTGTGTGTGCTACAAATGATGTTTTTCTAGCTTGTCCTTATAGCCTATTAAACCAGAATTGGCAGTTTTCCATCCCTTAGGAGAAGCATTTGGCATAAATAATATTGTCATTTGGGAAGGCTAGACATGGTTTGAAGAAGTGACCTTGTATAAATATTGTCTGAGGTATGACTGAGGCTAGTATAGTCTGGGCACTGGGCCCTCCTGCTAATGAAGTTGCTTCTTATAGCAATGGAGCCATCTGAACTGAAACTGTTATCAAATATATCAGAGGCTGTTCACACAGGAACCCACTTATTTAGGAATCCTCAGGGTCTGGAGGATGGCAGAGCAGGGCTGAGATTGTGTTGTCTTTTTAAAAGACAAGATGTCCTAGAAAGTGCCTTTGTCCTTACCACATAACTTCCCTCAGTGTGGAGACTGCTAAGCAGGCCAAGAGTTTGTTGATTTCCCCACCCACGTTTGGGGTGAGCTGCTGGCACTGAGTGCAGAGTCTAGGGTATTGCTGGGTATTGGCTGGGCTGTTCGTGGTTGACTTGGTATATCAATAGCACAATACAGTCCCCAAAAGACAGTTACTTTCCATTCCCTCTTTCAACACCCTAATTTAGGATTTCATTTCCTCTTTCCTGTCCTATGTTGCTCTACCGGTCTCCTAATTATTCAGAACTCCTTCCCTTCACTTTCTCTTCCTTCTATTAATTGACTTGCCAGATTTGTCTTTTCAAAAGCATGATTTTATTTTCAACAGTCTATGTATGTATCCATTCATTCAATAAATATTTATTGAGTGCCAACTGTGTGTCAAGCATTTTCCTCCCTCTTAGAATAAAATTTATAGTCTAGTGGGGGAGACAGATATTTGACAAATAACCAGGCCACTGGATATATTATAGAGTAGAGTTAGTGTTGTGTAGGCAAAATAAAGCAAGGTTCTTCAGGAGTATGAAATAAAGGAAGCTTACCGGGATGGAATGATGAGGAGAAACTACTGGGGAAAGAATGATCATGAAATTGTGCAGGTCTTGACTAGATAGAAGAAGGGTTGAGCCTTTGGGACAGGATGAGGTTGGGAGAGGGATTCCAAACAGAAGAGGGAACCAGCCCTGGCAGTGGGGGAAGTCTGGAGGACATGTGATTGAAGTAGACTGAGAGCACCACACTGGGAGGGTCTTATAAGGCCATGTTAGGAATTGTGGTCTACATTCCATCAGCAGAGTAGAATCACTTAGAGTATTCAAACAGGCTTACGCTTTGATAAGACTAGTATTTTGGTGGGAAAAAAAAAAAAAACTCCACAAAACACCTTGGGCTGCAGTAGGAAGACCTGAAGGACAATAGCTGAAGTGAGAAGTCACGTGATCTAAATACTAAGTGTGCAGGCAAGAGATAGACAGGTTTGAACACTGTTTATATGGAGGAAGAAAACCACAGATGTTGATATGAATTGGAGATGAAGAACAAGGGGAGGGAATTGTCAAGGATGGCAAGTTTCCCATTTACTCGTTTATTGATTATGGGAATGCTAAAAAAAAAGAGAGTTAAAATTTAGGAGGAAATCCTGAACAAAGACCAGAAGCAGGAGCATACTAGATGATTTTTTCAGGGAATAGCACAGAGGACAGTAGTTCTTACTTTGAAAATCTTAAATCCAAAATACAATAAAATCTCAATCCTTTTGGGCACTAACATGATGGCACAAGTGGAAAATTCCACACCTGACTTATGTGACAGGTTGCAGTCAAAACACAAGTACACTAAAAATATTGTGTAGAATTACCTTCAGGCTATGTGTATGAGATATATATAAAATATACATAAATTTATAAATTCATATATAAACATACATAAATGCATAAGTAAAATATAAATAAATGTACAGAAGATACTTCATTATGTATGTGAATATTCCCAAATTCAAAACCATCAGAAATCAAGCACTTCTAGCCCCAAGCATTTCAAATAAAGGATTCTTAACTTGTAATAAAAGATAAAGTCATTCAAGTATGATGGAGAATACAACAGATTAGGTCACACAGAGACTTGTAGACCTTTAGAGAAAGATTTTAGCTTCTAACTAAATAGAATGAAAAGATATTTCAGGCAGAGCAATTTCATGATCTGATTTTTTTTGTCGGTCATGGGGCTTGAACTTTGGGCCTAGGCACTGTTCTTCAGTTCTTTAGCTCAAGAGTAGCACTCTACCTCTTGAGGCACAGCACCACTTCTGGTTTTCTAGTGGTTTATTGGAGATAAGAGTCTCACAGACTTTCCTGCCTGGGCTGGCTTTGAACCATAATCCTTAGATCTCAGCCTTCTGAATAGCTAAGATTACAGGCATGAGCCACCAGCACCTGACCTGAGTTACATTTTTGAAAGATTCCTAGGCTACTATACAAGAAATACTTTAGAAGTCAAGTTCAATTTCAAGGGGAGCAGTTGAGTGACAATTACAACAGTCCAATTACAAGATGCCAGTAACTTACATCAGGCTTGTAAGGTGGTAAGAAGTAGTGAGATCCTGGGCGGATTTCTGAATATGGAACCAGCAGCATTTTCTGATGGATCATATATAGGGATAAAGAAAGAGAGGAGTAAAGGATGACACCATATATATAATATATATTATATATATAATATATGTAACTATATATATATAACATATATAACTATATATAGTTATATATGATATATATAGTTACATATATATATATATATATATGTATATATACATAGTTACCAGAAAGATGGATTGCTATTTACTGAATGTAGACTTCTGTAAATTCAGAATTGGATTTTGAATATTAGGTTTGATATTCTTATTAGCTGTCAAATGGAAAGATTGAAGTTTCAATAGGTGGTTTATGTGGGCTAAAATTCAAATAAACAATCTAGAATAAAGATAGAAACTTTGGTACATTTAAGGTAAATGTAAATGGTACTTGAGTCTGTGGGAAAGCATAAGTTGACGAAGGGAATACATATAATTATAAAAGAGGAACAAACATTGAGAAGTAAAGTGTAAAGAAGAAGATGAATTTTAGTCAGTAGTGCTCAAGGTTAACATAACCGGTTATAAAACATAATGACAAAAAAAAAGAAATGTACTCATTACCTTGCCCATGTAATTGTAACCCCTCTGTATGGTATTTTCACAATAAATAAATAAATAAATAAAATAATTCGGTCAATAAAAAAAACATAATGACATCATATGTCCCCTGATATGACACACAAAATTATTTCTGAGGTCTATTTGCCAAAAAATATAACCATGAGAAATGATCAAACAAATGCAAAATTAATGCTATTTGCCCAAGTTAATTGAGGAGTACTCTTCAAAAGAGTTAAGATCATGAAAAATGAATGATTGAGAAATCGTTACAGCTTAAAGGAAACTAAAAAGCCATGACCAATACATGCAATGTGGGAACCTGGATTGGATCTTGGAACAGACAAAGGATATTAGTGGGAGAACTTAAAATTCAAATGAAGACTGTAGTTTTGTTAATAATATTGTAGCCATCTTATTTTCCTGGTTTTGATCATTGTACTATGGTTCTATAACATGTTAGCATTAAGAGAAGCCTGTTAAGGAAATGAGGGGACATTGTTTGACATTTACAACTTATTTGTAAATCGAAAGAGAAAAATTAAAGAAAATTAAATTTATAGCTTTCAGACAGGATCCTTAAGGATGTGGCTGCCCTTAGGTTCATTCTTTCAACTTAGCACAGAGAGACTGGAGAAGCTGACTAATCTATGGACTTTCAGACTTACCCCTAAGAGACAGTGAAAGGTTAAGCAGGGTTTGTGGTGTAAGATGAGAAAATATATGTATTTGTTTAAGGCAAATAAGAAAACAGAATAAATACTGGGTTAGGCCCATATTCAGGCAAACACCCAGTTACTTTCAATTATTCATCCTGTTCTCCAAACAGAATTGACCATGAGTTAGTCCATGACTCACAAGGGTGTTAGCACATTGTAACGTCTGGCCGGGAAGATTGCTCAAATCCCAAAGGATTATCCTTGAGGAACTTTGCAGCATCCTGTTATTTTTTTTTCTCTCTCTCTCTAAAGTTCAGGCAGGAGAGGGCATTTGAAGCTTGTGGACTTAAAGGTAAGTTGTATGTAAAGTATATACACACCTGTCTCAGAGGATTCCATACTAAAGATGACAGTGGGATTCAGATACCAACCTGCATGGTGAGGAAATGCCAGGAGTAGACTGGGGAAAGAAGGAGAGACACTGAACTTTCTCTGCCAACTCTGCCTAGGGGGAGGAGAGAATAGAAACTTCATCACAGCAAAAGGGCTAGAGGTTGTTGAAGATGTTAAATGAGGAATGCTAGTGGTAAAATCATATATTAAACATTGGCTTTGGAGAGACTGCCCAGGAGTTTATAAAGAGGTTCGTAAAGGAAGAGTTGGGATTCAGTCCCTACTTAGAGAAAGGGCGAAGCAGTCAAAACATGTGCTCTTTAACCTTCCTACTGTCTCATGGGAACAGGCCAAGCATCCAGAAGAGTTTTAATCTTGGAGTCCAGGGTATGATCACCCCTCGATGGTGCCCTACCTCATTGCCTGACATGACAGGAAACCACAAGTCCATGCTCTGCCCTTGGAAACTCTGAACTCATCCAGTCCATTACACTAAGGTTCAAATCCTACAAAATACTATTATGAAATGTACCCACCGCTTTCTGGTGCTTACCTCATGCTAGCCTCTTTATATAATTGCGTCTAATCCTTTCAACAACTCATCCAAGTTGTCCTTCTCATCTCCATTTTAACGGGGGGATTTTATGGGTGAGGAAATCAGTTGAGCTCCTCCCAGTTCATACAACCGATTAAATAGCTGAGCTGGAATTTGAACCCAGGGCTGGCTTCTCACAGAGTCCCAGAGCTTTCCATTGGCCTGGTCACCTCCCAATCTTGGAGGATCATAGTACCAGGAGGAAGTAACCCCTGAGAAATATTAGCAGTTCTGAGGAGCACCATGGTTATCACTCGTGGAAGGCTGCTCAGTGTGCACACAACTGCAGGATTTCAGGCAGTTTTCCTGAGGAGAGGGCCAGCATGCCCCCCCCCCCCGGCCCCCTGCTGCCTGGCGGGAGTACTGAGGAGAGTTACAATAGTGCAGGCCAGGAAGAGTAAGGGGGCAGGGCAGGGAGCGGCCTGGCCTGCACACCTGGACTCCTCATGTTGGAAAATCATGAGGATGTTGTCAGTTTTGGCCTGCAGCTACATTTCTGGCTGAAATTTTGGGTGGCTTTACCAAGCCTCCAAGGCGGAAAGAACAAATCATGCTGAGAGAAACAGGGGCTTTGACAAGTGAGAGAGATCCGGGTGCTTGCTGGCCCTTTGCCATGAACTTGACATGTAAAGAGGAGCAGAGAAGTTTCCTTGTTACTGTCAAACTCTGTCATCTGCCCTGGGCGTCCCACAGAGTGAGAGGTAGTCCGGCCTCAAGCCTGCTCCCTGGAGCGAGCTTCTTTGATGCAGAATTATAGAAGAGTCCAGGCCCCCCAAAGACATTGTGTAATGACCTACCACATAGATGAAATAGACCCGCTAAGAACTAGTTTCATTAAGTGCAAACGACAAAGGAAGGGTTTGTGTGTGTGTGTGTGTGTGTGTGTGTGTGTGTGTGTGTAAAAAAATCAGCATTTTCCCAGAAAGGTAAATGAGAAAAAGAAAAGAAAAGCAAGTTGAGTTCAGGTGATAGGTGTGGGGAAGCAGAACAAAATAGATTCTGTTCAGAAGAGAAGCTCCTGCCTGTCCCTAGTTTTATGTCACTTATTTTTCCCTTCCTTGGCTATATTGTTCTCTGGCTGCTCTGCTCTTACCCACTTGTTCCTGCTCCCACAACAGCCTTTATTCCTCCCCTTGCTGCCCCTCATTCCTTGTGTAAACTTATTCTCCTAATGGAGATGGAGTGACTTCTAAATGAATGCTCCTCTTCTGTAGCTCCTATTACTGTCTAGACAGAGTTCAGACTTAAGACAACAGATTTGACCCTTCCCTGTCTGTCTTTGCTCACCTGAGTCTTGTCACTCTTCATCTTCAATCCTGAGCCATTTGCAGGTGGTTTTGGCATATGGAACACCGCTACTGCCTCTTCCTCTTGCTGTGTAGCCCTTTGCTCTTAGGGCTCATCTTAAATGTCAGTTCTTCCAGGAAGACCTCCCTGGGTCCTGATCCCTGGATTCTCAATCCTGCCAGGCATTGGTCTTCAGTGCTTATCTCTTGTGGCCACTATCCTACCCTAAGGCAGGTCTGCTTCACTCCAACAGCTGTATGGACTCTGTGAAGGGAGATACTGGATCTTGGTTTCAATAACTCACACGGGGAGTAGCACAACATTTAATAAGCATTCATTAAATGAAGAAATAAAGGGATTACATTTAGGTCAAGGTTCTGACCCTGACTAATTTCCATCAACATATACATCATTCTTTGAGTGAGTTCATCACTTCTATAACATTGCCTTAATTACCCCTCCTCCCTTCTCTCCCTTTTTTCAAAGATTATATAATAGGTTTCACCTTCACACACACACACACACATACTTTGATCCTTAAAGATGGCATATTTTTGTGTATTTATTTATTTAGATATATTTGCATTACTGTACAATGAACTCAAGGCCTTGTACTTTCTAGGCAGATGTGCTACCACTTGAGTAATGCTTCTAGCCCCTTGTTAAGGTTGATTATTTTCCAGGTAGGGCTTGCTTTACACCCAGGCTGGTTTAGACTTAGATCCCCCTCCTTAATCTCTGATCATGGAGGGTGATTTGTGTGCACCGTCATACCCAGCCACTGGCTGAGATCAGGTCTCACAAACTTCGTTTTGCATGGGCTAGCCTTGGACTCTGATTCTCTCATCTCTGCCTCCCCATTTTCTAGGATTGCAGGCTGGGGTCACTGTGTCTGGCTCCATGGTGGCATTGTAAGGACAGGTGACATAGGAGGGGGACATAAAGCGTAGCAGTTGTACAATCAACTTTCACTTTTCCAAAAGATATAAAGCCCTTTCTGAGGTGTTTGCCTTGGAGCCTCTTTTGAATGTGGTCAACACCCTGTCCCACTGTCCCCTGGACAGAATGCTGTGTCCCGGCGGGGCTCAGCTCTGCTCACTGGCTTTAGGGCTTGGACACAGCTCTACAAAGCCTTGTATTACTTCTCTAGCAGAGATCATCTGGGCTTAAGTTGGGGGCAGTAAAACAAATTAGATACACCAATGACCCTTCCAACTACAGCCACGAAAATAAAGTGAAACACATTTGTGGCTGTCTTTATTTAAAGCTATCTTTAAAGAGTCTTTAACCCCCCCAAAACAAAATAATACTCTTCTTTGTTTCTTTCTTATTGTTGTTTGTGTGTGATTAATTGGAGGTAAGAGTCTCAGGCTGGGCTTCCAAACATGATCCCTAGATCTCAGCATCCTGAGTAGCTAGGTGTGAGTGACTTGGACCTGGCTAAAATGAAGCATAGAAATATACACAGCAAACATGAGGGTTAAATGAAAATATCTAGCATATATCTGATAACTGCATAGAGGAAATAATATTTGAATGAAAGAATTTTTCAGAAGAATTTAAAAACTATAATCTCCCAATCTAGGAATGTAAATGATGCCCAGAAAGGATCAGGAAAAGCATGTGTACCTAAACATATACAGGTGGAACTGTAGAATACTACTAGTAGTACTGTTGCTGTTTCTGCTAATAATAATAATAGTACCAGATAAGATACTTTGGTAAACAGATAGATAGGTCCTCACTTTTAAACATGAAATTACTATGCCACCCAGCAGTTCACTGCTAGGTTGATAGCATAAATGAAAACACATATTTACATGAAACTTGTAGATAAATGTTCATAGTAGAAGCACTCTTAATTGCCAAAACTTAGAAACAAACTAAATGCCTATCAACTTATGAAATAATAAAATAGGATATGACATATCCACCCATTACTATTCAGCTATAAAAAGACATTGAGCCCCGATGTGTGTTACAACATAGATGAACCTTGCAATACCATACTTAAGTGAAAGAAGGCAATCACCAAAGGTCACATACACTCTAGGAGTCCACTAATATGTTATGTCCAAAGTAGACAAACCCAAAGATATAGGAAGTAGATAAGAAGTTTCAAGAAGGTGATGAAAAAGGAAAAGGAAAAGGAAAGATATAAAAAAGAAATGGTAGAGAAAGAGAGAAACTACTCAGACTACAGACACTGTGATTCTACTTATATAAGAACAAAACTTGGGGGCTGGGAAGGTGACCCAGTGGTAGAGCACTTGCCTTGCATGCATGAGGCCCTGGGTTCGATTCCTAAGCACCACATAAGCAAAAGGAAAAAAAGCCAGAAGTGGCGCTGTGGCTCAAGTGGTAGAGCACTAGCCTTGAGCTGAAGAGCTGAGGGACAGTGTCCAGGCCCAGAGTTCAGGCCCCACGACCGGATCCGCCCCCCCCAAAAAAAGAACAAAAGTTGGCCAAAGGAACTATCATACTAGAAAAGATGTGTATATTCTTGGTAAACTATAAAGAAGAGCAAAGGGTGATTAATGTAGTATCCACATGCTGTTTTTTTTTTCTTTTTTCGTTTACAGGGTGAGGTAATTAGAGAAAAGTATGCAAAAACTTCTGTGACACTGGTAATGTTCTGTTTTTTATCCTGGGTGGTGATTATACATTTCATTAGTATTTCTTTAACCTCTACAGAGAGACTATGTTAAGTTCTATATAGGATATGTTCCTCAATTATATACAAACTCAATTTTGTGATATTATGGCAAAGATTGGATGACACAAAACGCAAAAAGTTCCTAGCGTATGAGAAGTTCTCGAGATGATATGTGCATAAATCTAAAGACAGAATCAAACAACTTTTCCCTGAGACCTGCACCAGGTGGGTTGGGAAGGCACCACAGGGGTGGGGTAAGGACAGGGGACATCTTCTGACCCTCACTTAGGATGCAGAGACCCAGACATTGTCTGGAGCTCATCTAGCCCTTGAGGCATCTGCCAAGTGAGGTGAGCAGATGCATTCCAGAGGATGGCATGTTTACAGCCTCTTGGCCTGACATCACTGTCATAAAAGCAGCCAGCCCAATCCCTTCTTTCTCATGTAAAAATAAACCCCAGGTTATTTTACCATTGGTGCCACTGTTACAATTCTGACTGCTTAAGGAGAGATGACTTGCCTTACGATGTACCTCAGCACCCACCATCCATTAGAGCAGAATGTGAGGTGGCCACCAGGCAATGTTTGCTCACCTCATCTCTGCCCATGAGGGTTTAACACCCTGGCTGAAGGCCAGTTTTACTGGTGGTCCTCAAGGTCTTTTTCCAATCATCTTAACTGAGCACTTGATAAGAACAAGGCACTGTGTCAAGCACATGGTACTATGCATTAAAATTAAGACTTCTCAAAAGTTATTCACATTTTAACCCTAAGAATCTGTGAGGGTGACTTTATTTGGAAATAGGGTCTTTATAAATGGCCAAGTTAAGATGAGGTCATGTTAGAATGGGCTTTGATCCAAGATAAATGATGCTCTTATAAAAAGGAGAAATTTGGACACAGAGAAATGTGCACAAGGAGTATGCCAGGTGATTAGAATTATAAGGCCATAAGCCAAGGAACTTCCAGAAGCTATGAGAGATGCTGTCGGACTGTTTGTGTCCCTCAAAAAATTGTTTTATATGCCCAATGTGAGGGTATTGAGAGGTGGGAGGTGATTAGTTCATGACTCAGAGCCATCAAGAATGGGTTTAATTCTCTTATAAAAGACCCTAGAGGGTAGATACTGTGAGAAAATGGCCATCTGGGAACAGGAGCAGTAATCTGGCAGACATTGAATCTACCCACTTCTGATCTTGAACTTTACAGCCACCAGAATGGAGAGAAATACTGTTTATAAGCCACTCAGCCTATGGTATTTCATTATAGCAGCTTGAATGAACTAAGACAGAGACTTGTAACAGGTACTTCCACAGTGTCTTTAGAGGAAGTCAGACCATGAGCTCGTGTTACATAAAGGACAACACTATCACCTGTTGGGCAGTAGCTTCACTCATCATCCAACAAAAGCTCCCCGTGTCTACTTAGGAGCCAGATACCATAGTAGGTCTTCAAGAATAAGGCAGAGTTTCTGTCTATGAGTAGCTCACAGTCTTGGACCTTCCTGTGCTGAAACCAAATGTGGAAGAAAACAATGAGAATCCAATAAATGAGTATTGATACTGCTAAGTGTCAAGGGAGAGCTAAAATGGGAGTATTTCATCTTGAGCGAGCAATTCTGGCTTTTGCTGGTGTGGAGAGCAGGTGACATTTGAGATGAGGTTTTTTTGTTTTTGTTTTTTTGTTTTTTGTTTTGGTCGGTCGTGGGGCTTGACCTCTGGGCTTGGGCGCTGTCCCTGCGCGCTTCAGCTCAAGGTGAGCGCTCTACCACTTGAGCCACAGCGCCACTTCCTTGAGATGAGTTTTGAATGCTGAGTTTGTCAGGAAGAGGACTACTACAAGGAATAGAAAGAAATATGTACAAAGAAACATGACAAAACAGGTGACATTTAGAGAAGGGTAAATGTTTGGTGGGGCCAAAGCATAGGGTTCTGAATGAAGTGAAAACCCTGGGAAGCTGGGCAAGAGCACTTTGCAAAGATCTTTCCTTGTTAGTTCAGGAAACTCGTGTCATGATTGGCAATGTGGAACTTTTGAGGGACTTCTTGTCTTTTTATAATGTATAGTAAATAAGGAAGTGACATGTTAGGATTTGCTTTGAAACATCTAGTATTAATAGAGGAGGAAAGGGTAGAACAGGAAGGGCAATGTTTTAAGAGGCTGTTACCACATTATTCATGACCACAAATTGAAGACTAGAACTGGGTGGGTGATGGCAGAGTAGACTTGGGATGTAGAAGATAGTGTCAGTTGACGTCTGGGATGCTTTGTGGCCGCGAGGTATTTCTTGAATACCCTTGCTAGTTTGGGGAAGTGCCCAATTCACGAGTCTATCTTTCTCAAAGAAGCAACCAGAAATTCTCTTTCTCAATTTCCATGACAGATGGGTTCAAGCATGTGGTTCACCCAATGCCACAAGGCCTTTGATTTGAAAGAGGAGAGATCATGTGGAATTCTCTGTCAATGCTAGTGGAAAGACAATAAGTTTGAGAGGCAGTGGTCTTAGCAGCATCTGGATTTCCACTGGTGATTTCCCTGGCAGAGTGGTTGAGTGTTGTTCCTGTGGGCAAAGCCTTCTGCTTGGGCCTGCTGGCCCTCCTGAGGAGTTTGTGAGCCACCTAATAATTTCAGCTTTAAAACTGTCTTTTGTTGTTGGTTAAACTAGCTAGAGCATATTTTGTTGTGTGAAAAATACCATAAAAATAGAAATTGATACATATGGAAATGATAGGACTCAGTGGATAGATTGGGGTCAAGGCAGAGGTGGAAATTTGGATCCCTTCTCAGCCATCTATTTTGGGTGCCCAGGTTGAGCAGTAAGTCATATGTTAGCTAAGCTTGGGACAATGACAGAGAAAGGAGAGCTAGCAAAGATCACTGAAGCCATAAAGAGTCCAGTTTCAACATGTTGCGTTTCAGTTTCTTTTGGCACGTGTTGGTTAAGGACAGAAATATGAATCCTCTTATCAGCAAGGAAAGCTAATACCAGAGGTAGGATTTGTCGGAATGTATATTCATATTAAGTTATTATTGAGTGCTTTCAGTGTACTGCACACAGAGGGAACTGTTGCGAATAAAGTCCCTGATCTCATAATCCATATGATCCAATGGGATAAATCAGAAATAAGTAAAAAAATATTTACAATGATCTTGCAAAGATCGTTGCAAAGAAAATAGGTCAGAATAAAGAGATAAAGGGTGATGGTAGGAAGGATGGAGGGATGGGTATGTGAGAAAGGGGTCCAGGGAAATCCCTCTCTGAGGAGGTCCCATTCGAGTAGAATTAGGGAGTGAGCTTCACCAAAGACAAAAATAGAAAAATAAGCTTAGAGCAATTAAGGAAAAACAAGAAGGATAATTTGGTTTGAGTAAAGTAAGGGAAAGGAGTATGGTCAAAGATGGTCTTAGAGAAGTGGACCAGGAAGGCCTCAGTTCACATAAATCTCTACTGCTGGACAGAATATGGAATTTAAAAAAATCTTACTCTAAGCTAGGTACCTTTGGCTCATGCTTGAAATCCTAGCTGCTCAGGTGGCTGTGATTTGAGGATAAAGGTTCAAAGGCAGCCTGAGCAGGGAAGTCTGTGAAGCTCTTATTCCCAATGAACTACTCAGATAAAGCCAGAAGTGGCACTGTGGCTCAAGTGGTTAAGCACTAATCTTGAGCTCAGGGACAATGCCTACTCCCTGAGTTCAAGCCCCAGGACCAGCATAGAAAAAAAAATCTGATTCTCAGTTTGACAAAAAGGCATAGAAAGTTTTAAGCAGGAACAGAAATATGCTGCCCATATTTTCAGGCATAACCGCTGCCATGGGAAATCTTTGGGTGTGCAAAGAGTAGAAGAGAGACTAGTCAGCAATTATGATGATTTAGACTAATGATGGTACTTGGATCCTGGCTGGCTTTATTTTTATATAGATAGACAGACAGACAGACAGACAGATAGATATTTAAGATGCCATTTATTTGTGGGTTGTGGGGCTTGGACTCTGGGCCTGGGTACTGTCCCTCAACGATTCAGCTCAAGGCTAGTGCTGTACCGCTTGAGCCACAACACCACTTCTGGCTCTTTCTGATCTTGTGGTGCTGAGAAATTGAACCCAGGGCCTCATGCATACAAGGCAAGTGCTCTACCACTGAGCCACCTTCCCAGCACCCTGGCTGGATTTAGAAGGCACGGCCATTAGGACTTGCCAGTGGGATTGTTAGGATGAGAAGTCTAGTTTGAGCCTGAGGAGTGAGAGGACCAGTGGTGTGAGTTACTGAAGTGTGGGAGAGAAGGTTTGGGAAATGGTGGCAAAAATAAAATATTTGGATTTGCATTTCAGTTAGAGATGCCCATTAGACCAACAAAAAAAAGAAATGCCTAATTTTGTCAATTGGGAAATCATCTGAGATAGTATTATGAGCCACAGGATGGGATAAGGTCTTTAGAAGGTGAATGTAATTTGTGTAGAGGTCTTCAGATCTAGCACTGTGTTCATACCCATAGTAGAGTTTAAGCAGATAAGAAAGAGCTAGCTTCTTATATTGGGGTGGCCCCTCAATATTGGGGTCCGTGATCAAAGGAACGAGACTGAAACAAAGCGAAAGTCAGACAAAGCGGTATTTTGCGCCAAGCACTTAGAAACAGACTGACCGGTCAGGGCAGCCTCGCAGAGTGAACCCGCCCAGCTGCACAGGCTAATTTTTATAGGGAACAGTCCATGCAGTTTAGGCTGGCCACATGCAGGTGGCCAATAGTATTGCAACACTCACACAAAATTGCACACTCATGTTGGATCACACACAGGTGACCAATGAGGCTACAACTTATCCCTAAGCAGTTGTTTAAACTAGCCTACCACTTTGGTCAGTTTTGGCACGTGGGTTTGGGGGGCAAAAGACAGGGTTTGCATTCCTTGGTGGGTAGAGGGGGGTTACAGTAAGGAGTACATATGTACTCCTTACTGATTGGATGTGTCCACCTGACCTCTCGTCTTTGTTCTCTAGGCTCTGTTATCAGAGACTTGCAAACCACATTTTTACTGGCTTCCTAGACTTGTTTCTCAAGTTAGTTCCTCTAAGCTGATTCAGTTCCTCTGGGGTGGGGGTGGTGGTCCTAACATTAAGATGGGGTCCCAACACATCAGTAAATAGGAAGAAATCTGGAGACTGCTGTGCCACAAACATCAAATAAGAATAAGAGTAGGTTTCAAGATGGGAAATGTAATGAACAGTTTTAGTCTGGCTGCAAGTTTGAGTAAGGAAATGACTAAGAACTGGCCAGTGGGTTTGGTGGCATGGCGGTGGCTGGTGGCTCCTTGACAAGGCCAGCTTACGTAGAGCACTGGGGATAAAGCTCAACTAGAATGGACACAGCAGGGAGTAGAAAGTTAAACAATGGGGGTTAGTATGCACTCAGGACTAGGAGGAAGTGCAAAGGGGGGCCAGTGATTAAGTGTACACTTAGTACACTGAAGTTATGAGCATAGCTGAGCTTCCTCAGAGTAAATATGCAGATTGGTATGAGGAGAGAGTTGAAGAACAGAATCTTTAGGCATCATCAAGAAATATAGGCAACTTCCTCCAAAGATAGATTGAAATGAACTAGCTAGGTGGCAAGAGAAGCTGGAGAGAATCATGATCCAGAAACCAATAGAAGAGACAAGGTTGGAAGGCAGAGGTGGCCAGTGCAGTCAAAGTTTGCAGATAGGCAAAGAACAAAGAACCACTGGAGTTGGCTATTAAGAAGTTCTTGATTATTTCAACAGGGCAATTTCAATAGTGGGAAGATGTGATCCAGGCTATGTCTGGTTAAGGAAGAAAAAGAAGGTAAAGCACAGAAGGGAGATGGAGGGATGGAGAGAAAATTGCTACAAAAAGGTGAGAATTTTAGTCTTCAGGGAGATTTCAGCAGAAAGTTTTGCTGGCAGGAAAGAACAAAAGGCAGTACAGAAATAGAAGGAGGCGATGAATATAAGAAAGAAGAACAGCAAGTAAGAGGTGGGAAGTCCTTAGCTGCTGGCCTTTATTTTCTCCTGAATGTAGGATGTCAGACAGTGGTGGAGGAGGAGAATATGGGAAGACACCTTCAAGGGTGCTACGCTAATACATTTACATACTATATGATTTACCTACTATTTTGGTGTTTCTCTCTCTGTATGTCTCAGCAAACCTTCCAACTTTCATCAAACCAGCTGTCTCCCCACCTCCTTCCTCAAATCCCACCTGCAGCCCTGGGAAAGCCTGCTGTCTGGGCTGAGTTATGGATGAAATCTTTATCTTTCTTCTCTGGCACAAGTCTTTCCCCAGGAGGTCTGTGCTGAACCCACCGCAAGTCAAACACAGAATAGGAAAACCAGAAAATCAGAGCGAGAACTTTTAAAGAGAAGCATGTTGTGATGCATTAGAAATGTTCAAAAAATAGGCTAAGTTTTGAGAGTGGGTTTAATAGATGTGTGCTACCTATTTGAGGATAGAAGCCTTGCTATAAGGCAGGGGTGGTTTTGTTTTGTATCTCCTTAGGAAGCAGTTTAAAGAAATGGTTAGGACTCTGGCCTTGGAACTTGGCTGGAAATGAGTCATCTTGGCTAGTTACTATATCTGTCAGTGTCTCAATGTCCTCACCTGCAAAAGGGGGATTGCAATAGACGTCCTTCCCAGGGATTGTTGTGGAAATTAAATGATTGAGTATGTATGAAGTCCATAGGACCGTGCTTTTGTTGAAAACAGTCAATAACTACTAGTTGTTCATGTTAAGTTTATAGGCTTGTGAACCCTATGATAGGAAGTAACTCAAGATGAGACTAAAATGCCCTTATAAGAATGTTATAAGGGAACTGGGAGATGGTGGCTCACACCTGTAATCCTAACTACTCAGAAGACTGAGATCTGAGGATTGAAGTTTGAAATCAGCTCGGGCTGGAAAGTCTGTGAGACTCCTACCTTCATGAAACTACCGGGAAAAAAAAAAGCCACAAGTGGAGCTGTGGCTCAAGTGGTAGAATGTTAGTCTTGAGCAAAAGAAACTTAGGGCACCCAGGCCCTGCTGCCACAAAAACAAACAAACAAACAAAAAATCCAAAACATATAGGGGTGATCTTGTGTTGGTGTGAGAAGATGGGGTTTGGGATGTAACATCTTCTAGTCTTAGATTCTTTTCCCTCACCAGGGCAATTTTCAGGCATCCTAGGAGTGCTCTGTGGCAATCTTGGGACAGAATGTGAGGTTGGTGAATGGGGAATTTCTTGGGCCTCCATCCATGGCCATTCCTTAGAATCTCCTTCCTGAAGTTGCTAACTGTTGCTCTAGAGCCTGATGATCTGCTTTGCTTCCTGCTCATCTGGGTTTCCTCTTCCTCATATTCCTATGTGGAGCCATTTTTTATGAGAACTTACCAGTCCTTGGTGTTGATTCTTCAGATGAGAGTCTTTGCTAGCCAGCTGACCAGAGGACTTGGGTATCTTTCCTTCTAGGCAATATTTGCCTTAATGCAGGTCACTATGAAGAAGACAGAAGGTTGGGTGACTGTGAGAACACTTAGCAAGGAGGTAGACTATGGAACCCACACTGGGCAGAGCAGAGAAATCCAGACTCAGACAGGTCCGCAGGACCCATGTAAGGATTTGAAGACCTTAGGAAAGTTATTCTAGAAGGTTTAAATTGATTTGAACTCTAAACCCTGGAAATAGAAAATAAAGTTTGTCTACCCAGTGGATGGGTGTGATATTTATATAAAACATTGGACTCTGAAAAAAATAGATTTTTGAGATCTATTTAAGAATAGATATTTAAGTCTGGGGATAAGAATAGCAAAAGTTCTTTGAAGCTGATTTGAATGTTGGCATCTTATATCCCCTATGATAAATGTATGCAGTTAAATCACTGAATAGAACACAGCCCAAGCCCCCCTCCCAGACTTCATAGTACCCTCTCCAGGTGATTCCTTCTAGAAGTAATTGGGTAAGATATTGCGCCCTCACATTCTCTCTCTCTCTCTCTCTCTCTCTCTCTCTCTCTCTCTCTCTCTCTCTCTCTCTCTCTCTCTCTCTCTCTCTCTCTCTCTGTTTGACAATGAGGAGGGTGGTTCTTGTCCAGCTATTTAATGAGGGAGAGGGTGATATCTCATAAGTAGAAATCTCAACACTTTTACTGGATCTTTGTGTAACTAAGAGAGCAGCCAATAAAAAGTTCACGTCCTCTGCCTAAAGAGAAAGACCGCCAAATATACAGTTTTTTTTTAGTGAGAGGAAAACAGTAAGAACTATAAAAGATATTTGGGGACAACCAGAGAAAATCGAATAGAGATAGCATATTAGATCATTGCTACTCAGAACATACTTGCCGTAGCAGCAGGAGAAGAATGGAACATGCTAGGAAGGAAGTGTAGAATTTCAGCCTCCAAATAAGTGATTTATAGGTGCACTGAAGGTTGATAAACAATTTTGTTGTACTGATGTTATATTGCTTGTAGTTAGTAATGGTGTGCAGGAGTGTGTATGTGTGAGTGTGAGTTTGTCTGCCTATCTGTACATTTGCTTTTAACCATATGAAGGTAAAGCCTATAAAATAACTAGATGCCAGAGTCTTGGATGGCACCAAATATTGTCCTTATGGAAGCATTAGAACAGAAACTTCTAGGTTGAAGAGGGCAATCATGAAGACATATGCTACACCAAAAAGAGAAAAATGCTAGAATTAGGCCAAGCCCAAAGGGATGGCGCTCTGGAGTCTCCTCACATGTGGGAACTCATTCTTGCTTTGGGCCAGGTCAGCAAGTTTAGGAGTTCCAGTGTGTCTTCTAAATTCAGTAGGAAATGCCTCTCCTCTTGGTTGGAGGACTGTTCATTTATTGTAATTTCCTTTGGTTTCCCCCAACCCTAAAACCACATACCCCTTCCACATTGTGTGATGATGAGAAGAGAGAAATGAGACCTGCCCAGTGTTGGTGGAGGTTTTTGAAGAGGTAGCATCCTTGCTCCATGGGGAAGAAGTCCCTGGATTCCAGGTGGCATTTTTCAGAAGACAAACTGGGCTGTTGCCAGCTCCTAGGTCTCATTTAGTGTGCCATCTCCCCTGTCAATTTAAATGCTACCTTCATGGTTCTGGATCATTGCTGGGACTTTTTCTTTGTCAAATCACCTAAGCTGAAGGGATGAGGATGAACCTTTCCCAACCTCTTTATTTCTAGAGGACACTGACTCCTGGCATTTATTTTCAATAAAACCCAGCACAAACCAAAGACTGGGAGAAGTAGCTCCACCCCACTTGTATTTCCAAATTCCATTCTGGTTTGGAACTTATGTGCACAAGTTTCATTTTGAAATATGAAAAGGTAGAAGGATCCAACCTTTTTCTATTAACAGTAGACAAAGATAAGCATCTATCCACAAAGGTACAAAAGATGATGCTGCCCTTCTGGAATACTGGTAGCCAATTGAAGTTGTTTTGAAGCACAATGCTACCCAGGAGGCCTAAACCAAAAGAACCAGACATTCCAGATTGACTCAAATAATTCCATGTTTTACATGTAATGTTCTGGCACCTCAGTGATTTCCATGTTTGTTCCAGTTTTCATCACGCCCTGTGGTTTGAAATGGCAAGATCGATTGTGAAGTTGACTGCCTTCCTACCTTGTGACTGTCAGGTATAAGATGTTGTTTGTCAGGAATTAAAGAGGGGAAAAAAACTCTTTTAATTCAAGAATGCTCTTTCAGCAAGTATAAAGAGGGGAAAATTATTTTCTGGGGCAGCAGTCTTAACAAAGAAAAAGTCAAAGAAAGAAAATTCCCCATGGAAATTGTGGATTTTTGATGAACTTTTCCCTTTCTGCACAACTAGGCAATTACTAAAACTCAACATAAAAGCATTAAAAAAATTCTTATTGTGTCTTATGCAGTATTTAGTAGAGGAAGAAAGTGGTACTATTAACAATTGAACCATATGACTCTCAACTGCATTGTAACTTGACATTGAAGGCAAGTCACTATCCTTTTAGAAACTCCAAGTAGGAATGTTAAATCTTTTTTTTATTTTCTTTTGATTTGGAAATTCTTGCAACTCAGAGCTGAGATGTCTGTAGCACAGGCCATGTAACATAGTTATGTTGTCTCTGATTCCACAAAACAAATCTTGCCAACCATGCTGGGACAGATCGATCCTCTAGTAAGGCCTGTCTGCACGGGCCAGACTTTATCAGTCTTCAGTACTCCGTGTGATAATTACCTCTTGCCAAACATACTTGTCTGAATTATTCCACAAAACACACTTGATAAATGGGCTTCTCAAGACCATTATGTCTCGAAGAACTTAAATTAGTCCCAGATGATTTTCTTTTCAGTTAAAAAATGAATTTAAATAGAATATCAATGTAAATGCATTTCCAACTCCAAGTTCCCTTTCAACCACTGAAGAACATTCTGGCACTAAGTGATATACCTATTTCTGACATTTATGGCTTTTGTTTTTCTTGGACACAAACAAGATCTCAGGTGGCTGTATTTATTTTTTATATTTATGACCCTTTTGTATGTGTTGGAAACAAACAAGCTCTCAATTTTCTACCTGTAAAATAAAATAAGAACAGCTGCTGTGTAAAGATCTTAGGACGATTAAAGAAGATAATAACCATAAAGTACTGGGCATGCATTGGGTGCTCCCGGAATGTTATGACTTAATTCCATGAACTCTGCAACAGTAGACATACACAGATGTGAGGAGTTGATTGAACTAGAATAATCTCTCTTCCCAAATGAACAGATTTATCTTTCATTGTAAAATAATGGATTTCAGAGCGATTCAGGGCTAACTTTTGTGCATCAGCTAACTTTTCAACTTTGGGCTGAGGACATAGTTCAGTGGTAGAGCACTTTGCCTAATGTGTGAGAAGCCCTTGATTTGATTTCCAACTTCATAAAATATAATAATAAAATAAATCGACTAGTCTTCCTGATTTGCCTTTCCAGTCCTACTCCATGTCACTCCCTTCATGTTCCCAGTTGACCAGTCTGAGACATGGTGCCCCACCCAAACCCACGTTCCCACATCCTTGTCTTATGATCTCATTCTTTCTTTAAGGCCCTATTCAAACATCTCTTCTTCTACAAAGTTACTGTCATCCAAAGACAATCTCTCTCTTGCAGATATTCTCATGATATTCAGTGTTTTTGTAAATTGAAATTTAGAGTAGGATTAGATTTATAGTAAAGGTGTACATACATTCCTAAGCTCATTTCCTCTGTTCTTACTCTGGTGCATTTGGCACAACTAAGAATGTAATATTGGTATAAACATTGAGCGAGTTTTACTTATGGTGTTGATGAGTGCAAATTGCATTGCATTCACCTACTCCATGAATTAGAAATTGTAAACTTACTGAGATCAGGCACTGTGGTCCTCAACTCATTAATTTCTGTAATATGTACTAAGTCTGTATTTACCAATGAAAACAAAGTAGACACTGGCATATTTAATGATTGAAAAAAACAATTGCTTGAATTGCCTTTGTTACTCACTGAAAAAGTATCCTCTATTTGTTTGCCTTTTTGTTTTACATAAACTTATTATTAAAGTCAGACAGTATTTAGAAAAAAATGTGATTAGAAATGTAGAGCTCATGGAAAAATAAAGTTAATTAAAAAATTAAATAAATGTAGAGCTCAGTGAATCTTCACTCCTGTAACTCTCAACTATTTCTTAAAATAGAATATTGCTTTCATTCCAGAAGCCCTCCCCAGCTCTTCCAATCACTACTGCTCTGTCCATCTTAACTTCTCATACTGCCTTCACTTTTATTTTAGTAATGGGACACAGTGTGTTGGTCATGGTTATAACTTGAAACACTTTGACATTGTTCTAACCCTTCTGAAGTGGCTTGAACCTATTAAAAATTTGCAACTTGATTAAGATTGTAGATTTTCCAACAATCAGACAATGTCCATTGTCTCTGTAGTTTATATAGTTTCTGCATGAAGCTTAGTTTATAATTGTACCTACTTGACTTCAGAGTGATTCCAGTCCTGACAACATCAGTCAGACTAGTATAGGAAGTAGGACATAAACCATTTTCATTTCTGTTCCTTTAGAAACACATGGAACAAAATAATGCTTCCCAAATGGAAATATACAAAACCACGGAGGAAATAGATACTATTTTTAGGCTTCCCAGAGGGTATCACAAATAACTGGGAGGAGAGTGGAAAGAATTCCCAAAACAGGTGACCTTTTAACGGGACAACACAGGAAGGTCAACAACTGTCTAGAGAATGCATTGAGTTGGAGGAAGGCGCTGGGCAGTAGGAAGGATGCCATCCTTTACAAATGGGGGGGCCTTTTTGTATTTTTAAAAAATCAGTTTACTTTATTATTATAGAAGTGATGTACAGAGGGATTACAGCTATATGAGTCAGGTCATGAGTACATTTCCTTTTGTGCAGTGTCTTCTGCTCCCTCATTCTCTGCTAGTCCCTCCCTCCTGTTCCCACCCATGGGTTGTCTCGTTCACTTTCACCAGTGTCCAGTAAGTTCCACTGCTGTACTTTTGCACCCTTTTCCCTTCCAGTTGTGTACTCTCCCCCAACTCTCCTGAAGATATACACTTGAATGCACCGTACATAAGGAAAAAGAAGACAGAATCATCAAAAAATAAAAATATAAAAAATTTAAAAACTGAAAAAAGAAGAGAGGTCTCTTGTTTCCATATCTTGTAGTTTGTTTTGAGATATATTATTATACATAATATGTTATATATATATTGTGTTAATATAAGGAGGCACATAGGCATTGAGCCTTTGTGTTTCTCTCTTAAGAGTATCCTCTTTTGGTCTCAATGTGTGTATCTAGACTCCTGTGTAATTTATCATATCCCAGTGTATTTTCCATCTAACTTACACATATCAGAGAAAACATGTACCGTTTGTTTCTCGGAGCTTTGCTTTCTTCACTTAACATGAATTGTTCTAGTTCCATCCATTTCCCTGTCAATTACATGATTTTATTCTTTCCAATGTCTATATAAAATATCATTGTGTATAGGTCCCATATTTTTTGGATCCACTCATCCATGGTGGGGCATTTGGGCTGTTTCTATATCCTGGCTATTGTGAACAGTGCACCAAGAACCATGGATGTGCAGGTATCCTTCTCAAATCCCGGCTCATGGTGTTCAGGGTAGATGCTGAGGAGTGGTATGGCTGGGTTGTAGGGAAGGTCTATGTTTAGCTTTTTGAGGAACCTCCAGACTGCTGTCCAGAGTGGTTGTACTACTTTACATTCCCACTAACAGTGTAGTAGGGTTCCCTCAGTGGGGAGGGGCAGGCTTAAAATCCAGTTAATTTGGAGATTTAGGAGTTGCTGGCTATATTGCTGGCAGCCAGTGTGGCATTCAGAAGGCTAGGGCTCCTCTAAGAGCAACTCTTCTACAGTGATGTACTCATGAATCTACTACAGTAGATTCTTGGTGGAGGCCACAGACTGGGCGAGCAATGGTGGCATTGTCAGTAGACCACATTGTTCCTGGGAGGAGATGGAGCTGGGTAAGCATCTCCTTTGCGTTTAAAAGGAAAAGAAAAAGCCCACGGTCTTTCTTCTTTTGAATTTGTACCACTGCTTCACTGCTAGTTCTCAAATCACTCAGGAATCAATACCTACTTTGCCAAGAAGATCCTGATTACACAAAATTACACAAAAACCGATCAACATGGGATTGAGAAAATGGTTTCTTCTAGAGATAAATAAAGTGTCACACTTTCTGTCATAAAGAAAGACTCCCAGAGCAAACAAAGAGGGAGTCACCAAGCGTGGGTCTTTCTGCTATATAGCTCAGGTCACAGATAGCCACAACTCTGAACACAGGAGGGATCTACAATGCTGTGACACCAATGCAAGATGCAGAATGTACTGTACCATAAATGGGGACAGCTACTTTGGAGAAGGCAGAAATGCACCTCACAGCTACTACTCTTCCTTCATTTAGGCCCAGCTTCTTTTCCAGATCTTGTTCAAATCTTTTAGTAAATAGACAAAGACAGTTTTCCCAGGAATACATTGGAGCTTATGAGGAATAGAAGTAACACTGAATGTGTGACATCAGTGTTCTGAAAAATCACTAGCCTTTCTCTCCACCAGGAATTGTCCACTTAGGACCTGATGGATCTCCTCTCCTCTCTCCTCTCTGCCTGCTATCACCCATTAAAGCTCTCCACCTCCCACTAAGGTTGGTGACTTAGTTCACAGGTCTTACAGAAGCTTGCCAGCCTCCAACAATCAGCCTTTACCCTGGTTCTCTACCATCAACAATGAGGAAAAGAGGCAAGGTGTTCAGGTTTTTATAACTACTCCATATAGGATCAGAGTCTTTGTTTGGCTTGGATGCCAGAACAACCATCAAGTCTGAACAAACATGAAGAAGGCTAAAGGGATGGTGTTTCTGCTACCCACCATCTATTAGAAATGGCGAACATCAAAGATGCCCCAAAATGGCAGTAAGATTTAAGCGCTCTGAAGCAATGTTCTCTAAAAATGTATAAAATGTTTCTGCTAAAGTTAATCATAAGTGGGAAAGTAGAAAATTATTATGACTAAGTAATGTTAAACATTCGAAAATCTGTTGTAAAGGAAAGGAGAAAACAGATGGAATAGAGATGTATCCAAATGAGTATGTTCACCAGTGTGGAGGGATAGGCTTGCTAATTTTGGGGGTGATCCACAGAGGAATTCTGAACCCTCTGATGTGTGATTGGCTTATGGTGAGTACATAATTCTCTACCTTCTGATTTTATTGGGGGTACAATAGGCAACCATTACCAGGACACTATATCCTCAGCCCTAACTTTTCACCTTTACAAGAACATGTTCTACTTTTCAAAATATAAAACGAGGAAGAAAAATTTGAGCTTTGGAAACAGATGTTCCCGGAGGGTAGGGGCAGGAGGGATGGGAACGCGGTAGAGGATGAAGGCAGGGAAGAAGAAGTTGTAGCTGTTCATGTGGTATGGTTGTTACCTATACAGCCTGGGAGCCCAGGTCTCTCCAAGGCTGCTGGTTGGAGCCACCAAACAGGGGAATGGTTTATCTCTAAGCCCAATGATGTCACCTTAAAAAAAGCCAGAAAGTGTTGATTAACCATGAAATCTAGATTAATCCCCCAAGAGGAAGTGGGGGATGAATCCTTTTGGAGGATGCCCTTGAAGAGATTGCCATCTTGAATGCCACCAGGCACCATTGCCTGCAAAAGTGCCCCCAATAGTAAGACTCTCCTAACCAGTACTCCCTTTCCCCAATTTACTGTAGGCTAGGCAGTAACACATGGGCAGAGTCGCGTGGCAGCCTCTGCCAGCCTTCCCCCAGGCTGCATGCTCCTGTGCTTGTGTGGTGGGCAGGTCCCTCCCTGGGCAGGTTCATTCTGTACTGGCAGTGGTCAACACACACAGACTAGCTGTGCTCTTAAAGATGGCTATCATCACGATGGTGAGACAGTTGCTTGGCTAAGGCCTGTTCAATCCTAGAGCCAAAATGGGTAAATGAGGCCCTGGACTACTCATTGGATGACACTTTGATCGCCTTGCTTTTTGAAAGTATAGGATTTTACAGCCTCCTGTCATAGTGAGATCTGTACTATAGATACATGACCTTCATGCATTTATTTTTATTAAAATTGTGTTTAATGATTTCATCTTGTCATTAGGACACAGCAATCCATGCCTTTGAAGAGTAACCGGTAGGCTCTCCAAGTTGGCTGCTGGCAGGACTAGGGTCCTGTGTCAGGCTGAGGAAAGGTGGGTAAAACAGAGTGGGCGCCCACCAGCATGGAGGAACAAGAATCAGGCTTGCTGATTCTTGGAGAGGCCCACCGAGGGATTCTGAACCTTTTGATGTGATTGCTCTTTCCTCAGAAAGTCCTGGGAGAATTTACATAAAGCCAGTATCCAGAGTGTCAGTAGTGAGCTGGTGTTGCCCTCTGGAGTGGGTTTGCAAAGTGTTCTAAGAATTCTGGGTGCAACTGGACCTTGTTTTAGGCCATGCAAAGGGGGAAAAGAATGGAAGCATAGGAAATGGGAAGCCATTGGGCATCTTGACACCATCTTGACCTCAGTGTATTTCCTCTTGGGACAGATTGTTACAAAAAATTGGCCTTGTGGTCAGTTTTGAAGGGATCCTCACTTGCTTGATCATCTGTAGCAGACTGTCCCACCCTATTTGTCATTTAGTTGTTTAGGCAGAAGTTACATTGTGGAACACTGTTCTCTCCAACCTCCAGCTCCTTCTGTGGGCAGGAGGTAGGAAGGTATTTGGGGCTTGGAGATGGAATTTGGGTCCAGGTGGGCAGGATTGGCACCTCTCAAAAATATCCCTGCCCCACATTGCCCAGATCATTTGTTTGACCACATCAAGGCTTTCCACAATCTTCTTTTTGATTTTCTTGCCTTTATTCTTTCTCTTACAAAACAATGGTCTCACTAGGGTTACCAGCACAGTAAGTGCTACAGCGTGTTAAGATTGCCTTGGCAGGGAGAAGGCCTTTCTTTAACTGCTTTTGATCACTGCTGGAGTCTCAGTTCTTTAAGTCTTTTGAACTCACATCTATTGTTCCAAACTAGCTGCTACTGATTCTATAATCCCTGTTCTCTTTTGATTGTATTTCATTGACTCAAGTATGATGTCCTCAAGGGGATGTGGGTGTAGGGCAAAGAAGTTCCTAAACTGTAATCAACATCTTGGTACCCTTTGACAGATTGGAAACACATACGCAGCATTCACAACTAACTGGGTTTAGAAAACATGGCAGGTTTATGTAGTCTGGGAAAGACAACCCGGGCCCAAGACATGAGAGGAACAGATAGGGATGTTTGGTGGCTGCTTACATCAGAACTTCTCAAACTGGGGTCACCATCAACATCACCTGGGAGAACTTTAAGACCTCAGAGTCCCTGGATTGGGAGTAGGAAAGATATGCTAAGGCAGGACTGCTCCTATGGGCCTTTGCTACCTCATATAGTGGCCAGGACTCAGATTAAGCAATACAGCATTCCTGGGGCAGAATGTCTGGTAAGAGCATCTAGGTTCTGCAGATATATCTGGTCTAGTTTTCCAAACTTCTGGCTTTGCTGTTGGGTGTGGCCTTACGATTGGGACTCATAGCTGAAGGGATGTGAGAAAGGAAAGATGCTTCTGATCACCTGAGTGACCTGAGGGGGACAAGGCTTAGCAGGTACCTAAAGGCACAGAGAAGGATCCAACGCTTTGGTGAGTGACCCGTCATTGGCAGGAACAGTAACAGAAGAGCTTTACAGCAATGTCAGGCACCTACACACCTGGTTCCCAGTCAGCCAGCAAAGAGGAGCTGCAAGATAATCTTCCAGGAGTCTAGAACAAATATTCTAAACTATTCCAGGGTTGACCAAGTCAGAAACAATAATAACCATTACCAAAACCAAGCCTATTTGGCTTAACACTTAACTGGGAACTCTGTTGAACACTTTACAAGTATTAGCTAATTTTATCCTCACAATAAGTGTTTGAGGTAAACTGTGTGTCCAGTTTACAGCTGTAGAAAATTGAGACTCAAGGTTTAGGCAAATCATCTATGGATGCCCAGCTAGTAGGTGGCAGAGGCAGAAGTTGATTTGAAGACTGTTTGATGCTGCTGGTGGCTCTGTTGATATCAGAGGGCTCATTTCACTGGCGTGGTCTCAGAAGGGAGGTGCATACAAGTTGAAGGGTTGGGGTGGTGATAGGAACTGAATGACAATAACCCTGAAAAATGCAAAGAGCAATTAGAAGTCACCTCTTAACTATTTGGGAGTCTTGTGTCAATTTGGCTCATGGTCTGAGTCCTTAATCAGTCTATGACATCTTCATATCAGCCTGAGGGTTAGATAGGGGCATTGTAAACCAAGGCAATGGACCCAGATGTTTGTTAAAATTGTATTTTAATAGATAACTATTCATACTTCTTTAGGATTGTTTAAAAGGAAACCAGTGTAATTTTGTTAATTTAATTTTCTGACTTAAGCAGTGTCTATAAAGGGCTCACCAGTTTGGTCAGTGGAGATTGGCAGTGACTTGGAAACCTCATTGTCCTTGTAATACAGACTAGATGGTCTAGCAAGGGAACAGTAAAGGAAATGACAAAGCACCTTTTGGAGGATGATGACAGAAATCTACGTATGAAAATAATCACACCTTGGGGATCTTGGAGGATCTGTAAGCGTCATCCATTACTCACCAGTTGTAAGATCTCCCAGCATTAATCCACCTTGGCAGAGGAGAGGACATTACCAAATGACTACACTGCCTGCTGGCTTCTTCCAGGCTCCTGGCTGGAAAAGCAAACAAGTGAATATTCACTCTGGAAGATGAAATTGTTTCTCATAGAGAGTCTACCTCATAGAGGTCCTTCAGGCAAGCAAACCAGGATTTGAAATTTTATTTTTTATTTTTTTCGTTGATCACATTCCAACAAACTCTGGAGCACTGGAGTCCTGGAGGCAGTTTTCTTTCTTTCTTTCTTTTTTCTTCTTTTTTTTTTTAAATTTTAATTTCATTGTCAAGGTGATGAACAGAGGGGTTACCGTTACGTAAGGTAGTGTTTACATTTCTTGTTAACTTGTTACCCCCTCCCTCATTTTTCTCCTTTCCCTTCCCCTAACCACCCCCTAAAGTTCTACAGATCATTTCCAACATATTGTCTTGTGAGTATCGCTGTTGCATTGGTTTCTCTCTTGTCCTTTGTCTCACATTTTGTTGTTGCCTTTCCCTTCCCTAATTCAGATAAGTGTATATACAATACCCAGGGTACCAAAATCAAATACAGTGACAACAGGGGATAAACCATAGGGTAAAAACACAAAAGAAACAAGAAGTCACGTAGTACATTGAGAACAACAAAGAAAAATCTCTTTTGTCTAGGTCTTGGAGTTCATTGTGCTTAGCATCATCTTATAGGGTCATATGTACATAGCTACTGAGCTATTCTGCTCATCTGCTAAGTTTATCCTAATGTATACTAATTACTACAAACATGGGACCTATGTTTCTTTGGGTCTGGCTTACTTCACTTAATATGAATTTTTCCAAGACTGGAAGCAGTATTCTTAAGGTTTGTCCAGATACACGTATGTCTATGATCACCAGGACTACTTCCTAACCTTGTAATAATTTTAGAATAATATATGAATGTTGAACCTTGCCCCTCCTATATTGACTGAAAAGGGAAAACATTTGTTTGGTTCTTGAAGTACCTCACCATTTTAGGTTAATAGTTACTCCATTTCTAGTCCATGTGATAGTGGGAGAAGAGATTACCTGTAAAAAAAAAAACAACAAAACACCAGAATGAAACATTTTTCCCCTTATTGGTGGGATATGATTTTATTCACTAACAAATAAGGAAAACTCAAAAGAAGATGACAAAGAGCATGGGTATTCAGATGCTGGAAGACTTCCTTGGCCACCAGAGATTTTGAAATGGCTGCTCTAGACAGGTTGTCAAGAGATAAAAAGATAATCCGACACACTCGACTAATTTAACATTAGATTGGTGGCACATTACTAACCCTTTGTAGGACAGAGGAGACTTTCTTTGGAAATGCTCGAAGAGTACTACCCACAGTTTGCAGATAGACAGCATTCCCCTCCCAGCAGGGTTTGAAAGCAGGCCTCAGACCTGGCATTGGGAGCACAGCAGCCCTCCAGCCCAGTAAAAAATAGGTCATGGGAACATGTGACTATCACCAGCCTATAGAAGAGATGCATTTTTCTACTCAGAGCCCACAGAGTTGACAAGAATGTCTTTGTTCTTCATTTTGTTGGGTGACCATAGGCTTGCTGGCTTGGTGCAGAACTGTGTTTCACCTGGTACTTCAGAAGATTGGCGCCCAAAGCCCATAGTTGTGGTCCTGGGCCATGACTACACCAAAGGTTCTTCAGTTGCTATTGAGTAACTGAACTCCCAGAATTTTCTCATCAACAAAGCTGGGGCTTTGGCACGTGAGATGGTTTGCGTCAGATTCTTGTCACTAAATCTGGAGTCTGTGCCTCACACCTCTGGCAGAAAGATAAATGTCTGATGGAATGTTTATTGTGGCAGCATTGAAGAGGCACAGGCAAGACATGTGGAAGAAGCAGCTTCTCCAGTTGCTGAGCACTTCAGCTCAGGGGCCATTTTATCCTAGGGAGGTTGGGCCAGGTTTCTCAGAACTGAGATCTAAGAACAGAGCTCACCGAAAACAGGCAGGCCAGGAACTGCTGGGAGAAAATGGAAGAAAGAAGAGAGAACTCTTAAAAAGTGGACTTGGCAGGAAGAAAATCATGAGTGATCTTTGAGCAAGAAGCTTTCAGCATTCCAGGAGGAGTCTGAGAAGTATTGAGGCTGTGGAAGAGTGACAGCCAAGGGGGAGGAAGTGAAGAATTTTACATAGGGCACTTGTCCTAGAGGACATCATTCACATCATCAGCAACTTAGCTTTGATACTTGGGTTAAAAATGGTTTCTGCAGATTCTTACTTTTTTCTGATACATGGAAGGAAGGAATCTTGGGGAACTAGTATATTTTTTCCAATTCATACAAAAGCACCATATGGATGAGCAATCATCCTGAAGGAAAAAAGTACAGTTATCAAGAAACCATTCCATGGATTAAACCGTATTAAAATGGTAGAAACAATGAAGTGTCCTAAAGAAGAAATATTTATTACCTTTATTAACTTTATGCTTCAGATGGAGGGTAGTGAAGATTAATGTGTGTGTGTGTGTGTGTAAGATAAGAAGATCAATGGGAATGAATCTTCTGGTTTCAACAAGTATGAGAATACAAGAACTTTTGTTCTGAAAATTCCCAAAGGCTTTTTTTTGAGGGGAGGCATCCTATTTTGCCTGTTGCACTCCTCCCCAGAAGGGCTTGAAGCCATTTGTTGTAGTTGCTAGATGGGTTTAGAAAGTAACTGGAGAGTGAAGTGGGAATAGAATTACTAAGAATGTTTTTTCTTAGATATGGCTTCCTTGATGTGTTGCTTCACAAAGAACATGCGAAACAAGTAAAGTGCAAATTGTATTTTCAGTTGCACCACAACGGCCTCTAATAAAATCACTTCAATTTCTTATTTTCTATATCCTTTGAAAAAAACAAGTTTAGAAAACTGAGTTAGGCTGAAGACAAAAGAAACCATAGTTACAGTTTTTTTTTTGGGGGGTGGTGGTGATCCACTAATCTTTGTTGTGGGTATGGTTTGTGCTGCCAAACTAAAAAGGCCTCTAAGAGATTACATGTGGAAAACAAACATTCTAATCTTGATGTTCTAATGGAGGGCATTCCACTGATTAGGTTTTTGAATAACTAGTTTGTTCTCCTCTAACTTTGGAGTATTTCTTAGAAAATGATGGCTACGGGAAGGGTACATGTAAACACCTGGATAAATTACTCATTGTTTCAGTGAGTCCAACTGATTTTCTGTCTGATAAATAAATTGACCTGCTTAGACTTGGACCACTAGGAAGTCTTACCAGGATCATTAATTACCTTTTCCAGTCATGGAGTCATTGTGCTCAGGAAGGGTGAGGGGTGTACCCAGCAGGCTGGGAACTGAGAACACACGAGCTGTCGACTTGTGCTTGTGGCTTTGCAGGTTGATTACATAGTTGTACTTGACATTGTGCTATTGGTGAAAACTTCTACTATCAAAGAACATGGTGAATTTACCGAAGAGCTCATTTCATAAGGGAATTCTTAAGGTAATATGAGAAGAAAAATTAAGTCTATTTTTGTCATTTTAAAGTCTTATGTCCATGTTCATTCTTCAGCACTCTGCCTTAAGATAGTGTCTGTCCAGGATTCATCTTACAGAATAAATTGGGGGAGTTTATTTATAAAAAACACACACAACAAAGAAATCAAGTGTCCATCAGTTTCTTGGACCCCTAAGTCAGTACTTGTCATTTTAGAGGCCTGGGAATTGATTTTGACAAGATCCCTGACCTCTCGGAAGAATCTGCAGTACATTGACACATTTATAATGTCACATTTGTGTTCTCCTAGTAAGCAAGTGTGAATGTGTTCACACACACAAATAAGGAGGAAGAGAGGGAAGGAAAGAGGGAAAAAGAAAGAGAGAAAGGAACTGATTCTTAATTCAATACTAAATCATGAACAGAGACCTTAGGCTCTGCTAACCAATGAAATAGAGAAAACTTGAGTGTATACACACACACACACACACACACACACACACACACACACACACACACACACACACACAGAGGCATGCAACTGGTTGTGTGGACTGATTTGATTGGACTGAAAGTATTTTAAACTGTAAATTTGCAAAACTATGAATTCTATTGATATTTAGAATGATTTTTTTAACAAGATGGAGCATAACCTATGTGTTAGTTTTCTGTCACTGTTACAAATGTCTGAGATAAATCAGCTTAAAGAGAAGAAAGGTTTATTTTGGCTTACTGCTTCCAAGATTTCAGTCCATGGTCACTTGGCTACATTGCTTTGGGACTGTGTTAACACAGTACCTCATGGTGGGTATGAATGGTAGAAAGGATTTTCACTTCATAGAGGTCTGTAAGAAAAAGGGACTGGAACCCCAGTATGCCATTCTAGAAGGACCCCCACATCCCAGAATTTAAAAAACTTTAAAAAACTTTAAAAAAAAGTTTTACTGTTATTATAAAAGGGATATACGGTTAGATAACTTAGAGTACCTTTCTTTTTGGACAGTGTCACCTCTTCCCTGTCTCCCAGTTTTCCTCCCAACCCTAATTTAAAGTTCTGTTAATTTCCAGTTGGTCTACAGATTGATGACCAAGCTTTTAACACAGATTGATGAGCATCACTTTGGGAGGATGTTTATGATCTAAAGGATGGTACTCTGTCATCCAGCTTGTCAGAGTTCAACTCCTGATAAACTAGAATCTGAGTCTATTCAGAGTTCTACTCCTGGTAAAGTAGAATCTGGGTGTATTTCTAATGATGAATTTGATTCTTATCCAATGAGATACTTGAAATTTAGGGGGGGGGGAAAGTCTGAAATATCCAAAATAAGACTTGTATGTTCCAAACTTTTAAAAATTAAGGATTAGAAAACACAAGTAATGCTTGGATTTGGACTTAAATTCTGGCCTATACACAGGCTTTTCTCATGCTAATTTTTCAAGTAATGTAGGCTCAGTGCAATTTCTCATAATCCCATTTCATCTAATTTACTTAAACTCCTGTGCATCTTAGTTTACATTCCATAAAAGCAAACATCATTAAAGCACTGGCATTTTAGCCTTTTCACTGAATTGTGTCTATCTGAAAATCTGAATCTAGCATTCTTGATCCCTTTATGAAATTGGATTTAAGAGGTAGTCAATTTAAGTAGCTCTGAAATGATTAAGGAGCCCAAAGATGAGGCATTTGTGGTCTCCACATCCCCCCGCCTGTGGACCTGGCAGGGGCCTCTGGATGGGGAATTCAGGGAGGGGTCTCTTGGGGATTACCTCTTGGTTTACTCCTGTAGAGAGGCCGCCAGCAGCTGCTTTCCCAGGCCGTGAGGTTTCCAACCTTGGGTTGATGTGCGGTTTTACTCCTTTGTCTAGCCCATCATGACTTCCTGTTCTTTTTCTGTAATGTTTTTCAGATCCGCTTTTTCCTGTTGCCTTCCCAAGGCTGATTTGGGTCCAGACTCTAATTACCTCACACACACCTGCACTCTCCTAATATCCTCTTTTCTGTCTACAACTTTTCCTCTCACCATTTTTTTTTTTAAAAGAAATTCTTTTCACACAGAATCTTCTTCCTTCCCTGAAGCATCATTTCCATCGCGCTCCCAATTGCATTCAATCCTGATTCAGGTCTTCTGCTCCCAAACCTCTGTCACTGCCCGCACCATCCATCTCCTTTACAACTGAATCTCACTCCAGCCAAGCAAACGTCCTGACACTGTCTATACAATGCTGGAACATCTGCTTAATCCAGTCAGCTCTGTCAAATCTTCAGTTAATCATCTGGATGTTTTGTCTACAGAACGCCAAACATCTGGATTGACTGAAGAAATTCTCTACACTGATGGAGGTTGTTCTTTCTGTCTGTCTCTCTCTCTCTTGTAAATGGAGTAGACCAGATGTTTTGGCACCACGTAGACACATTGCTGTCTCTTACATTTGTCTTAGTAGCTTGTCTGCACAACCTTCTCTCCACCTGGAATATGACTCGTCTCCTCAATGCCATGTTCTCTCTCCAAAGTATGGTCCGCATGCCATCTGGTAGAAAGCACCTTTAGATAAATTCCAGTAACCCATCTTTTGGTCCATTCTAGCATTCAGTAAGTTTTTACATATGCAATTCTTTTAAACTGAAATAATTGTTTGCTTTTGGAACATTGTTGTCTTCTTCTATCTCATTAGATGATAGGCAAAATAGAAGGTTTGCCATAAAGACAATATGGCCTATGTAAAATGAGACTCAGTAGCTCCATGAACAAGGGCAGAAGCTCTAGAAGAGTCTTATCTTATATTCTCCTTACTTACTCTTCTACTTACTATGTGACCTGGAAAAATTAACTTTTTAAGCCTAAAATTTCTTCCTTATTTGTAAAATGAAGATAGAAACACAACCTACTTCCCAGAGTTGTCGATAAGGCTTAAATTAGCTAATTCAGAGAAGTGTTTAAAAGGGTGCCTGGCATAAGGTAAGTGTCCATTAAATGTTAGCACTTACTATTACAGATGGTTACTCTTGTTGAAACTTGTTTTGCTTGTCTATTTCTCCTTTGAGAGTAGCAGAAACCCAAGGGTCTACCATTGGCTTGTTTAGGTGCAGGTCTGAGGCCTCAAAACCCTTTCTACATTTTCTTTTTCTTTCTTTCTTTCTTTCCTTTTCTTTCTTCCTTTCTTTTTCTTCTCTCTCTCTCTCTCTCACCCCTCTTTCTTTTTCTTTTGTATTGGTCCCTAGGGCTTGAACTCAGGGCCTGGACACTGTCCCTCAGTTTTTTGCTCAACTCTAGTGCTCTACCATGTGAGCTACAACTCCACTTCTTCCACCCGACCTTTCTTATACTACCTGCTAGCCTTCTGTTCTTTCTGGAGTCAGGAATTAGAATATTTCTTGTTAGAAAGAGCTCCTGCTGAAGGAAGTAATATAGTGGGCATGTAAGTGTGTGTGTGTGTGTGTGTGTGTGTGTGTATAGACTAGAGGCTACTCCAAATTGATTTGTGGATTCTTCTTCATCTATGACAAAGTGCCTTATATGAAAATGAGAAAAGGGCAATGTGGTGGTGGTTTTCCCACAGTGTCATTTATACAATTGTTAGAGCTGTCCCTAAGGTCAGGTTGTACGCTTCCGCCATTTTTTTTTTTTAGCATAAACACATCTTTATGAAATGATGGGGATATTAAGTTATAAAATATGTAATAACCTATTTTGGGTCCTCAAGGATTTTTGGACATATGCTGGTCCATTCATGCATGTGTTTATTATTTCTTAGGAATGGCTCTAGGCTCTGAGACAATTGTGGAGAACTTTGGAAAAATGCTTGATTTCATGAGGTGAGTTCTGAGGTGAGAGGTGGGAGCTAATAACTGCCTTTCTCAGATTTGGTTTCGTTATCTGTAAATGGACAATAGTTCTCACTTCGTAGGGTGGGACAGTTAGTAAGAAGTAGGTAGGTTAGTCAGCAAAGTGCTTAGGAGTTAATGGTACTGTTGACTAGTTGCAATGGCAGATGCAAGGCTGAGCATGGGGGTAGGGAGATTGTGGTGAAGTACAGTGGAGACTGTGGGCTTCATTAAGGAGGTGTCGCTTATGCAAAGGCTTGGAGTTGCCCATGCTGGTCCTGGGGCTTGAACTCAGGGCTTGGGCTCTGTCCCTGAGCCTCTCTGTGCTCAAGGCTCGTGCTCTGCCACAGCACCATGTCCAGCTTTTTTCTGTTTATGTGGTACTGAGGAATGGAACCCAGGGCTTCATGCATGCGAGGCAAGTGCTCTGCCACTAAGCCACATTCCCAGCCTGGGAAAGCATATTCTAGGTAGCTGCAACAGCCAGTGCAAAAGCCCTGTGATGGAATATCAAGTCTTGTTTGATGAACAGTAGGAAGGATAGTGTGGATGCTGCTGCATGGGGAGAGTAGTATGAAAGCAAATCAAAGACTGAGGGGCAGGTAGGGCAATGACATGGAACCTCATGTACCGCTGTAAGGACTTGGGCCTTTATTATGGATTAAATGAGGTTCCAACAGTAAAGCAATATGACTTGTATTTTAAAAGTTTTATTGCCCCCCCCATGTTAATCATAATTCATAGGGAAACAAAGGGGAAAGTAAGGACACTAGTTGTGGAATTGTCTAGTAATCCACATGGAAGTTGATGGTCTCCTTGATGAGGGTACTGCAGCACTGGAAGAGGCCAAGTAGTGGTAAGATTCTGAATCTTTTTTGCTTTTGGTCGGTGGTAGAGCTTGAACTCAGGGCCTGGGAGCTGTCCCCGAGCTTCTCTGCTTAAGGGTAAGTGCTCTACCACTTAGAGCCACAGCTCCACTTTTGGTTTTCTGGTGGCTAATTGGAGGTAAGAGACTCACGGATGTTCCTGCCAGGGTTGGCTTTGGACCACAATCCTTAGGTCTCAGCCTCCTGAGTAGCTAAGATTATAGACATGAGCTACCAGGGCCCAGCTCTGAATCTATTTTGAAGGTAGAGCTAAGAAAACATTGCAGCAAACTGAATGTAGATGGTAAGGAATCCTGGCGACTGGAATGACACCTTGCCAATAGAAAAACTGTGAGATAGGAAAACTGTGAATGAAAGTTTAGTAGAAGCAGGTAGGAAGTATAGATAGGCGTTCCTTCGGGATATATTAGGTTTGGCAGACATATTTGCCTCTGAAATGTACTTAGCCTTCACATGATGTGCTAGGTCACTTTCCTAAATTTTGCTTTTTTTTTTTTTTTTTTTTTTACATTAAAACATCTCTTGCTGAATTCTCTGATTGCCAGGGAGTTAAGACCCATTCTCAATCAATTCATTCATTTCCACCAGTAATATAACATTAAAAATTTCCAACAGAGATAGAATGGTCCTTTTACCCTAAAAAGATGTCCCTCCAATTGCAAATTAAAGAATTTGTATATACCACACCAAAGGGAGAAGGAAACCCACAAATTATAAGTTTATTGTAATTGTTTTTTTTTTTTTTGGGGGGGGTCTGGTCATGGGGCCTGAACTCTGGGCCTGGGCGCTGTCCCTCAGCTCTTCAGCTCAAGGCTAGCGCTCTACCACTTGAGCCACAGTGCCACTTCCGGCTTTTTTCCTTTTGCTTATGTGGTGCTGAGGAATCGAACCCAGGGCCTCAGGCATGCAAGGCAAGGGCTCTACCACTGAGCCACCTTCCCAGCCCAGTTTACTGTAATTGTTGAAAACTAAAGCATAAAGCATATACTCTAAAGTAGTTACTATTTCCTATCTCTGTGTCCTTCATTCAAAATATAGTTTAATTAAAGTATCTGAATATCATCAGAAATCTTCAACCAAGTTCAGAAAAATAAATGAAAAAATCACTATCGTGTTTCCTGCTTTTGAAATTATCCTGATTATCAAATATTATCCTGATCATTTAAAGGTGTCAGTACATTAGCCATGACTGTTATTTTTGGCGTCATGAGAATAAGAAAATAATACTTGCTAAAAGACCAGTAACGCCTTCTTTTTGACTGGTGCTGTGAGTAAAGCCTCCAGAAGATGTTTTTGCTGATTAAGTAACATGAATTAATACCATGACCTAATCTTAAGGAAATAATTTCCAGCAGATGTGGAAGAGAGACCAGACTCTTGTCTGCATTTTGTTTGGAAGCAAGGGTGCTTTTTCTCTCTCTCTTCAGGTAGGATTTCTCACTCTCTAACTTGAAAATATTGTTTTTTATGTACATATGACCATATAAGATGATGTTAAGTGAAATGAACCCCAAGATAGGGACACAACTTGTTTTTTTTCTTTCTTGCTGTTGTTTTTAATGTATCTAAAATGTATTGTGTGATTTTTTTGTTTCTCTTGTATGTACTTCCCCCACTGGTTTATAACCCCTGTTTTTTCACTGTATTTGATGTCGGTGCCTTGCATCTTGTATATACATTTTTCTAATTAGGGGAGGGGAAGGGAAATAACAAAATGCTGAAACAGGATACAGGATGACCCATTGTAACAATGAGATGTACAAGACACTATGTAGGAAATAAAATTTACAACTTCGGGGGTGAGAGGGGAGTTGGGGAAGGAAGGGATGGTAGGGGAAGAACAAAGGAGGAGGTAACAATGCTCTATAGGAAATGTACTCATTACCCTACTCATGTAACTGTAACCCCTCTCTGTACACTATTTTTACAATAAAAAACAGTAAAAAAAGTTAATTGATAGATTTGTATATTATCATTTACAGGGAATAACTTAAAATAATAATTATATTTATCTTCCTTTTTCTGTAGAATTTCATTGCTTTTTGAATTGGACAAAGGATTAGCTAGGTCAGAAAATAATGATAAAAATAAAAATAGAAATATGCATGAAGATCATGACCCTGGCAAAAAGCTCACAATTTTGTGTGAATTCTTTAATTTCATTGTAAGTTTTTAGTTAAGTGAAATCAAATGGAAGAACTAGTTGTATACTGGAGGTATCTTCGTTGTATTAAAGTTAGCTAAAGTGATGGTACTTATGTCATGATAGCTAGAAGGCTACAAATTAAAACTTCCCTTTCATTCTTTGTCCTTCCCTTCCATCCCCTTAACCCTTCTATTCCCTTACTTCCCTTCCTTTCTCCTTCCCTCCTCTCCTCTGTTCTCCCTCCCCTTCCCTTTTAGGGATTTAGGTTACCATCATACCACATAAAACATCTCTTCACATGGGTGGATGAAACTCTTGGCTCCTCCCTGATAAAGTTGTGACCTGTGGCTGTGGTAAGGGGTTATTTTTGAGAATTAAAGACTATTTTTTTTCTATGAACATAGAACTTTTAACACCCTAATAAGATCCTGAAATTTACTATTTTTCCCCCAGAATTCAAATGTTACCAAGTCCTTATTAGGAAGGATTTCTCTACAATAGGGTTCCCTTATCACTTCTCTTCATTAAAAGCTAAAAGAAGAAAGGATATAACATGTACTTGGAAAGACTCCTGCTTTCTAGTAAGTGGAAGTGGTGCCACCTGATAAAGTGTTTGGAGTTACTGGAGGAGTCACAACTCTTGTTCTGTCAATGGCAGTGTTGAAGAATGTAACCCCTCAACTTCTCTACACCCCGTCCATACAAATTGCTCATACTGATAGGACCCTCAATGGTAACTCACTTCACACCTTCATTGCCTTTCTGGCTATCACTAAGATTAGACAGCATGTTTAGGCAATATTCTGCATTTATCTAACCTTTTCTATATAGGCCATGATGACAGCACCCAACAGGTTTATGTACCTCACACGTCAGATCTTATCAAGAAACTGGGCTGTGACAGTTTGATAAGGACACCCACTGTGGCTCACTGAATACATTCTAAAAACAACGGCAGCAAAACGCTCATCTCACACTGGCTAATGACCTTGCTTTATGGTGTCCTCTGCAATTTTAGATGCAGCACATTCAATGGCTGTGTGGTTTCAGAGGATGCAGAGAATGGAGGGTATGTGACAATGTGGAATTTTATATTGTACTATTAAATTTTAGAGACAGCCACATTTCCCTAAATTATCCTTCAAGAAAGGGAAAAGTCCACATTTAATTTTAGTTTTCATTTTGCCAACAGCTTCAAACAGTGAGTCTCAATGGTGGCTTAATCCAGTAATCCTATCTACTTGAGAGGTGGAGATTGGGTGATTACAGATCAAGGCCAACCCCCCCCCCCCCACCCCCCAGGAAGCAGCAGGGTTGGGGAGGGAAGACATAGGGGAAGAAAAGAAGGACAAAAAGTAAAAAACAAAAAAAACAAAAAAAACAAAAAAAACAAAAAAAACTTTGCCAGATTCCATCTTAATCACGGGGTTGTGGATTCATCTGCCTACCAAGCATGAGATCATGAGTTCAAACTCCAGACACACACACACACACACACACACACACACACACACACACACACACACACACACACACACACACACACACACACACACACACACACACACACACACACACACACACACACACACACACACACACACACACACACACACACACACACACACACACACACACACCCCAAAAGCTACCAGTTGTTTTTATCTGGGCTCCAGTCTTGTGATTGGCAATAAGGACACAGGATGACCCACTGCAACAATGATACCCACAAGACAGTATATTAGAAATGAACTTTACAACTTCCAGGGTGGGGGTGGGGAGTGAGGGAGGTGGGAGGGGAAAGGGATAGTGGTAGAACAACAAGGGAACGGGTAACAATGCTCAGAAAAAAATGTACTTATTACCTTACTCATGTAACTATAACTCCTCTGTATCGCATCTTTACAATAAAATAAAAATTTTGGAAAAGAATAATGAACAAGAATAACGACATTGTTATCTCAGAATAATGTCCTTGAGCAAGACACACAAAAAAAGACCAAATATAAAATTTATGAAATCTAAAAGTTTTTACTTCATTTTTGCTATTTTATGTCTGGTATTTTAATTTATATCTCATTGTAATCTTGTTGCTAGTTATTCATGTGCCTCAAACATGTTTCTATGTCCAAAGGCTTTATTATGAGTACATTTAATAGAATATTCAACAGAATTTAATTATGTCTGTATATTTGCCAAAATAGTTATTATTCAGTTAAACTCACAGTGAATTTTCATCCTAATATCTGTGGGATGGGACTTTCCTTGGAGATGAAGCAGGATGAAGAACACTTAATCAGACTGAGATTTATATCATATCAAATTATCTTTTTTTTTGCAAGTACTTAAGTCTGAATTGAGGACCTTGCATTTGCTCAGCTTGCTTGGCTGATTGATATTCTATGGCTTGAGCCACACTTCCAGCTTAGCTTTTGCTGATTACTTTAGACATAGAATCTCTTGGACTTTTCTTCCTGGGCTGCCTCTGAATCACAATTCTCTGGATCTCAGCCTCCTGCATAGCTTCAATTCCAGGTGAGTTACCAGTGCCTGGCTTCAATTATCTTTTAAAACTGAGATTATTATTGTGACCTGTGCCAAGAAGGTATGTGGGACCCTCTGTTCTTGTGTTAATACTGGGTTGGTAAAGTGGTCACATTTGAGGAGGAATGTCAGGGAAACATGGCACATTCACATAGCCTCAGCAGCCATTTTTTAAAAAATGACCAGTAAAGAATGTGTTTAGAAATCAAAGTTGCCACTTGTGAATAGCTGAAGTAAAACTGATAATACGGCCTTTGTGTTAAGGGGAAGATAGGGCACACTTCCAAGTGCTTGTTGGGTGGCTCTGAGACTGATTAATGTGCATTGGAGTTGGTTGACATTTCCCCAGCATATTTCTATCATCTCCCTCTCCTCTTTGAAGCTTACTTTTTCCTGAAGCAAAAAAAAGTTCCTGTTAATATGGACAACCCTTTCTGTCTTCTCACCTCTGGTTTTCTAGATAAGGACATAAACAAATGATGAAATACTTGACATTCAAAAATGTATGAAGAATGGGACTTAAGCACTGATCATCTAGCTTAAGCCCACATGAAGCCTCCTGGACACTCCTTTCTCCTTCTCAGAGGGGACCACAGATTTTCTGTTTTACCATACTTCTGTTATATATGTATATACCCATAAACAATATTTAAATGCATTACGTTTTAAAGTTTTAGATAGCTTATTTCCATTTTTCACATTTTTAGAGACAGATTACGTATAGTTTTGTTATTTATTCTTCACAAAATGCTGAGGCTCAAATTCAGGGCCTGGGATGTGCAAAGTAAATGCTCTACTACCGAGCTATATTCTGTGTATTGATACTTACCTTTGCATTTTATTCTATGGATATACAGTAACTTACTTATCCATCCTCTTAATGATGCTTCAGTGTATGCATGTTATCAACGTCTCCTTGAACAATGTGAAATTTCTTTATAAACCTAGGATTAAGAATTTTGGATTAGTGAATATACACACATATTTGAGAATGTAAGAAGTTTTAGCAGGGGAGTATAGCCACTCATATACCCTTGACCAAAGAATGTTCTTCTGGGACTAGGAAAGTGGCTCAGTGGTAGTGTGTTTTGCTTTGCATGCATGAGGCCCTGGGTTTGATTCCTCAGCACCACGTAAGCAGAAAAAGCCAGAAGTAGCGCTATGGCTCAAGTGGCAGAGCGCTAGGCTTGAGCTGAAGAACTCAGGCCCAGAGTTCAAGCCCCACCCCTGACAAAAAAAAAGAAAAAATAAAAGAATGTTCTTCTGTTAGGGAAGCTTTTCCTCCTTGACTGTGCGTGTGCACTTCTCATAGGTCTCTAAGTGCTACCTCTGCAGTAGTATTGTTGCGGTTATATTTTGAGAATATAGAGAAAAGTCTAGAGAAAAGTCTACTGGGTTATTATTATTATGTTTTAAGATTAAATGTTGAAAGACAGGCACTATTCAAAAAGTGGCTGGTGAAATTTTATTAGGTGACTAAAATTAGTCTTGTGGTATAATTTTAGCATTTAGAGTCTAGAATAGGCTAGCTAAAAATAAATAATATAAATAATATAAATACTCAGTGTGAACGATTGACATCAAAGGTTAAATTCTTAACAAGTTCCAATGGCAGCACGAGACCTAAGTATGAGCTGTGCAGAGGAGGACGGAATGACAGGTGTCCAGCATCAGGCTGTGGTGTGTAGTGGACCTAGCTCACAGTAAGTAGAGAGGCAAAGCATCCTGAAGGTATCCATAAAGTGCAGGCACTGCCTAGAGGAAGGGTGAACATTTACTCAGATTTCCTTATAACTTAAAGCATGAGGCTATGAAGTCTTACTAGTTTGGTTATTTTTACATATTTAGATGCACAATAAAACCATCAATACTTGTATTTTTATTTGATACTTTTTTAATTATATCCCGAAGTTAGTGCTAGAGAGATTTCCCTTAAATAGTCTCTCTGCAAGAAATTCTTATAAAAACATCTTGAAAAAGAAGCCTCACATATTTCAAGAAAAATGAGCACAATCAGGCTTGTGCAATGTGCAAATGCTTAACATATAAGCTGAAGGAAACAGATTTTATTTCAGATTTAGCACTATAAAAGGTCAGTTAGGAAAAAAGCACGAACCAGTAACCAAAGGCATTTGCTTACATCATTCCAGAACTTAAAAAACATAGTCATTGTCTTTTATAACGAGACAACAGGTTCAAAACTACTTTTCACACCCCTACGTGATGTGATGCTGTGGGGAACAATGGCCATTGGAAGGCCATTTATTGCTGGCATATTCTAGCATGTTCTGGTTATCTTCTTTCTTTTTTCTCTCTCATTAACTTCTTGCTTTCTTCCCTTCTTCTTTTATTCACTGGATTCCGAGGATCATAGATTTCAAATGTATCTGAATCTTGCATGCTTGCATCTTTAACTTTTCTGCTTTTATCCTCAAACTGGAGTACATGTGACATCCTAAGGATGGAAGAGAAATGCTTCAGTGATCTTTGCATGAGCACTGAACATAGAAATTTCATATCCCACTGTCACTGGCAAAATGAGCCATAATGGTAAAGAACACCGAACACCAAACACCACGATGGAGTTGCTGCTTATGGGTCTTGTCCCACACGGAAATCAACCTCTCAGAAAACACTGTAGTTTAAAGAATGTGCCTGGGGGTTGTTCTGATTGGTTGTATTTCTAGTAGTGAAATCTCTGTCTTGCCTTCACTTGAGGTTCCTTCCTGGTGGGGGGGAAATGAGAGTTCAAGTGATCCTCAAATTGTGCTCAGAGAGTAAATTCTCCTCACCAGGTTGAAGGACAAAACGCCAGACAATAAACCACACTTATCTGATGGTTTATGTTTTAAGTAGTTCAATGGGTCAAAAACAAGGATTACATGAAGAAAACTCAAAATAGTCAGGTTTGGGATGGTGCTCAGTGGTAGAGCACTTGCCTACCATGATCCCCAGTGCCACAAATTTATTTGTTGTGTGTATATATACAGACACTTATATGTATATTTATAATGTATATTATAGTGAGAGTTAAAAAAATGAAAGTAATATTGAAATGGTGTCACCAAACTTTTCTGGACAGTTGCTGGATTAAAAGTGGTTTTGTTTTCATATAAAAAGAAACTAAAGTTTTGGCTTAACTCCACGGCATGGACTGATTTTCTCCTCATACTGTTGATTACTATAAATCTAACCATCCTGCGTTCCTATTCCAGCAAACACTTACTAGTCTTAAGGTATCAACATGTGCTTGAATCTAAAGTGGTCATAAGCTGTCTGTCCTTGGCATCAGGGAATGTGTAAGTGATTAACTGAGCCCCCATTAGGAGGTGTGAGGAATAAACAGAGGAGTCAAAAAGATCAGACTTCAAGGTGACTGGATGAATTTGGAAGGAGAAAAATTCAGTTTTATACAACAAAACAATGTTGTTAAGGTTTCTCTACCACTTAGTTAAATCAAAAAATTAAGGTGTCTTATTCATTCTTTGCTTCATCACAGCAGATAGAGCTAAATTGCCTATAGGACTAAATACTCTGTATATACCACTGCAACTTTCAGATGAAACTTAAATAGGCTATTAATTTCTTATGCCCTGTATCTATATATAAGCAGAGATCTGGCAGTAAGTCCTAGTAGAGAACACTCACTCTTTGCTTTCTCCTCAATAGCTAAAACAAGGAGTGACATTTATTTGAGGGGAAAACTGTCAATATATTCAGATTTTGAAGAATCCTAATGCTCTTGGGAGAGAAAGACTTGCCATTTCTGAGCATTGTAGCTGCTACTCCTCAGGGTAAGTGGAAGCGCTCTCTACCTCTTCTATTCCACTGAGAAAGCTCATGAGTACCAGTGATAGATGACCTAGAATCAACTTGAATTCACAAATGATGCAAATCATATTCATATTACTGTACGTTTTAATTAATAATATGCTATTTGTATCAGGTTGCATAAAATCTCAGTAGAGACCCATGTGATAGGTGACTGCTACTTTTTATGCTATAGGTGCTTTAGTAAACACTTAGAAAATGCATCATGTAGCCACTGCACATACAGATAGATTCCAGAGTCTGATTTTCTTGTGATTTCAATTTTCTACAGTGTTTTAAGAATTAGCCTCGCAAAGTAAGTAATTTCTAACTCCAAAAAAAGGTTGAATGATCTATAGTCATAGTAACAAATAACCAATGGAATCAGCAGGAAACATCTACTAGACTGAGCCAATTAATGAAGACTCACTTAGGTTTAAATGATCAGTGATACCACCTCAGAACATATATTGCTGAAAGCCAACTAACCAGCAAGAGCCACATGTTTTTGGAAGTTGGCCAACCAAGTGGCAGACTCACCCAGTGAAGTGCTTCTGAAAGCCAGCCAATCAGCAACAATCACTTTTGAATGCTTGTGCTTCTAAGAACTTTACATAAGATTTGCAACTGCTTTGCTTGGTGAGAGCTAGCCTAATAACATTGCTCATTATGATTTGAATAATCGAGTTAGTGTTTTAATTTTTCATCAAAAGTTGGTCTTTCTGGCTGCTAGAGGCTTACAGAGCCAGACTGGGTAGGAAAGTCCATAGACTTTTATATCCAAGTAATCATTACAAGCTGGAATTGGTGGTGTGGCTCAAATAGTAAAGTACCAGCTTTGGAAGAAAAAGGGGCAGTAGTCAGGCCTTGACTTCCAGTCCTAAAGATCGGTGCGTGTATGTGCATGTGTGCCCACATGTGTATACACACAGAATGTTGGTCTGTTCTTCAATATTTCTTATAATCTATAGTGTTCCCCATAAAGCGCATTCTAGAAATTCTAGGTATATTATTACTGAAGGGAAACAAATTAAGAAGAATGTCAAGACTGTTCATTTAAGGGTTCTTTGCCACATATCAGGATTCAGCCCCTACACTGCATTCCAACAAGGTCTTAGTAGCTTGCCACATACTTAGTGGTTATGTTGATACCTAAGTCAACAGGAGGAAGTAGCTAGAATCACATGCTGCCCTTTAGAACAACTTTATTCCGTACTCCTACATGGATATTTTCTTCCCATCCAACTAAGTTATTAACACATTTCCACATATACGTAATTCTATTTTAAAAATGATCCCATTCTTTATCCCAAAATACAGGTTTTTTTTCTTTTGTAGTATCAATTTCAGGTAGAAATGGTCCACGTTTCAAAAATGATTTTACCAGACTTTGTCAATTTAAAATCACAAAAGAACACCTTCCTCTTTTTATGCCACGAGATAATCTTGCAAGTCTTGGCTCTGGTGTAGGAAATAAAATCTAGACACGTGAACAGCAGCACAAAGTCGACAAGGAGAAACAGATTTTCTTACAAATGTGAAAAAATAGAAAGCCATAAATTAAAGGAGCTGCCTGTTTCAACTGTTTGTTTCATACACCACTGCACTAAACAAGTCCAACATTTTGATTAATAACAAACCTAAACCCAGAGGAAAGAAGGGGCTATCAGCTTACAAACTACTTTAGATTTAATACCATAATACTTAGCATGGCTGGTTATTCTGCAATAATATTTAATCTTTAAGAGAAATAAAAGCATAATCAAAAATGCTTCACCCATTTATCTTTCAACAGGCTTCGGTCACTTCATTTTCAAAAGGAAAACAAAATAGTTATTATGATTTTCAGCATAATAAACTCCTGACCTATGTGCCTCCATAAATCACAGACTGTACAAACTGCAAGCATACCCGTGCGTCATAGACTCCAGCGAGGATATTCATGTAGACGGGAACACAGACTTACTCAAGTACACGAGGGTTGGGAGTTTACCTTCTCCCATGGCCTAGAAACTGCAAAGCCACTCTTTGGCTGGGCAAAGAACTGGCCAAAGAAGAGCAATGAATTCTTTTGGAATTAATTATGCACCAATCAGTAACATGAACATTTCAGAACATGACCGCTTGAAAGCAAAGACAAAAATCTGGTTGTGACTAATACAAATTTTCACACAGGCTCAGATTCTTAAATAAGAACACTGATTTTCGTGAACTACAGAAATATAGAAGCTTATATATACAGAGGTTGTGTTAGGAATTTTTAAAATGGAATTGTGAAAAATTAAAACGTAAGTGATTATTCCTTGTATACCTAGTTTTTAAGGTTTCCACACAGTTATGAACTAGATTAAGATATAGATAGTACTTAGTATCCCTAAGGAATGATTCTCAAACTTATAGTAAGTATCACAACATAGAGTTCTAAAGTTGAAATACATTTAGATTATTTAAGATGATCTGATATAAATGGAAGGGGAGGGGAACAACAGAATGGAGAGATAAAAGGCAACCAATACAACAGAGATATGCACAAGACAGTATGCTGGAAATGATCTGTACAACTCTGGGGTGGGGATTTGTGGAGTAGGAAAGCAGGAGAAAAATGAGAGAGGGGGTAACAAGTTCAACCTTACATATGTAATTGTAACACCTCTGTACAGCACCTTTACAATAAAAATAAAATAAAAATAATTTTGTAAAAGATCATTCCCATTTCTAAGTCATTTTTTTTGTTTTCGAAAGAAACATTTATTTTGATGTTTATTTTATAAGCAGGACTGAGGAAAAAATATCAGATTTTCTCCCATACAGACACTAGACCTTAAAAATAATAACAGAATGACATAAGTATAAAATGGAGAGGGAGGGAGGGCTTTTTGGGGGTGGGAACTAGTGAAAGAATGGAGCGGAAAGATGAATGAAGTCTATTTAAATGGTTTAAAAAGGGGGAAGGGAAAAAAAAGCAAATGTAATGGGGGGACTTAGAGCAAAGTACATTTATATTCATGTGTGGGAATAGCATACTGAGACAATAGACATTAATTAAAAAAGAGAAAAGATATGTTGTTGCAGGTACTTTAAATGTTCTACATCTGTACTGATTCTCTATCCACAAACTCTTCGGTATACTCGGAAGTATTCTTTATTGCACCTTTCTTTTATATCATCCTTTTGGTCAAGAACAACTGAAGAGAGTGCGGGACGTCTGCCTGAGGAGCTGTTATCCTTCCTGTGATAACGAGGAAAGAACGAACTGAAAATGGTGATGTTGAGAAAGGCAAGAAGATTTTTGTTCAGAAGTGTGCCCAGTGCCACACTGTTGAAAAGGGAGGCAAACACAAGACTGGGCCTAATATCCACGGTTTGTTTGGTCGGAAGACTGGTCAAGCATCTGGATTCACTTACACAGATGCCAGCAAGAACAAAGGCATCACTTGGGGAGAGGATACACTGATGGCGTATTTGGAGAATCCCAAAAAGTACATCCCTGGGACAAAAATGATCTTCGCTGGCATTAAGAAGAAGGGAGAATGGGCAGATTTGATAGCTTATCTCAGAAAAGCTACAGATGAGGAATAGCCACTGCCTTAGTTATTTACTGCTAAACAAATGTCTCATGGCTTTTTAATGTGTACCATAATTCAATTGATTTCTAATATCAGATTTCAGATCATGAATGGCTGGCAGAATATTTTTGGACAGTCCTGATTTAAGTAAAACTGGCTTGTGGCTAAGTGAATATGATCTTAAAAAAATACTGTCACTTTTTTCCCCCTTCTGTCATATGATTAGACTTACTAATGTTCAATTTTTCAGCAAGGTAGGGAATAATACCATCTCCAAATCTGTTAAAGATTGGTTTTATAGGGCTGGGAAGTTGGCTCAGTGGCAGAGCACTTGCCTTGCATGCCTAAGGCCCTGGGTTCGATTCCTCAGCACCACATACGCAAAAAGAAAAAAGCCGGAAGTGGTGCTATGGCTCAAGTGGTAGAGCACTAGCTTTGAGCTGAAGAGCTGAGGGACAGCACCCAAGCCCAGAGTTCAGGCCCCATGACCGGATCAAAAAACAAAAAACAAAACAAAACAAAAAAAGATTGGTTTTATATTCAGATCTATATGGCGAATTATGAGAACATCTTTAAATACTGAGGAAATCCCTTTACTGTCTAGAATCAAGCAAAGCTAACCTGTTAAAGGCAATGGCTGAAGATGAGGAACAGTGTCTATATTTTTGGTCCTGACTATACCAATTTAATTAGAATGCCCTTTCTCTGAGATCTGCCTTTTACTTTATTGAAAGGCATTTTAGTGTGGCTTATGTATAAATGTCAAACAAAGAATATTTAACACTTGCCACATTTTATAGTTGTCTATCAGTACAGATGCTTTTAAAAGTGACTGATAAGATAGAATACGGACTTTATTTTTGAATTCTTTACTAAGACAGACCAAGTTATAATTCTGGATTTTCTTTATGCAGCTGTTCAGAAACAAAATTGTGGAACTACTGTGTATATGTGATTGATAGTGGTGCTTTTTGCCAACTTCTTAGAGAAAAGGTTTCAGGTAGAGAGATAATTTGTAAATTATGTGGCCATAAGACTTAAGATAATTACAGATAAATATTAAATGAAAAAAAAAAGAGAACTGAATACTTCACTGTGATGCTTAAAGCTCTGTAACACCTAACTGCTCCCTATCTCACCAACACTTACTTTGTTTCTCTCACCAATTCTTGCCATTTCATAATTGCCTGGGGAAAGACTGCTAGTTGTTTGCAGTGGGATGCTCAGAGCCGAGCACAGTGATTTGTGATGGGAACGAAGCCTTTAGCTCCTCTGTACTAGCCAAGCCTGCTTGGCTAAGTTTGCTAAGCTACACCTGATCACCTTTTGTGAACAGGGATTGCCTTTATTTTAATGAAATACTCCCTGACACATCTCAACTCCATTGTCTCATGTCCCAGCAAGGCTGACAGTTGCTCCTGCACTAAACTCATGACAGTGAATGAAAGGACATTAAATAAATCAGCATGTCAATGTATAGATCTAGAACCTTTGTATCAAATAAAGGCTGAATGTTAAAAACCATATGAATAGCTTCAAAACCACTAGTTCTGGGCTTCTACCTTGAGAGATATTGATTTGATAGTCCTAGGTTGGGGTCCCACCATTACTAATAAAAACAATTTCTGATTATTATTGTTATTGTTATTATTTTGGTGGTCATCGGGCTTGAACTCTGGGCCTGGGTGCTGTCCCTGAGCTCTTCAGCTCAAGGTGAGTACTCTACCACTTCCACTTTTCTGGTGGTTAATTGGAGATAAATGTCTCATGGACATTCCTGCCGGGGCTGGCTTTGAACCATGATCCTCAGATCTCGGCCTCCTGAGTAGCTAGGATTAGAGGTGTGAGCCACCGACACCTGGCAATTCCTGATTATTTTAAAGTGCAAAGTAAATATCACAGAACTAAAGTTTAAGAACGTTAGGAGGGATGAATAATAGAGGGGTGAATTTGCTCATAGTGCATTACATACATACATAGAAATACCACAAGGAAACTCCTTGTGTAATTAATATACATTTTAATTAAGTACATAAAAAAGAATATTCACAATGTCAGATTGCTTTGTTTCATTATCACTTGGTTTTGCCCTTTCAGAGATGTAAAATAGTTGCTTCTTAGTAATAACCTAACTCACATACATGAAGACACTTAGTGGCCATTATTGAATCTATTTTTCCAACTAATTAGTACCGAGGACATTACTCATTTCTGAGTACTAGAACTCTATTCACTCAGCAAACATTTCAGGACTTTTAAGTGTACAGCTAATGCTAAGTACTAGTGATACAAAGTAAGATATGACCCTGGCCCTGCACTCCTGAAGTGAATGGACAGAAGGAGATGGCAAATGCATATTTTGGAACCGCCTACAAAGCAAGAGACAATGAGAGTGTCCACTGACACACCACTGCAAATAGCTTTTCCTTGTGAATTTGATAGAGTAGGTAGGAATCATTCCCATTTCTTTCTTTTTGCAGTGCTAGGGATCTTCCAGTACTACAGCAGTTTTTTACACCCACAGAGCTGCTCCCTCGACTATCAGCCCAAGACTGAAGGGGGAGAAACACACAGCTGGTAAGATGTTGACCAGGTGCTTTCTTGAATGTCTGCAAACTTTCATCTTATGAAAATGGATTTAACTTCATTCAGGAATAAGTTGGAAATTAACCCAGTACTAGATCTAGAAAGGGAGATTAATAAAAATCAGATTGGGTAGTGCTTAATATACGGCACAAAAATTTAAAACTGTAGCTATAAAGGGACGCAAGTGATTAGTTGTATGGCACCCAGGCTGAGAAGTTCCAAAAAATGTCTTGAGCAATATGGGTACATGTTTGGAAAAAAGCTTACTTGAAAAAAACCAAGTGATAATAAAACAAAGCAATCTGACATCGTGAATGTTCTTTTTTATGTACTTAATTAAAATGTATATTAATTACACAAGGAGTTTCCTTGTGGTATTTCTATGTATGTATGAAATGCACTATGATCATATTCACCCCCCTATTCATCCTTCCTAAGGTTCTTTTTTTCCTCTATACATTTGTGTCCTTTTATTGCCTTAAATAACTGCTTTCTGGAATCTCAGTCTCACTTTCTCCTTGCTCTTTCTAAAATGTGCATGCCGGGTAAGACTCCATTCAGCTGGAAATCCAACAGGGGTAGAATCGAAGGCTCAGGGCCTGCTGCTGTAGGGGAATGTGTCTGGCAATCTCCTTTCATGCACTGAATTATTACAGATTGCCTTGCGATCAATGATGATCTCCAGGTCTTTTTTTCCCCATATATACATGCATATATATATATATATATATATTTTTTTTTTTTTTTCAAAAAAGCTGTGAATCTAACCATGAAAACCTTTCTGGTTTAAATCCTTCGGTGCAATGTCTACATAAGGAAACTTAAATTTCTTATGTGGCTTTTATAATTTGGCCTTTGCTCCCCTCATTGATCTTCTACATCATCTCCCCACAACCCATCCCCATTACATAGTATGCTCCAGACATTCCAAATTCTTTCAGTTTCCTGAAGAAATCCTGCATTTTCTTGCCTTTTTCTGCCTCTCCCCACCCAATACACTTTTCATCTTCCTTCCCTTAATGAAGAGAACACCCTGATTCCTATCCTGGCCTACCCTTTCTCTAGCAGCATCAAGCCTTCTGGGCTCCCAGAAAACCCTGCCCACAGCTCTAGTTTTGTCTTCCTCACACTGTAGTGTAACTGCTGCTGCCCTTACTAGGTTATGTGGACTCTGAAGAATGGATGTTCTGTTTAATTGGCTTTTGTACCAACATTGGTCAGCAATAGTTGGCAAGAAGAATGCTCTCAATAAATGCTTATGAATACATACATATTTCTGAGAAGTTGGTTATCTCCAAAATCTTTGGCTAGAACCCTGGATTTTGTTCCCATTTCTCCTTGGTAGTAGTAGTACATAATTTCAATTTATTTAGCAATTATGTTTATAAACTTCTAGTTTTGCAGGGGATAGAAGAGAGATGGGGAGAATGATGAAAGGGGTGACTGATCAAGAAGCACTGGACATTTAGATAGACATGTTAAATTATAATTTCTTCTTCTTCTTCTTCTTCTTCTTCTTCTTCTTCTTCTTTTTTTTTTTTCCCCCCGATTGGTGGTAGGCCTTGAACTCTGGGCCTGGGCTCTGACCCTGAGCTCTTTAGCTCAAGAAGAACACTCTACCACTTGAGTCACAGCGCCACTTCAAGTTTTCTGGTGGTTAACTGGAGATAAGGGTCTCATGGACTTTCCTGGCCAGGCTGGCTTTGAACTGTGATCCTCAGATCTCAGCCTCCTGACTAGCTAGGATTACAGGCATGAGCCACCAGCACCTACCAACTGTAACTTCTTTGTACAACCTTTTAAGTTTCAAAAAAAAAAAATCAAAATCCAAAATAATAGAGAAAAGGCTACTACTCAAAAAGCTGAAGCAAGGCGTTTTCACCAACGCTGAATTTATGCTATGAAATTCCAACACTTCCCTTTCTCAAATGGGCCTGGGAAACTGCTTAAAGATAACTGTTTGCCTTGCGTCTGCTTAGCTCTGACAGCCTTCTCTTCCTCACCACTCTGAGAATGGCATGTACAAAATTTGTCATACACATAATTTGTGTATTGTGTTGACAGTTTCTCATTTCTTTATTAAGTTTGAATTCTTAAAAAAACCCAACTAAATAGTTCTTGGTTATTACTTATGTCTGTCATTCTATGAGACTGTGAATTACAAACTTAAATGATCTGGTTTAAGATTTTTGGTGGACATGGCTTCAAAGAAGATTTGTACTTTGAAACACAAAACCATCTAATTTTGTTTTTAAATAAAAAAAATCGAGCAAGACAAAACAATTTTCAAGTGTTACCCATGTTTTAGTTCTTTAAAAGGACCACACTGTTCTATATCAGAGATGGGCTGCAGCACACTTCTGTCCACGTCACTTCTCCAGAATGCTGTGTTACCTCCTTTCCATGGTATATGTTTTTGGTCCTTTCCAAGCCCCATTCAATTTCTACTTCCGCAAAATCTCTTCTGTCTGCCCTGGGCCTTATGATATGCCCCTACCTTTGAATTTCTGTAACATTTTCTCTAGAAAACTGTGGGATGAAGTCACACTTGAGTTTCAGTTACAGGTTAGTCACTGAGTGACTGTAGGACAGTTACATTGCTTCTCAGGGTTCTGTTTTCTTGTCTGTGTAAAGATGCACCCTATTTACTTCATATGGCTAACTGAAGTGATGAAAAGCCACCTTTCTTGCAAAATGGTACCTTTGCAAATAGCAAAGGGTCCCTGGATATTTTCCATCATTTTGACTTACATTGTACTTTGTGATTTACTCACATTGAGCCCAAACCTAATGCTATAGACTGAATGGATTAAAGATCAGGATGGCTTAGAGAACAAGATCAAGCAGTGAAAGGAGCTGGTACAGGCTTTCTCCTGGGGCTGCCTTTATAGAATCAATTAAGGTTAAATGAGGTAACTAAGACTAAACTCTCCTCTAAAAGGACTCATGTCCTTGTAAGAAGAGAAGAGTCATGAGAAACACAGGGGCATGGAAAAAAGGCTCTATGAGGGTACTGTGAGAAGGTAGCTATCTGCAGAAATTGGCCTTACCAGCATCTTCTTTTTAACTACCTAGAGTCTAATATGGTGAGAAAATAATGTCTGTTAAAGCCACCTAGCCTGTGGTATCTTGTGACTGCTGCCCAGAACATTCAGACTTAGCTTTTACCCAACTGTCTTTTTCTCTTCCAAGATCTCATTCCTCAGAATGAGATCTACTTTCATTTAGTCGGCACATTCTATTTCCTTGTTTTTGATCAATTTTATGGTTTAGGGGAGCACTGATCAAGCATTTATTAGGCCACCATATCACTGGAATTTGGTATTTTTCTTGGAAGACTTAGCTTACAAGAGAAAGATCACAGATACAAAACAGCATTTATAACATCGCATCAAGGGTTCGTACTATTAACATGATTCATAATGACTGAGAGTAATTCAATTACCTTGCTAAAGTAGCACTTCCCAGATTTTCCCATATACATTCACATTTATTTATTTGTTTTCTTCTTTCCATGTTGTACCCATCGGAAGGAAAAAAAATCACTCAGTACAATCTAAACCTAAGGAGTAAAGAATTATCCTTCTTTATTCTTCATTCCCTCCTCTCTTACCACCCCCCCCCTTCTCCACTTTCTTTTGGGGGTTCTAGAAGATGGAACTCAGGGCTTCACATATACTAGGCAAGTATGCACTATCACTGAGCTATACCTCTAGTCCCTTATTATTGTCGTCGTCTTCGTCGTCATCATCATCATCATCATCACTTGTTGCTACCAGGGTTTGAACTCAGCGCCTCATACTTGCTCAGCCTGTTCCTCTGCTGGGGCTTAACCTCTTGAGTCATGCTCCAGCCAGAAATTTGTTGGTTATTTTGGAGATAGGGTCTTGAGAGCTTTTCTGCCTAGGCTGGCACTGAATCACAGTTCTCTGGATCTCAGTATACAAAGAAGCTAGGATTACAGGTCTGAGCCACTAGTACCTGGCTCCCTTATTCTTTGTATTAAAAATGTGATTACTTTTGCTTTTATCCTTTCTCTTCTTCTACTGGTATTCTTATTTGGATTCTATTAAGTTTAAAGAATAATTTTGTGCCAGGCATGGGTGGCTCATGCCTGTCATCCTAGACACTCAGGAGGCTGAGCTCTGAGGGTCATGGTTCAAAGCCAGCCTAGGCAGGAAAGTGCAGGAAACTCACCTCTAATGAACCACCAAAAGGTGAGAAGTGGAGCTGTGGCTTAAGTAGTTCTAGCTTTAAGCACAAAAGCTCTGGGACTGCGCCAAAGTCCTGAGTTGAAGCTCCAGGACTGACTCAGAAAAAAGGAAGAAAAAACAATAATTTTAAAGTAATTTGATTTTAATAAAAAATTAACTATACTATACTAGAAACATACTTCTTTTTGATCTTAATAAAAAGTTGCAATAGTCTTCATTTACATGAAGATTCTGATTGTTTCTTGATCATTATCATTTGGTGAAATAGATTCTTCAGCAACTGATGGGAAGCTACTGAAAGGCAGAGAATTAGCTACCACACTGAAGTCAGCTTTCCAGTTGACAGTATTGAAAATGCAGATACCCAAATATAACTAATACTGATACAGATACTTATGCTGCTAATGACAAACAAAGACCATAATAGTCTCTGGAGATTTGATAAAACTATGCTAACAGACATTTGGTACTTGCTATGTTACAAATAGCTATGTTACAAAAGCAAATTAATATAAAAATAAACTTTCAGATTCAGTTTGAGTGAATTATTGATCCTTAGCCATATAAATAATAGTGATTTTACTAACCCCAAACATGGCAACTACTTTTTCTTCTATGATTCTCAGTTCACTTTAGCCACTACATTTTGTGGCTGTTTAGAAAATTTGACATTTTCTTATGCTTTCCAGAATGTTTACAAACACCAATGAGATACTTTCATTTCTTCATTTTGATAATCAAAATGTACTTTTCAGGTAAAAACCCTACAAGATTTAAATTTAGGGCTTTTCTCCATCATAGACTACAAATCCTAGCTCTCACAAATATTTAAAGCTTTTTTAGTAATTAAGAAATAAGAGGGGTTAAGCACCAGCACATATGAAGAAAAGAAGTGTGAACTTTTTTTTCTTTTAACATAAACTAGATGGCAGAGATGACAATAACTCATATGAAGAGGCAGGGACAGGTAGACAAAACAGGAACGACTCCAGAGATTAAAGTATGTTTAAAGAAAAAAGAGTTCAAGTCCAGTGGAACAGGGTGCACAAGGTAGTGAGGACTGAGGAACCAAAGAGGTATAAGAGAAAGAAATCAGGAAGAGAAGTGAAGATGAAAAAAGACTTAAAATGAGCAACAGAAATATTCACTTAAAGGAAATAGAAAAATGCAGGCAGAAACAATAGCTAACAGACAAAAGCAAAACTAAGAAGAGAGATCTAAACACTGACAGGAGAAAAACAGGAACAAAATTTTAAAACACTTCAACAAACAAACATAAGTAGAAGAAAATAGAACATTTGGAAAGCCAAGAAAGTATGAAAAATAGACACAGACTTTTGGAAAAAGAAAACAAAGAAGAAAATCAGTGGATTTTCTTTTATTGTTCATTACTAACATGGAAAAAACTCTCCTTTGTTCCGAATTTTGAAGGAATGTTAATATTGCCCCCTCAGTTTGGGGTTTTGAAAAGCCAACTCTAAAAATGCCTTTTGTTTCCCCTAGTTAAAAAGATTACATTATAGAGTGTCTTTAGTAAACACTGAGTATTGTTGGGCTAAATGTGAAATATGTAATTTTTAAAATATCTCTGGCAACAGGGGAATGCAGTTTCCTGGCTTTCATGCCTATCTAACTGCTTAACACGCAGCAGGACACAGGTGGAAAGATTTAAGAGGCTTTCCAGAATAGATCTGCAATATGCATTCTTACACCTGCCTTGGGGTTTAACCAACTGCTCAGCCAGTACGATGTAATCTATGGCCACTGGACTAATAGCTCCACATAGGGAAGACAGAATTTCCAATCAAAATGGCCTGGTGAGCAGCTGGAGTGCATGGCTGGCTGGCCACCTCTATCAAATCAGGCTTGTGAACAAAAAACAAACTTCCTTAATGTGACAGAAATTTATTTCAGGGCAAATTGTAAGAAATCACGGAGAAGAGCTTTCTTCATCCAGAAGAAAAAGAGCAGAAAAAGAGGTGACTTCAGAGACTGGACAGAGAGCTTAGAATTAAAATAATCACCATCCAGGGTCAGCAACTCTGAGGAGGACCTATTTATAAAGAACCACATCGGTCTTTTGCAGGATTATTTATAGTCTTGTATAAAATGAACACTAACCAGGGAACTTGGTCTATAATCATCTTCTCTCTTGCTTCATTTTTATCACTACCTTAGAGAAGTTGGCCAAGAGAGAAGAATGGAATAAAAACATTTACATTTCACTGAGCTTATAATTCTATGCTCTACAGTGATGAGACACTTCTGCTTTACATTTAAATTGAATTTACAGTGGGTGATCCTATAAGCATCTTTCTTCAGCTCCCACACTTTAAAAATTAGAATTTTTTTTTGTCAGTTATGTGGCTTGAACTGGGCACTATCCCTGAACTTCTCTGTGTTCAAGGCTAGTGCTCTACCACTTAAGCCATACCACTTCCAGCTTTTGAGTGGTTAATTGGAGTATCCCAGGAAATTTTCTGCCTGGGGCTGGCTTCAAACCATGACGATCATATCTCAGCCTTCTGAGTAGCTAGGATTACCTACCCAGCAGCACCTGACCCATACTTCTTTTAGTAGAACAGACAGTACTTATTAAGGAAGCATTACTGATCATTAACAAACACAATAAAATTAAAGCTCAAATTTACCTTATCTCAGAATATTAAGAATTGTGATAGAAACTAAATGAAAGATAACCAGTGTGAACAATCTTGGATTAACTAAAAAAAGATCCCTAAATAGTCAAATATCATAGGCATGGTATAAATTCCAACCATCATCATTACAGATCTACTGACTATAGTCAATTCTTAAAAATAATGGTAACATAGAAGATGAAAATGATGAAATATTTATTGGCACTGATTGTTCTAGATACCTTACGAAGTCTTTAAAAAGAGTTTCTCATTTAATCCACGAACTGATCTATCTCAAAAGAGATAGAGAAAAAGGATAGAGGGGTTATGTAATTTCTCCAATAACACACAGCTACTAAAATTTCCAGTCAGATTCTAAATTCGTATGCTCATACCATTTTCTATTTATATTCCTATGAAATATTGCAGGCAAATGATGCTGCAACTTCTTGTTCAAGTTGAACAAGCTTTTAAATAGCTTTCTGAACTTTGAGTATCATGGAAATATGAAATTTAACATCTTTTAAGACTTGAAAGAAGCTAGACAATTTTTAGCTTCCAGGTTAGTACAACCCTAAAGTCATTTGTAACAAAACTGCTGCATTAGAAAATTGAAAAACATGAAAGCAAACTCAGGGAAACTGCTAAGTGGGAATGCCATAAACACTGTCACATTACGTTGTACCCTATAAGCTGGGAATACTTTTCTTTTTAAACAACAGAGAATGTGATGAAATTACAAGTAACAACCAACAACAATAACGAATTACAAACAGAAGAAAAGATTTTGGATGCAAATAAAATCAAACTATTGAGCTCTGTCTGAATGACTGTTTCTGAGCACTTCAACTCCCTAGCTATGAGATTATGACCAGATTAATTTTTTTTGTGCCTCAAGTATCTTCCATATAAAATGGACATGGTAAGAGCTCTTAGCTTGTTGGTTGAAACAGAGTGGTGTTTGTAAATGTAAAAGTTAGTTGCTTAATGAAACTCCTATTTCTACTAAAATATCAGCTCGAATCCAACCGTTCACTTATCATTGTCAGATGAATTAGCTACATATAAAGAACTGCATGAAATTCAGAAATATTGAAATGGTTCCCTGTATTCTGTCAGACCACAATGGAATAAAATTAGAGCTCAACACCAAAAGCCATCATAGAAAATTCTTTAACTCATGGAGACTGAACAACACATTGTTGAATCACCATTGGGTCACTGAAGAGATCAGAATGGAAAATCAAATATTTATGGTATTTAACAAAAATGAACACATAAAATACCAGCTCCTCTGGGACACAGCAAAAATCAATAGTAGGCCCACAATGAAAAGAGTGAGGCTGAAACCAGGAAAGCAACTCCTTTTGCCACAGCCTTAAAAGAAAAACAACGACGACAACAACCTGGGAATTAACTTAACCAAAGATGAGATGGACCTCTATGATTAAACTTAAAACTTGAAAAAGGAAATTAAAGCAGATTTAAGGAAGTAGAAAAACTTCACATGCTCCTGGATTGGGAGGATTAACATGGTGAACATGGCAATACTGCCTGAAGCTATTTACAAATTCAATGCAATACCCATTAAAATACCAACAACATTCTTCAATCATAAAGAAGAAGCAATCCAAAAATTCATATGGAATAACAGAAGACACTGAATAACAAAAACAATGCTTAGCAGGAAGAACAGTGCTGGAGGAATATTAATATCAAACTTCAAACTTTTATTACAAAGCCATAGTTATAAAACAGCCTGGTTACTGGCACATGAACAGGCCTGAGGACCAATGGAATAGAATCGAAGACCTAGAAAGGAATCCAGAGACCTATATATAGCCACCTAATCTTTGATAGGGAAGCCAAAACACAGGATGAAGGCTGGGAATGTGGCTCAGTGATAGAGTGCTCGCCTAGCAGGCACAAAGCCCTGGGCTTGATTCCTCAGTACTACATAAACAAAAAAAGCTGGAAGTGGCACTGTGGTTCAAGTGATATAGTGCTAGCCTTGAGCAAAAAGCAGCTCAGGGATGGTCCTCAGGCCCTGAGTTCATGCTCCAGGACTGGCAAAAAACCAACCAAACAACAGCCAAAAAAAACCCCAAAACCACAGGTTGAAGAGATAGGCTCTTCAACAAATGGTGTTGGCAGAATTGGCTATAGAAGAAAGCTGAAGTTAGAGCCTTATATAGCACCTGCACCAGAATCAATTCCAAAAGGATCAAAGACCTCAATGTAAGACCAAATACCCTGGAAATATTACAGGAAGGGATAGGGGAAACACAGGGTTCCTTGACACAGGTCAAAACTTCCTAAGATCCAGAAACACAACAAATCAAAGAAAGGCTGGATAAATGGAACTGCATTAAACTCAAGAGTTTTTGCATGGAAAAGGACATAGCTAGTAGGATAAATAGAAAGCCCACAGACTGGGAGAAGATCTTTACTAGCTATACATCAGACAAGGATTCATATCTAAAATACAATTAGAACTCAAAAAATTGAACTCTCCAGAAACAAATCCTCAAAGAAACAATCCCATCAATAATAAGTGAACTAAAGACTGAAAGACTTCTTTGAAGAAGAATGGCCAATAGACACATGAAGAAATGCTCAACATCTCTGGCCATAAAAGAAATGCAAATCAAAACAATACTGAGATTCCACCTCACCTCAGTTAGAATGGCCTTTATCAAGAAAACTAATAGTAACAGATGCTGGCAGGGATATAGCCAAAAGAGAACTCTACTATACTATTGATAGGAATATAAACTTGTTCAACCACTCTGGAAAGCAGTATGGAGGTTCTTCAAAAAACTAAACATAGACCTTCCATAGATAGACTCAGCAATCCCATTCATGCACATTTACCCAAATGACCACAAACAAGGCTACACTAACGCTACAAGGACAACCACATTCACTACAGCATTGTTTACCATAGCTAAGATATAGAATGCCTCTCAGTAGATGAATGGATCAAAAAAGTATATATGTATACAATGTATATATAGACAATGGAATTCTATGCTTCCATCCAAAAGAATGACAGTTGTAAGGAAATGGAAAGAGCTGGAAAAAATTATATTAGTGAAGTAATCTAGACCCAAAGAAACATATGCTTCATGTGTCTAGGATATTCTTAGTAGAGGATCACAATGGCTCAATAGCATATGACCATATAAAATGATGCTTACTGAAATGAACTCCAAGAAATGCAAACAAGAGGTTTTTTTAATTGCACTGTTTGCAGTTATTTCTTTTTAATTTTTTCCTTTGTTTTATTGCCTGTTGCCACTGTTGTTTTTTTTTTTTTTTCATCCCTGTACCCTTTGTCTTGTAAGTTCATCTGATTTGATGAAGGGAAGGGAATCACAGACACAGTGGGACAAAGGGCAAACCAATTCAACAATGATACTAGCGAGACACTATATTGGAATTAAATTTTACAACTTGGGGAGGAAGGGAGTTGGGAGAGGAAGTAGGAGAAAATGAGGGAGAGGGAACACTGTTCAAAATGAAATGTACAGCCAGGCGTCGGTGGCTCACGCCTGTAATCTTAGCTACTCAGGAGGCTGAGATCTGAGGGTCACGGTCCAAAGCCAGCCCGGGCAGGAAACTCCATGACACTCTTATCTCCAATAAACCACTAGAAAACCAGAAGTGGTGCTGTGGCTCAAGTGGTAGAGCACTCACCTTGAGTTTAAGAGCTCAGGGACAGTGCCCAAGCCCAGAGTTCAAGCCCCACAACCGACAAAAAAAAAAAAAAAAAAAAGAGAAAAAAAGAAAAAAATGTATTCATTACCTTAGTTATATAACTGTAACCCTCTGTACCTTAACTTTACATTAACATTTAAATAAAAAATAAAGAACTGCACATTACTCCTACATTTAACTTGACTGCATAATACCAGAGAAAAGGACTGGAGGTATGCCCCAAGTAGCAGACAGATTTAATATCCTGTACCACACACATACACAACAAAAACAAAACCAGAGAGGAGAAGTGATCTGACTAATTCAAATGACAGTAGCTGACAGATCATCAAACATGTCTAGAAGAGAATTTTATGGCTGATATTTATGTGTGGCTATCCTATGTCCTTAAGATTCACATAAGAGAAAACAGAAGGGCCTAAGGGCACCTGCTTGGAGACTTTGTTAATCATTTGTGCTTTCATTAGAATACCAAAGAGATGGAAAAACTTCTGAGGAAGACACACACACACACACACACACACACACACACACACACACACACACACACACACACACACACACACACACACACACACACACACACACACACACACACACACACACACACACACACACACACACACACACACACACAAAACAAAACACTTATATACCTTTATCAGAACATGAATAGCTTTAATTCCTCATGCTACTTATTTTCCATATGTGATCTTTTCCATTACTTTGAAGAGTTTCTGAAAACGAATTATTTTCTTTTTTGGCACCACCACTGCAATTCAGGTAGTGGTCACCTGTTAAATAAAGGAGGCTTTAAAAAAAAAATTGATTCTATGGTCTACTGTCTAAGCTTTCTCCAGGTGTGGATAACTAAAAGAGAATAAGAAAGTAGCATATTACTCACTAATTTAAGCTTTGAAGGTAATAATATAAACGTAGAACAATAAAGGTCCAACTTGCTTACCAGGTACTACACAGGATTATACACTACAGTAATTAAACAGTGGAACAATTGCATAGGGATAGGGGCCACCCCCAGCAACATAAAGTAATGAAACAGACCTAAAACATAGTAAGACTTCTCTCTATAATAAAGGTGCATTTAATATCAGTGGGAGGAAACAGAAGTGTTCAGTTGTGGTGGTGTGCCATTTAGAAAAAAAACAAAAAGGTAGTGGTGCTGTAGCTCAAGTGGTAGAGAGCTCGCCTTGAGCTGAAGAGCTGAGGGACAATGCCCAGGACTAGAGTTCAAGCCCCACGACCGACAAAAAAAAAAAAAAAAAAAAAAAAAAGAAAAAAAACAAAAAGAAAACCCCTCCAAAACCCCCCTTGACCTAATAAGTTAAATAAATTCCAGGTGAGTTTTTGTTGTTAATTAAAAATAAAACCACAAAAATATCATAAAAGATGTATCTATATTTACCTAATCTTGAAATTTTAAAGACAGAAAAGGATCAGCATATGTTGTTGTAAGTATTTCAAACTCCATGTTCCACATAAAACAAAACAAAAAAACCTCCATAATTATATGGCCATGACAAGCTGGTTAAAAACAACTTAAACAAAAAGTAATATCCTTAATATTTAGCAACTTTTGTAAATAAAAAAACTTATATATATAACAGACTAGACAATTAGCCACCTCTATCCACAACAAAGAAATATAAATGGCCAGCTAATCCATTGCAAAAGTTCAACTTTATCATTAAACAAAGAAGTACAGATCATTCTAAGTGAGATGTTGTCAAAGATAGTCGACTGACTGTATCTGTGATTACTACATCTACAATGTACATGTGTACTCACATAATACCTAGGGAGAGGAGAACCAGCAACTTTTTACTGCTGGGATGGGTAACAATGACTCAACCTTCTGGAATGCAGTGTAGTGAAAATGTTATCAAAGGTTTGGGGAGTCTGCACAGAAAGCACTAGTGCCTGGTAGAGAGCACCAGTTGGAAAGTAGCTGAAGGAATTCCTGGGGTAATGTAAATGTTCTTTATCTTGGATTGATGGGTTTACATGAGTGCATGCAAATATCAAAATTCAAAAAGTGACTAGATAACTGTGTGCTCTCATTTTAAAATCAGGATGCAATTACATTTTTTTCCCGAAAAGGAACCTGTTTAAAAAATTTGTTTTTTCCCTTCTCCCCAAATTATACCAATATCAAATACAGTGAAAACAGGGGTTATACCATGGGGGAGGGACATACAAAGCAACAAAAAAATCGCATGATATTCAGCAGTTTTATTTCCTCTTAGTTTAAGGAAATAACAATGAATTTACTAAACTTTTAACTACTGCTCTAGTATTGATGAAAAATGAGATTTTTTTCATAAAAGGACACACATTAAATTATGCTATAGTCTTATGATAGAATATTATATAATCATCAAACGACATAATGTAAAGGCATATTTGATGATGTGAAAGCTGTTGATAATATACTAAAAAGAAAGAAAAGGGGAAAAAGAAGCATGGTATATTTCTACTTCTGGGAAAAGCATTTGTACACAATGTCTGGGGGATAGATAAAAACATTATGATGACTCTCTGTGGGACAGGAAATTAGAGCTTCCCCCCCCCCATCTTTCCCTTTTTACATGTTTTCTATACTAATATATATTAACCCAAATCATGTCATTTGAAAACACCAGAGAGGTGTTTTCTATAAAAAGAAACTGACAAGTTATTTAAAATTACCTATCAAGAAGTAAGACAATAAGTAAATACTATACATCTTCTTTCACTAAAGTTCACCTAGGATTTTGATTTATTCTGTTTTGCTTTGAGTAAGACTCTTCATTGGTAATTTCTTGGTAGCCTGTATACTGTGGTAGTTTGGTGCAGAGGAACCAACCCAGGCCACACACATGTGCTCTACCACTGTCCCATGCTCACAGCCCAAGCTTTCACTCTGCACTGCTTTGTTGTTATTCATGGTTACATGTTACAACTATGATGAAGTAACTTTTTTTTCCCTCTTTTTTGGGGGGCTACTTTGTGCCAATCCTCAGAATCTCTGCTCTTTAAACATTCTTTCCAATAGAAGTAAATGACTTAAGCATGCAGCACAGCTTTTTGCAGTTCCAAGATGTTCCTGTCAACTAAAATTAAAAGAAAAAGAAAGAAAGGAAGGAAAAAAAGACTCTGGAGAGAGTCCACAATCCATACTGTATACTTGTATCAAAGAAAAGGTAATCTCTTCTGCTTTCACCGCCCCTTCTCTCTGAAGGCTAAATTTACATTAGTTAAACTCAGTTAGCTTCAGTATTTAAAATCTGGATTCAGCTAAAGAATATACTTTTTTTAAAAGGCTATTTTTTTATTAGCACATTATCAAATAGCATCATCAAACTACTAACAAGTTTATACCTTTCTCTAGGTTTAAATTAACATGTGCCCTTTCTTCCTGTAGTACCTTTCTGTCAGGTCGTTAGGTTAAGAGAACTGTCTAAATAGCCTTTCACCAATTTAATTTAAGATGTTTTGTTGGTGCTGCTTGAGTAATCTGTCAATCCTCACTGTACTGCCCCAGGTACACAAATGCCTGTCCTCGCACACACTTAGTATTTCCAGAGCTTTTGCTAAGAGTTTGGCACTGTGTAGAGTGCTTTTGATGCTAGCAACCTTACAGGTGAAGAAACTGAAGCTTGCAGTTTTGGCTGATCACTCAGGTCCTTAGGCAGTGGTCACAGCAGGAACTTGGACACAGGCCATCTGATTAGACAGCTGCCTGGATTATGACATGATAATTCAGAATGTGGGGTGAGAGAGCAGGTTCTCATCTCAGAACTCTCAGTGGAAGAGAGGAGTGACTGTTTCCAAGGGTGTATTTTTTGTTTTAAGCATGTACAAAGTGTTCCCCCAGGCGAGAGTGGGTGCTCATACTAGCAGAAGATGGATACTGTTGTTTTAGATCAAAAGCCTCTCAAAGCCAAGCTGAATTTTTCCTTTGTGCTATTGATGATCATTTCCTGTTGGGCACACTGCTGGTAGAAGCAGGAGTTCATGATTCTTGGTGTGATAGCCCACCACTTGTTTCCATGTGGTTTGGGCAAATAGCCTCATTTCTTTGAACTGTACTCATTTATAGACTGGGAATGATGTTGATTATCTGATGGAGTTGTGAGAAAGGGTCCCTACCCTACATGTAGCTCTGGTGAAGGTTAATGAGACAAGATGAATAAAGGTAGGGGCACCTGAAATATATTCCTGCAAACATGTGCCCAAGAATGAACTGGTGGCATCCTAGGCCACTTCACCTTCTACTGTAAGCAGAAAAGTCAACATAAAAAGAGTACAAAGCAAGGATATATGATTTCTACAGTTACATTCATAATTGTATTAATTTGAATAAATACTTAGCTAAAATATACTTAATGAGTAATTTCAAATGAGATTTTACATTCAAGTAGCTTATCAGATATGCCCCAACAAACCTATAAACATATATATGCTATGTTGGGAGGCAGAGAAAATTTACGTGGGAACTTTTATTTGGTTTCTTTTCCGTGCATGTGCGCGAATGTGCGTGTGTGTGTGTGTGCGCGCGTGTGTGTGTGTGTGTGTGTGTGTGTGTGTGTGTGTATTGGAAGATTTTGAACTCAGAACCTCATGCCTGCTAGGCTAATGAGCCATTCCCAAAACTTTGCACTTCAGTTGTTTCTCGGGTTGGGTCTCTTATTTTTGTATAGGACCAGTCTTGGATTTTGATCCGCCTATCTATGCCCTTTGTGGATCAGGATTAATAGGCCTTTACCATCTTGTCCAGTTTGTTGGTTGAGATAAGGACTCACTAACTTTTTGCTCAGGTTCACCTTGATCTAAGATCCTTCTGATTTCTACCTTCCAAGTAGTTGGGATTATATCAGGTCACCATTTGTTTTAATGTAGTGAACTGAGAAGAATCAAATGAGCTTCATAGATTTTAGAACTTCTCATTGGTTAAGTAAATAAAGGGCCATTTCCCTGGGCTCCTGCCTCTGCCGTGTTACTATCTACTCTCTGAACCCGAAGTCTCAGTCTCCTCTTTGGTAAAAGAGGCAACAGTCTCAACAACAACTTTTCACAACTTTATGAACACAAAGTTTCTTGCCAGTGACTGAAAGCACTTCATCATTGACTCCCAGTTCCTGTTTTAAGCAGAAATCTTCCTCACAGTGACATCTGATCTCTCTTGGGATACTGGAACGTAAATCCAGTGTGGATATATGTCATGTCTGAGGTTATTTCACATTCCACACCTCACACACTATTTACATTAACAACAATCAAATGAAATCAGGATAGCTTGCAACATATGGCAACTGAATTAACTTGACCTATGCGAATAAGTAGAAACCTTTAAATACTGTGCGCAACTCTAGTGCTGTTGCAAACTTTAGCTTTGCTTGTTAATATCTATACAAAGCTCAAGGATTCATAATTATATGCTATTGGCTCTACAGGTTCTAAAGCATAATTGAAGACAAAATGCGTATTATCTGGCATTCTTTTTTTTGGGGGGGAGGGTCTGGTCATGGGGCCTGAACTCTGGGCCTGGGTGCTGTCCCTCAGCTCTTCAGCTCAAGGCTAGCGCTCTACCACTTGAGCCACAGCGCCACTTCCAGCTTTTTTCTTTTTGCTTATGTGGTGCTGAGGAATCGAACCCAGGGCCTCAGGCATGCAAGGCAAGCACTCTACCACTGAGCCCCCTTCCCAGCCCCTTATCTGGCATTCTTAATTGGTAAGAGTATAGGTTGTAAGACAGCTGCAGTTTATTGAGCAGAAAAGGCTCATTATCCAAATGTAGGAAATCAGACAGCAGGATTTACCTACAGGATGGAAATTTGAATTTCTGAATTAAAGAAAGAAAGCATAGGAACAAAGAGAAACTCTAGAGCTCTGCTATAAGCTACATGAAGCATAATTACAGTAACTACTGAAAGAATTACTCCCCAAAAGCTGATGATGAATGAGTATTTGGTTTGTATCTGATTGCTTAGTTTAAGTTTTAATGTTAAGGGGTTTCCTAGTTTTGGCAAGAAGAACAAGAGGGAGTACTTTACAGCTAGTGAGTAAAAAAATAGATCTAGTTCTTTTGAGATTATTTTGCAATACACTTTAATAGCAAAATGCATTCTCCTTTTGACTCTAAGAACTACCAATATTGCTTTGTTCAGATTAACTGAGCCAAGTACATTTTATTAATTTGATTTATGGCTTCAGGTATTATTGTATTATACACTCTTTCTCTCAGCTGGGGACCTCTGTACCCTTCCACAGCCCACAGAAACCTAAATCCTTCCAGCATTTTTTTGCTAACTGCAGCATGTCTTATGATGTTCAGGCCTCCCCTGCTTCCTGCACTCTGGCTTTCTTTGGTGTACACTATGTGAAAAGAATTGAAGTCTCAGTTCTCCAGAGTCTCTAAGCGAACACTTTATACCAAGTTTAGCTCCAATAGAGGCTGTTAAGAGATCCTGGAGATGTCATATCATGCATTGCACCAATCAGTCCACTTGTCTCACAGAAGCAGTTTGCTGATCACTTTTTGTGATTTCAGTATGCTGCTAAGGACCTACTCTTCAATCTGTGAGGCCAACAATGCACAGAATTTTCCCGAAGATATACATTACTCTTACTGAGGATAATTCAGAGCCAATTACTAAATATTTTAAAAAGAGAACAATGTCTTTCATGCTAAGAATGATTCACTATACAAATTTTCTTTTTTTTTTTGGGGGGTCCGGTCATGGGGCCTGAACTCTGGGCCTGGGAACTGTCCCTCAGCTCTTCAGCTCAAGGCTAGCACTCTACCACTTGAGCCACAGCGCCACTTCCGGCTTTTTTCTTTTGGCTTATGTGGTGCTGAGGAATCGAACCCAGGGCCTCTGGCATGCAAGGCATGCGCTCTACCACTGAGCCACCTTCCCAGCCCTCACTATACAAATTTTCTTTAAAAACACTGAAATTGCTAGATGTTGACCTGAAAGAAATGAAATCCTGTTAGGCATCGTCAAACTATTCAAAATGATGAGGATGCAGTAGACAACTCAGCACCATGCAGTTTGAGACAACCTAACAGTCATGTATACATCTTAAAAGAAGAATAGCTGCATGGTGCAGGTTTCAGAATCTTCAAAGAGAAAAAGGGAGAACCGGTATCCAATTCTGAAGAGTTGTGGTTCCAAGCGGGTAGGATAAAATACAGTGGTTCCTCACATCCCTTTCCTACCTCAGTTTAGCCCTGATTATGGACACAGTGCAACAAGTGCAAGGCAGAACACTAGAACGAATGTCCCAACTTCACTAGAACGAATGCCCCAACTTCCTGGCTAGAAAATGGTAAAGGGGAGACCTAGGATGGTAGGTGTTAGGGAGACTGTGAAGAAGGAAAGAGATCCCATAAAGTCAGTACACTTGGGGGTTTGATTCTAAACTTGATTCTAAGCTTTGAGAATTTAAGTAAGAGACAGATTCATCGCCAGATCCCAGGCAGGCAGTGGCCCATGTGAGAGACAGATAAAAATAGCAAAGTAGAGACCCTATGCACAAGACTGCCACTGAAATCAAGCCCTTTCCAAAGCTGGAGCTGGGTGGGCTATCTAGTATGGCAATGGTAACATTAAACATAAGATTTAACAAAGACTCTGAAACCCATTGTATTCAAAACAGTGAGGATAAAATAGACAACTATCTTGCATACAAGGATTAGGAAAATCTCAGCCTGAATGGGAAAAACAATAAACTACCAACACTGAGATGAAGACCCTGGAATTACCTGATAGTTTAAAATAGTTATTGTAAAAATGCTCCAAGAAACAAGAGCAAATACTCTTGAAATAAGTGGAAAGACAGAAAGCTTCAACCTAAATAGTAGATACTAATAGAAATAGAATAATTGAAATAAAAAACCCATCAAATAGGCCCATTAAAGATGACTTAGGAAAGAAAAAAAAAGTCAGTAATTCTGAAGACAGATCCTCAGAAACAACACATTATAAACTGAAGAGAAAAATGATTGGAAAAACAGAAACAAACAGAGCCTAGGGAACCATGGAGAAACACCAAAAGTCTAAAATTCAAAATAGTAAAGAAAACTTAACATAGCAAATATGTTCATTCTCCTCAGATTTATCAATAAACTGAATGAAATTCAAATAAAAATTCCAGGAAAGTTTTCTATAGATAGACAAATGGATTCTAAAGTTTATACAGAAAGGCAAAGAACTAGAATGATCAAAGGGATTTTGGAAAAAAGAAACATAGGCTTTTAAGAATCATACTATTCAATTCTAAAGCTTACTATAAAACCATAGTAATCAAGCTTATGTACATGATGATGAGACAAACACACAGACTGATGGAACAGATGGGAATACCAGAAGAAGACCATCTACACAGTGGACTGACAGGAGACCTCCCTTCCACACCCATATACAGAAGACTGATCAGGAGAATCCTCACGTATACACAGAGGACTAACTAGGAGACCTACCTACACATAGTGGACTTCAGGAGACTCCTCACCCACACACAGCAAACTGACCAGACTGACCAGGAGAAGCCTCACATACATGCTGTGGACTAACTAGGAGACCTACCTATAAACAGTTGACTGGTCTTTGATAAAGTTGCAAAGGCTACTCAACAGATAGTCTTTAAATGTTTTTACTGGAACAACTGGACAGTTATATGAAGAAAATTAAATGACCTAAGACTCACACATTACATGAAGTTTTACTCAAAAGAGATAATAAACCTAAATGTAAAATGTAAAACACTAAAACTCAGTGAGGGCAGAATGAGTGAGATCACTAATGGAAGAAGTACGAGGTTCCAGAATAGAAGATCCTGACATTAAATGAGTGGGAGAAGATGTGCCTAAAGAGAAAAGGAAAATCAGGACTGGCTGTACTTACAGAAGCCAAAGCAAGAGAATATTTGGAGCAATCTATCAATATGACCTCTAAACCAAGATGTATCTGGTCTTCAGACTCATGGATTTTAAATGAAAATGTATGTGTTAGCATTGCTGGAATTCTGTCAGAGCAGTTGTGTGCAGTCAAACCAGTGAAACTGCTGTACAATCCTTCCATCTAAAATAAGGGAGGAAGCTAAGAGGAAGAGGTGGTTGTTGTTGTTTGATGGGAAAAGGCTTGACTCATGTTTAAATGATGATGAGGACAAGTCGTCAATGGAGGGAGAAAGAGAGAGAAGAGAAGCTTATGATGAAGCAGGATTCCCGGCGAGAGAAAGGAACAGGGTCAACAGTACGGGGCTAATGTCCACACTCACTAAAGAGCAGACAAGGAAAACAGAATGGATCCAGACAATTACTAATGAACTATTCGTTATCAAGAGAATAAAAGCAGTGTACCCATGTAAGATACATCAGCAACATTCCTAGAAGCCCAAAGTAATGAACTATATATATATGTATATATATATATATAAAGTATATAAAATATATTTTAGAAAAATAGCTAACGACAGCACAAAAATAAGACAAAATTTCAAAATTTTATATGTTAAAAACAAATCTGAAAGGTAAGTCATAGATGGGAACAAGATACTTGGAATACCTATGGTTTCCAGATTGTGTAAAGAACTACAAATGAAGAAGAAAAAAAAAAAAGAAAAGAAAAACCTATTAAGTAAAACCTTTAAACAATACTGTGTAAATGAAGAAAAATAGTTAAAAGGAAACAAAACCACAAAATCAAATGGTATGTAGATCACTTGAAAACAATTAGACTTAGTGAAGTATTGCTGTGGGAATGTCCAAGATTCTGCTGTAGCATGCCTAAGTTGGTGATTCTGTGCACACTGAATCTCAAAAATACCATAGTGACATTGCTTGAGAAGAATGACCAAACAGAGACATGGAAATAAAGCTTCCCATGTCCTATAGATTGGGTCACATCCACACAGGATGATGTGGGCACTCCAATTAAAATATTTGTTTGCTGCCATTGTACTTTTCATTCGCGATTTGATGGAAATATACACAAATGATTCTGTAAATTATGTGTATAAAGTACATACTTAAAGCTTTACCAGGAGAAGCAATGAGAAGAAGCTATGTTCACTAACAGTATCTTATAAGGTAGAGCCAAAAGTCAATCATCTTGCTTTTTTTAACATCTGTATTATTAAAATTTCACTGGATATTCAGACAACTGGTATTTATTTCTTATGTACTATGCTAACTTCAGAGAAACACTCTCCGGTTCATGACTTTCAAAACTTCCATCTCTAGCAAAAACAGTGACTGGTGTATAAAACTGATATTAAACACAAGCCAGAATTTAGTAGTAAAACTCTGGAAAAAAAAGTCCAGACTTTACAGTTTTAACCCAGAATATTTAGGAGGAATTTTTCAGAACCAAGAATAAGACAAATCAGAGATGAGGCTTCTGACAAGAGCTGTGTCAAAAAGTGTGTAGTTTTATTAAAAACAGAAGCAAACCAGACTGAATGTGTATTTTAAAAATTCTTACAAATGTAATTCATTTCTCCTAAAATGTTATTTTCTTTCACTAAGCACTGCAAAGAACCTTAATCAATCCTTGAGATTCTAACTGCCTTACAGGCAAGTCTAAACTGAGTTGGGAGTATAAACTAGAATGACGTTTAGGGCGGGCCATTTGAAAGTGTTTAGCAGAAGCCTAACATGCACCCTCACTGACTTAGCAATTCCAATTTTAGAAATTTATCTTGAGAAAGTAGACAGTGGAACAGATAAAAATGTTCTTCTTAACATTATTTATAATAACAGAAAGTAGAAAGAGCCTAAGTACACACAGGCATGGTCATTAATAAGACAACTCAGACTATGTTTATCATATAATAAAATATTATGGAATACTAAATACTAAAATCATTTCACAACGTCATGTATGACAGGGAGACGTAGTCACTATACATTGCTGAGGGGAAAAAACAAGGATAAACTAAAACATATGATCCTATTCCCTCTTAAAATATACATGTACATAGAAATGTCTGGAAGAGTATAAATTAATATGTACAAATTACTAATGTAAATATTTACATATATTTATAGTATACAAATTAATATGTGCATATTAGGTATTTGATTTTGAGATCACAAATTGTTTTAATTTACTTTTGTGATGGGGCCTGTGGTCTGATTTTTCTATAGGGAATAGTATTTTCCTCATAATAACCATTAGCAACGTTTACTTCAGGCAACTATGCAACATTAAGGTTTTTCACATATTTAAAATACTGAATACTGTATGTACAATGGAAGAAAGGGGAAGGGGAAGAAGAAGTCAGACAGACCATTATAGTATTTAGTGAAGTTTAAGACAATCTTGCATTTAACAATCTGGAAAGACATTTTCGAAAGAGTATGTTAGTGAACAGTTAATGTTCACAAAATTTCAGTCTGCACTCAGATTTAATTTTTTGTGGTAAGAGCAGGTGGCTTTCTTTTTTATAAGTCTCTCCACTGCCTCGTTAGCTTTAGCTCTCTCAAAACTTTTCTTGGGAGCTAATCAAGCTTTATCTAACCAAACCCAAACTGGCATATGGACTTCATCCACATGGTCACATGAATGCTTTGGCTGATGCCTCCTGCCATGTGTCTAATCCATTTTATGAAATCCCCACTTGAAGATTGTTCTATAGCTGTACAAATTTGGTGCTGTAAAACTAAGAAAACACAGTGGCAAAGAGACTATCCTATCTGCAAAATGATAATCCAGTGTCACCTAACACTATCACCAAATATTGATGGTAAATAGCCAAACAAAAAAAAAAACAATCTTACTAATTCTGAGTGAAAAATGTCCACCATGTACTTCAGCTTAGTCTACTAGTAACACTTCTTTAAATGCCTTGGAAGACAGTAAAATCTGGGACTAATTATCAAACACCATACACATTGTTTACAGTAGAATCATATTTCTTTTCTTTCCCCTCCCACTTTTTTTTTTTTGCATAAAAAAGTAGAATGCTGCTGAATGGTACCCAAATGTCTGTTGTATACCATGCCAATACAGCAGCTCAGCCAAAAATGTGAATAGGATAGCTTGCCAAGTAAAAGAAAACATAACAAATTGGTAATGGTTTCTATCTTGACAGAAAATGAAAATGATCCCTCAATGTGTGGCCACTCATGCGGACACATAAAAATGTCTTAGAAGCAATCATTTTACCTCAGATAACAGACCCTGACAGTGTAGTACAGCAGACTGGCTGGCTTTCCCTTCTTAGAAAAGCGGCAACCATGACCTACAAAATCATCTGGGAAGCATGTAATTTATGCATAACACACATGCACATGCCATGCACTCATAATATTTGCTATAAATATTAGAATATGAGTCTCTTTTCTTGTGTAGAATATAGTTTTATGAAGAGGGTCTGAATCTCCAGAGACTTGATAAAGCTGAACTGACTTACTTGTGAACAGAAATGATGCTGTTGCATATAAGGTTACAAAACCAAGTGGTCTATATTGCGATAAAAAGGAATCACAGAAGGACCCTATGTACATCATTCTACGTAGTGCTTTGAACACTAAAGGAATTTTTATTATTAGATGAAACAAATACCAAAAATATTATGGAGGTGCAAAATACACAGATCTGATTTTCTACTTATGAGATGACAATTGAAAACAGAAATAAACCCGTTGATGACCTGCTGATGGTTCTTCTTATTTTTTTTTCTTCAGACAGAGAAGTGGCCAACAAGAAAGATTTTTTTCCCCCTCATCTGGTGAAATTTGCCCGTTTGTTTAGCTTTATATTGGGATGTTAGATGGAACGTGGATGTATGGTCAACTCCATAAAAAACATGAATGACACTTTTAAAAACACATAATTGATATCTGAAGATAATGAGCAATTCAAAATGAGAGAGCACTGAACCAAGGGGCTAGGAAGAACATTGGGAAGTGAAATGATCTTGCCAAGTTGAAAGTAAATTTGAATCCTGTGGGTTAGGAGTTTCAAATGAAACTTCTGGGGTTTGAATTTGTTGGTGACTTTCCTGTTCAATAAAAAAGGGCTTAAATGGCTTATAAAAAGGTTAAAAAAACTTATTGGGCATCACACTGCTCTTACAAAACACCATCTTGATGAGTTAAGTGTAAATGAATCAGAAACACATGGGTCATATTTCCTTAAAAAATGCATATGGATTAAAAAATAAGGGGACGAGAACTTGGCAAAACATTTTTTGTGTGGTGGCTGAACCGAAAACATTTGAAAGATATTTTGAGACATTCAAGGAATCCAAAATAAAACTAAACCTGTCCAGTCATATAAAAACAGAAAGCTCTTCTATGCAGTGTACATTTATTTCCATGGGTCAATCAACACTCAATGAGCCTCTGCCTTTGGCACAGAACTGTAGGAGAAGCCAGTTTCTACCTTCAAGCAAGTTTGAATTTAAGTATAAACAAATAGATAAGTAACTGAAACATGCTACAAGAGATCAAGGATTTTCTAAAACTTGGCACCATGACCCAGATCATACGGAAAGTATAAATTAATCAAGGAGTAACTGTTTTCAGGGTGCTCAGGTAGGTAAGCTTCTTCATTCCATTCAAATGATCACTCGTTCAGCCTTTTGGTTAAACAAGTATATACAGTTATAGAGCCTTACTTGTTTAAATGTTTTCTCAGTAAGTGTTTTTAAGTCTTTTTAAAAAATATGTGTCCCAGTCCTCCTTCCTCCACCCTCTAGATTTGTGAGTATTCAACAGATCTTGCTAACAGGTTTCCTAGAGATGCAAATGCTGAACAATTCTGTAAGAGGGGAGATACTGTTTGGGAGGCCATGGTTCTGAGTTGGGGTAATGGCACATGTGATGGTCCAGAGGCCCCAGGAGGTGGGTCATGTGTAGGGGGTGTTGCACTCGCTTGACTGCTTTCACAGGCCTCAGCCAGAGTGCTGTGGGAAGCAGTTAGGTGTGGGAAGGCCTAACATACTTCAGATGAATCAGCATGGGGACAAAGGGGCACAATATTCTTAAAAGCAATTTATTATTTCATTCTGCCAGCATAGGATAAAGTTCTAAGCACTGGGTAGGTACATGCCATTATTTTCTTCATTTTCTCTCTCTCTCTCTCTTTTTTTTTTTGTGTGGAGGGTGATGAGGAGGAATGGTGCTGGGGCCTGAACTCAGGGCCTGGATGCTGTGTTTTAAGGCTGGTGTTCTACCACTTGAGCCACACTTTCACATCCAGCATTTTGCTGGTTAATAGGAGGTACAAGTCTGATGGACTTTCCTGCCTGGGCTGGTTTCAAACTGTGATCCTCAGATCTCGGCCTCCTGAGCAGCTAAGATTACATGCATGGACCACAGATACCTAAGCTTATTTTCCTCATTTGCTATCAGGGTCTTTAAAAGCTGAAAAGTATCTGAAGCTAAAATATAATTAAGTTCATATTGCTAAGGATCCTGTAGATCATAAACTTGAATTGGAAGCCAGTAGCAAATAGATTACTGAATAAATTACTGAATCCTAAAATGTTGGTGGGAAAGTTTAAAAATCACTGATTTATTATCTTTTAAAGTTGTTTCCTAGCTACTTAATGTGTGTCTTATCTTTCTCACAATTTTCAAAGTTACTTAAGGCAGAAACAGTGGCAAATATTTGTTGTTCTTTTACTACAGGCTAGCACTACACTGGCATTTACTGAGTGGTTAACATGTTCACTGATCACTTTAAATTGAGCTGAGATGAAGTAAAAGGTGCAGAGTCTTTACAATGATGGCAACAGGATCTGAAAAGAAAGTGTATGACATAATGGAAATATCCCCATAAGTGTCTCTACTTTGAGCCTCTACTTTGAGTGTCTCTACTTTCAGCGTTAATGCAAAGAAGTCAGAGCTCTTACCATCCTTCATCATCGTCTACTTCTGTTTCAGAAATGTCATTTTCAGGATTTTCCGCAATTGCTTGGGTGAGTTTAGACTTGAACTGGTTCAGCAGTGCAAGGGTCTGAAATAACGTTTTTTACTGGTAAGTTTTCTGATAAAGATAAATATAATTCTACAAGAAATACTTGAATTTGGTAGAAAGGAAAATAACTCACTTGGGTATAAAACATTTAAGATAAATGTTTGAGTTTTGAAGGAAAATGACAAAATTGCCTTCAGGCTACAATAATGACATTAATAAACTTGGATGCTGTCATGTTTGGTTCTCCACTGACATTTTTCTCTAAGATATTATTCATGGTTTTGTGATTCTAGGACTATAATTTATTTACATGGTAGACACTTCACTTTTAAAATATACACTTAATAGTTAAGTTTTAAATTTTATCAAATAGAAAGGTAATTCACTAAGATATGTGGAATAAAAAACCAAATACCAAATACAAATACTAGCCTTCAAAAATTTCCACAATGTAAAAATATGAGTATCAGGAAGGTAAAATGAATGAACACATTAACTACTAGAAGATGGGTAAATTGAAACTAGTTTTATAAGCTGTTGATATATCAGAGACTTTATGATGATTATTCCCTCTAATTCAATAAGTCCAATTCTGGGAATCTATTCTGGTAAAACAATGGGGAAGCACAAGGACATTTCTTATTAGCAATATTTGTATAACAGAACATGTCAAATGTTTATCAAAAGGAACTAGATAAATTTGGTAAAAAGCAATTAATATGTTATACTGTTAAATTATATACATAAAATTGCATACTGTTCTAAATTTCTAAGTGAAAGAAATATCATGATGACCTCCCCGTCCTTCTCCTGCCCTCTCTCCTTCCTCTCTCCCTCCCTCCCTTCTTCCCTTTCTTCTTTCTTCCCTTTCTTTTGTGTGCCAATACTGGGACATGAAGCCATACTCTACTTCTGGCTTTTTGCTGATTAACTGGGGATAAGAATCTCTTGGATTTGTTTACCTAGGCTGGCTCTGAACCACTGGTACCATTCTCTCTCTGTGTCTTTCTTTCTCTCTTCCTCCCTCCCTTCCTTCCCATTTCTCTCTCTCTCTCTCTCTCTCTCTCTCTCTGTCTCCCTGTCTCTGTCTCTCTGTCTCTCTCTCTGTCTCTCTCTGTCTCTCTCAGGTTGTGGGGCTTGAACTCTAGGCCTGGGTACTGTCTCTGAGCTCTTCAGCTTAAGGCTAGTGCTCTACCACTTGAGCCACAGCACCACTTCCAGTTTTTGGTGGTTTATTGGAGATAAGAGCCTAGTTCAGAATGTGAGCAGAGAATAATGGTTAGAAATTTTTTTCCTATTCTATAGTTTTAAAGAGTTTACTTAGTAAAGTGGCATAAAGTACTACCTGTCTGATAAAGGACCAAACATATTGAATTCAATACTAAAATGCTCATACTTCATAGGAAAAAGATAAGGAATGATATTTCTACATTATTATATGTAGGATCATCATTTAAATTCTATTCAATAATTTAATTTTTCTTCAACATAATTGATTATATTATCTAATATAATAACTGGATAACAGGTATGATAAATCATAACAAGAAATTAGCTATAAAAATTTATTTAATGAATGTTAGGATTAAAATTCATGAAAAAATAAATATTAGGCAGTCAAAAACCTGCACTTAAAAAACAAGAAGTGTCAAGATATCTGAAAGAAATAATTAGGTTACTGCTACAAAATGACAGTGGAAAGAAAGTGCATTTTTACAAAATTTAATGATTACATACAGAACACCTGAAAACACACAAATTACTATAGCTGCTGAATGAGATTTGTGAAAATGCCAACAAAATATCATAGACATTTTGAGAGCTGCCAAATGTGTTAGGACTTTGGCATTTTTTTTTTCTGTTTCTAGATAGATATTATGGAACTAAGCCTTCAAATAATATCAAATCTTGAGATTTAAGCCCTATTCATTATAAAAATCTCTTTCATTTATACATTTTATTGGATTCACTTTAAATAAGAAATAAGTTACTACAGAAATATTGGATAATAGAAGCAGAAACAACTATTAGCACTATACTATGAGTAACCATTGTTAATATTTTAGTGTGTATCTGTTTCTTGTATCTGCTTATATAAACACTCATCCATCTAAATTACATGAGTCTATCTATCTATCTACTTTTCATTTATCTATTTAGTTTGTACCTTAAAAATATCAACCCTATTAATTATTTTAGTTTGGCTGTACTGGGGTTTTGAACCTATGCTTGCTTGTTATGCAGGTGCTGTACACAGAAGTAATGTCTCAGCCCCACCCCCTTTCTATTGTAAAGATGCTGTACAGAGGGGTTACAGTATCATGAGTAAGGCAATGAGTGCATTTCTTGTCAAACATTGTTATCCTCTCCTTTGTTTTTCTCCCACTATCCCTTCCTGTCCCTATTCCTCTCCCCTCCCCCATCCAGCCCTTTTTACAGTCATTATTTGTGTGTCTCCTTTTTGACCTGGATGCACACCTGGACATTGATCTGCCTATTTTAAGCTTTCTGTTGTAGGTGTAATGACAGGCATGTGATGCCATGCCTAGGCTTTTTTCCTTTCAGATGGAGTCTCACAAACATTTTTGTCTAGGTTGGCCTGGAACCCTGATCTTTCAAATCCCAGCCTCCCACCTAGCTGGGATGACAGGTATATACCACTGTGCCCAGCTACTGGTTGAGAAGGGATCATGTATGTGTGTACTAGATGGATTTGAACCATAGTTTTGATTTTAGCCTTGGTGTGAGCCACCAGCACCCAGAAATGTATCAGCTTTCAATGGTGGACTTTGCAAAATGCCTTTCTGAGTACATAAAGAACAATGAAAACAAAGGACATTTCTTCATGGAATGAAATTCTAAAAATTTCTAGAAAATTACACCAGACCTGGATCTTTCTCCCAGAGTTAAAAGTGGCAAGGCATTTTGTTTTCAGAGCCAATTGGCATGCTATTGGCATTTGCTCAAAATTAAAAAACTAACAACAAAAAAATCCTCTTGGTCTTTTTTTTTTTTACCTTCTTCTGTATTCAAGATGAAATTCTGTGAGCTCCATTGTAAAGCAAAAGAAGACACCAGGCAGAAAAGAAAACATCACAACAATACTGGGTCACATGATAAAGAAGATAGAATCTCCATGGAGGCATTTCTGTTTGGCATCTGCTAGGAATTACTCAGTCTTCTGGCTTTTGCTGAAGGAAGAAGTTGCCAACCACTTACAGCATGGTTCTTTAGCATAGCAAGAGACTTTGCATGAAGAGGTTATGTTGAAGACACCCAGCTTGGCAAACAGTCTGTGCATAGCTACACACAAGCATCTCCTACACAAGTTGGCCTCTGTGTCTTGACTCCAGCCTACTCTTGATATTGCTGCCAGGCTGAAGGGGTCTTCTCTCAATGCAACTGAGATCACATCCTTCCTCTCTCAATGGTTTCTTCATTGCCTGTAGGCTAACTCTAAATCCCTAATATGGCACAAAAATACCATACATAGGAAAGGGATATAACTAAGTAGATGAGCATTATCCTAACATATGCAAAGCCCTGTGTGAGTTTGATCCTTTCTGCAGTAACACACACACACACACACACACACACACACACACACACACACACACACACACACACACACACACACACACACACACACACACACACACACACACACACACACACACACACACACATATTCATTAACCAAAAAATTGTATGGATTGACTTACTGCTTACCTCTTTTCTTCTCTTAGTTATGTTATACTCATACTTGTATTCTTTTTTTAAATTAAACTTTCAAAGCTCAGCTGATAGAACATTTTCTTAGGGAGACCTTCCCACATTCTTAGCCATGTTTAGGTTTTACTGTTACATATTTACAAGTTCCCTGTATTTATTCTTTTACTCTCTTTCTTGGTATTACTTGTTTAATTAGATTTTTTTTCCTATAGCTCAGAGGGGAGGGAGGTGTATGCTTGGTGACTACCAAATGATTACTGCATGGTAGTTTGAGAAGGGGGGGGTAGGGAAGGAGGGAGGGAGGGAGAGGATGTTGGTACTGGGTTTGAACTCAGGGCCATATGCTTTCACTTAGCTTTTTCATTCAAGCCGCACTCTATCACTTGAGCCATAGCTCTTCTTCCATTTTTTTGCTGGTCAATTAAGGATAAAGAGTCTCATGAACTTTTTGGTGCGCAGTTTTTAAAATGTGATCCTCAGATCTCGGCCTCAGCTAGGATTATAGGCATAAGCCAGCACTGCATGTCCACAAGATAGGTTCTTATTAATTATTTGCATTGAGGGGAGAAAGAGAGACAATCATGAATAAAGGCGATCATCAGTATGTTTGATGGTCATTACAGTTGCTATTTAGAAGGCTTTGAGACTCCATGAAAACAAGTTAATGTACTTAAAAAGTTCCTCAAAAGACTACATATACAACTCCCCTATGATTCAGCAATCCCACTTCTGGGCATTTACTCAAATGATCACAAACAAAGCCATATTAAAGCTACTAGCACAACTATATTTATCGCAGCATTTTTTCACCTTAGCTAAGATATGGAACCAACCCAGATGCCTCTTAGTAGATGAATGGATCAAAGAAATGTGATACACACACACACACACACACACACACACACACACACACACACACACACATTGGAATTCTATGCTTCCATCAGAAGCATAGAATTTCCATTTGTTAGGAAATGGAAAGACTTGGAAAAAAAATCATATTAAGTGAAGCAAGCCAGACCCAAAGAAATACAGGTCCCATGGTTTCCCTTATTTTCAATAATTACTATATGTCTAGGATAATTTTATCAGATGAGCAGAAAAGCTCAAAAGCTATGTTCATATGACCAAGTAAGATGATGATAAGTGAAATGAACCCCAAGATATACACACAAGAGGTCTTTCTTTGTTGTTGTTGTTTTTAATGTACTATGTGATTTTTTTGTTTCCTTTGTATGTTCTTCCCCCTATGGTATATACCCTCTTGTCACTGTATTTGATTTTGGTAGCCTGCATCTTCTGTATACACTTGTCTAATTTGAGAAGGGGAAGGGGAATAACAAAATGCTGAAACAAGGACACAGGATGACCCATTGCAACAATGATACCCACAAGACACTATATTGGTAATGAACTTTACAACTTTGGGGGTGGGGGTGGGGAGGTGGGGAAGGGAAGGAATAGTGGGAGAACAACAAAGGAGGGGTAACAATGATTGACAAGAAATGTACTCATAGCTGGGCGCTGGTGGCTCACGCCTGTAATCCTAGCTACACAGGAGGCTAAGATCTGAGGATCGCGGTTCAAAGCCAGCCCGGGCAGGAAACTCCGTGAAACTCTTATTTCCAATAAACCACTAGAAAACCGGAAGTGGCATTGTAGTGGTAGAGCGCTTGCCTTGAGCTGAAGAGTTGAGGAACAGAGCTCAGGCCCAGAGTTCAAGCCCCACAACCAAAAAAAAAAAAAAAAAAGAAAGAAAGAAAAAGAAAAAAGAAATGTACTCATTACCTTAGTCATGTAACTATAACCCCTCTGTACAGCATCTTTTCAATAAAATAAAATTAAAAAATTCATTTGGTATGCTATTTCTTTTGAAAATTACATATAAATTAGTGCACTGTAGTTAAAATTCCCTATATCCTTTTGTTGAACTTTTCCTATGATTATTTTTATTCTAAGTACTGATGGATGATTCTTCCTTACCAATAATAAGTCATTTAAAAAGTTTCTTAATAGATTAATTTAACCAAATAGATTTGGGTTTTAAATTTACCTTGATTTTGCATATTTATTCATATGCCTAGAATGGCATGTCCAAATATATATATATTGATACATATGACAAAATAAATTAATTTTGCTTTTGCTTTGTCCTTATCTTTTCAACATGAAGGGAGCTATAAGAGATTTCTTTTATCAAGTGCCAACTGCCTCCCAATCTCTGATCTAGTTCTATCTCTACCTATTTATTCATTTAGTGCTGATCCTCACACAGCCCCTGAACTTTTTTTTACGCCAGATTAGTGCTCTATCACTTGACTACAGCTCCACTTTCTGGTTTTTTTTTTTTTTGTTTTGGATTGTAAATTGGAGATAAGAGTCTCACTAACTTTCCTGCCAGGCTGGCCAAAATCCTCAAATCTCAGCCTCTTGTGTAGCTAGGGATACAGGTATAAGCTACCAGTGCCCAGCTTCTCTTTGAATTCTTTATTTTTATCAGTTTTTCATATTGCTACCTAAAACTTCAGAAATTACTTGCAACAAACAGGGTTTTATTGAAGAAGACATCAACTAGTGGGCCAATGTCTCATGTCCAGGTAGTGTAATTTCAAGTTGAGCTGGCTGTTTGGTATTTAATTTACTGGGCTGGAAGAGAGACTCTTATCATTTGCACTTTTTACTTCTCCATTTCATAATATTCATTCTACATGAATTTCTAAAGATATATGGCTTTAAAGGGTTTCTGGGCTTGATATGGGAGGACCAGGCTAAAATTTGGAAGTTTCAGATTTTTAACCTAAATGTCTGGAAAGAACTCTAGAGTTTGAACTCTTAGGAGTGGCCAAGGTTCTTGGATCCCCACCAAGGATGCATAAATTCATCCTTTTTAATTTGTAAGAGGTAGTGCCTCCCCCATTGTCTAGTCAGCCCTGAAAGGCAATGATTTAAATACGTGTTTTTGGTTTCTGAAGTTACCTGGTCTTCCCGGGAAGATCCTTTCTTTGGTTGTTGCTTCCTCAAAGCCTCATACTTTTGCTTTTCTCTTCGGTATTCTGCCACAGCACCATCTGGAGTGGCTTCTTCCTCTGGAAAACAGTAAGCAATACTTACAAGTTAGAAGTACACAGAGGTTCCTACTAATGCAAATGCTCACATCACTAAACAGAAAGTAAAGATTTGGGCTTAGGTTTCCTCCATTTAAAAACAAAACTAATAAGATCCATTTATTCAGAGAACATTTGTGTTCTCCTTTAGAAGGTAACTGGTGTTAATTTATTGACTAATTTTGCAAACATCTTTATTGTTTTATCTATTTATTTATCTTTATCTATTTTAATTGTTCTTCTCACTTGTATTTGTTAAATGTGATTGTAAATCACCTATCTTAGTTTTAAAATAACTAAGGCGCCCTAAAGTTAGCAGCTACACTTTCTTATAAGATATAATCTTCCAAATATGGGTAGATATTTCAACTACCTGACATTTTAGTTCACCAGTTATAACAACAACAGACTCTAACTTGATTATACTACATAAAATAAACATATATAAGTCAAGATAGACAAAAGAAAAAAATTCTTACTAAGATTTAGAAATTTATGTATTTGGTCCTACGATAATCCCATGTGAAGTAAATTAACGTGGGCTTATAAATTATAGTTTTATATATGTATATGTGTGTATATATATATGTATTCTGTATATTGGAAAATTTGTGACTAAAAGCAAAACAAGTAAGTCTAAACAATCTCTTCTTTGGCTGGTAAACCATGATGAGACAATGTAATAATGAAAGCCAGTCATCTTTCTACTCATGAGTGAGTGAATCAAAAGTGAGTTATCATTGTCTCACTGTTACCTAGTTTGAAGAACATCGTAAATGTGTACTACATTAACAACAGTAATTTTATTCAAGAGATCTTCTAGTTAAAATAAAATACATGAACGAAGAAATAATTGGCTCTTTTTGTGGTTACTTAATGTGATTTTGATGGCACTTGAAAGAAATGATCAGCTTTATAAGTAATTTTATATGGGTGCTTTTAAAGTACTCTATGTCCAGCTCTGTTTTCAAGACTAACAGCTGTAAATGCTGAGCATATTGATGAAAAAGAAACTATTAAATACAGAAATAATAAATCATCTTAGTGGGTTTTGAAGTTTTTCATGTATTTCTTTTGAATTATATCTTTGAATCTTTCTTCTTATCTTATAATGGTTGGATTTGCATACCTCAGGATTCCTATGAAACAGTTAATGCATTCCCTTTCCCCCTTTCTCCCACTCCCCTCAGTACAGGAGACTGTGTGCATTCTAAGCAAGAATTCTACCATTCTACTCCCATAAGGACATCGGCAGACCTAAAGATTTCCACTCTAATATCATCTTTCACAGCTTCTTTGTTGCATTTACCTCACAGTGTTATCACTTGCTTTCTATCGCTCTTTGAATATATCTTGCTGTTGTCTTCACTTTCTAATTTCTGCACCTCCTGTTTCTTTTTTTCTGGAACATGATAAACATCCCTCTTCTATTCTCCGATTAATGTTCCTTGCTTAACTCCTGCTCAATCTTTAGTCTCATATTGGCTGGCACTCCATTAAAGGATCTTTTCTCATTACAGTCACTAAAGTTAGATTTACGTGTTCCTTCTTTGAGCTTTCAGGGCACTCAGCACTTTACCACACTTCATGGTAACTTCTTGTTTACTTTGCTTTTACCTTCAGTGGACATTAAACGCCTTTGAGAAGTCATGTTTCCCCAGCACTCAGGGCAGCACTTGGCTCAAATACTAGAATCACGAAGAACAGTCAAATGATGGGATGAAGTAATAAATGGAATTGGAGAAGAGGAACATAAAGAGGTAGCAGGCCAATCTGGCCCAACCTGATTTACAGCAGTAATACTTCACATGTGCCTGGAAGCTCCAGTTCCATCACTCTAATGCCTACAGCCTTTACCCACCATTTCCCTGTGACAGAATTTCATGATGTTCTAAGGAAAATTCTGGTGAGTATTCTTTGAAATACCTAATGCTTTCATGGTTGAAACAAATACACAAAAGATAAATTCTTTTTTTTTTTTTTGCCAGTTCTGGGGCTTAAACTCAGGATCTGGGACTGTTCCTGAGCTACTTTTTTTGCTCAAGGCTAACACTCTTAACACTTGAGCCACAGGGCCACTTCTGTGTATGTGGTACTGAGGAATCAAACTCAGGGCTTCATGCATGCTAGGCAAGCACTCTACCATTAAGCCACATTCCCAGCCCCAAAAGATGAATTCTTCACACACACACACACACACACACACACACACACACACACACACACACACACACACACACACACACACACTAGGCAAGCACTCTACCATTAAGCCACATTCCCAGCCCCAAAAGATGAATTCTTCACACACACACACACACACACACACACACACACACACACACACACACACACACACACACACACACACACACACACACACACACACACACACACACACACACACACACACACACACACGGGGGTACAAATGACTGAAAACCTTTATTTGTGGTGAGAATTTGAAAATAAATGCGAAGGCTAATAATGATGAATTCAACTATCTGATGTCACAGTAAGTCAAGATTAAAACATTCAAAACAAATTCAACTATGCTTACTTTTATTTTCATGTATTCCTTTCCATATGGTCTCTGTTAGTAAGGACCAACCTTCTGATTGCACTTTTCAGGAATGTGTAGCAGTGTTTTTATTCACTTTTTTGGAAACAGGCTCTTGGTATTTCCCCTGGCTATTCCCAAACTCATAATTCACACCGCCCTTACCCACAGCCTCCTGATTGCTGGGATTATAGTCATACACTCCATTGCTCACGTATTAGAAATCAGTGACAAGTAAATTGCTATGACTTCTGTTTATTGTTCACTCTAAAGATCTATGATACTATGATTATTAAGTCTGGTAAAGTTCTATTTAGATGGCATAAACACTAAAATTCTAACGTATTCAAGGTACATACAACCAAATGCAACAACACCTATATAAACACAAGTGCACCAAAACAGTTGCTCAATTTTTCAATTTTCTTACTGGGTATAAAGTATAATAACTAAGACTAATCAGAGTATATTCCATTTTCACGTTTTCATTTCTGATCAATACATTCTGAGTAATTTCCTTAACTTTATATTTCAGTTGTCTTTCCAGTTGTATCTCATCAGTTTTTAAACTATATCTGAGTTAATATTTTTATTTTACAAATTGTATTTAGCTTTTTTTTTTCCAAATTCATCCATTCTTTACATGACCTTAGTTATTCATTATTATTTTTATTCTTCAAAAAGTCTCTATTTTAAACATAATTATGTTTTATCTTTCACACTGTTCTTAGGATCCTTTTGTTTATGTCTTCTGGCTCTTCAGTGGTGGTCATTTTTGTTTTCTAATAATTTATTATTGAGATTAAGTGATTACATAAATTTCACAGTATTGTGAGACAGTAATACTTAATTAAAGTCACAAACACATTTTAACCTTCACAAGGCAAACTGTCATTAACATGGTCTATAAAGTTTGTGAATTCTATGAGCTTTGCAACAGCTTACACTAAGCTAAAGGAAAAAAATGTACATATTACCCGACGTGGAAGAAACAGTTGTATTATCAAAGCTAATTTTTTTTTATTGTGAGTTTATTTTTGTCTGAGGCTACCTCTTCTTCACACTACACAGGAACTCTTGGCACTCAAGATTGTGCAAAGGCTCCTTCAAAGAGGATTTGCATTATTTGCATTTCATTCTGCAAGATAATCAGAGGTTAAACACTACCTTTTTCTATGTTAAATTTTTGATTTTGGATTCTATACCATGTGAAAACATTCAGTATTTATACATTCAGACTTTCAGACCATATCTGTTAGGTAGTGTTTAGTTTAATTTTTTTTTTAATGAGACATTCTTTTTTCCTTCCTTCCCTCCCTCCCTCCTTCCTTCCCTCTCTGCTCCCACCCCAGCCCCCTTTCATTCCCTCTAAAAATGGAAAGGATTTTTTTGGCCTTCTTGACCAAGTGTATAGTTTTCTGTTTCCTACCTCTTTATATATACCTAAGGCTGTATCTTCTATCCAAGACAGAAGATGAAAATTCCAGATTCTAGCTATTAGAACCTACAACAGAGTCGAATATCATTCTAGCAACCTGAGTATTAGCATGCTCACTTAATATCCTGGTTATGTCTTCTTTTCGTTTCTGGTATCTAGGAATTTCCTTTCCCTTCCTCCTTCTTTTCCTACCTTCTTATTCTCAGTGTCTTTCCCTCGTGCCCATCATATTTTATTTATTTATTACATAAGAAAGAAGTTCTGTGTTAGCTCAGTCCATGCTACAGAACAAGAAGTAGTACACTCATTTCTCATGTGCTTGAATTCTGAATAAACAAAAATTAAAAAAGTAACTGGATAAATACAAATCTGGCTAATATAATGCAAAATACTTTACAGAATTATTTAAGTATGGAGTTCTCTACTATGGATTTTATTATAAATCTCAATGATAAATCTGAATGATTAAAATAATATGCAATATAATAACTAATCCTTAGCTGAAATTTCTGTGAAACATGCTAAATGAGTACAAACTAAGGATAGACTAAAAAAGGCACATTTATTGAGGAACTACTATATGTTAGACACCATGCTAAGATCTTTGATTACCCATGAAGGAGTATCCTTGGGGCTGTTTTACAAATGAGGAAAAAAGATAGGGCCATATATGATAAAAATAGGATACAATTTCAAGTCTGTAAAATATTAAAGGCTCACAGTATATCATACTGTCTTCAACTAATGTTTAAATTGAGAAAATGAAGTGCATTCTATGTGTCAGGTACTTGGAAAGATACTCTGAAAAAAATACAAACATATCTGATAAAGACTTATTACTCTTGAAATGAATCTAAATAGTAAAAGGAATTTAACATATGTGAAAATATTGAGAAATTGATGGGTACCAGTGGCTCAAGCCTGTGACTAGCAAATCAGAAGGCTGAGACCTGAAGCAGCTCAAAGTATCTGGTAGAAAAGTCTGTGAGACACCATCTCCAACTAACAAACAAAATGCTGATGGAAGTATTGTTCAAATGGTAGGGTACCAGTCTGAACAAAAAAAGCTGAGCAAACAATGAAGCCACTGACCAAAACCTAAGTATCAAATTTTGAATTCATGTGTGATATCAGTATCAGAAGGCTAAAGATTATGTATGTTCATGATTCCACAAACAAGGATCTAAGCATATACACATAAACTGACTAAAGGATGGTCTATTGATGGGAGAAGTTCCAAGGTGTAACTCCTCTGAACAACTAAAGAACTGGTTATCAAAATGAATATCAGGAAGCAGAAACATGTTTTTGGGGAGAGATTAAAGAAGGGAGCACACAAGATGAGCAAATGCAGTCATTATATTCATTGTACACTATACAAAACTGAATCATGTAACTAGGGGGTAGGAATGGGAGGGGAAATAATGTAGGAGCATGATGAAGGGAGTGAGTGACAGTGACAATGGCACATTGTACTCATAACCCGACTAATGGAATTGTAACCATTTTGTACAACTACTTAATGATACAATTACATTGTTTTCACAACGAAGATTATGTATATTATGGTATGAGTAAAAAGAGCTAGATGGGGCCTTGAGAATCTTCTAATTCAACTTTCCAGTGAAGAAACTAAGGTCCAAGTAAGGAAGTTATTTAGCTAGCTAGTGTGCCATGTGGGTGAGCAGCAGACCCTGAGCTAAAACATTCGAACTCCTAATTTAGATGACAATCCCTGGCAAAGACTAAAAGCTAATTCTATACTGAATCTTTTCTTCTGCATGGTAGAATGTCCACAACCCTTCCACAGGGGCTAGCCAAAAACTTAATTCTTGCTTCGCTTGCATCTCTCTACTGCTATGTAGTTATTGAACCAATAGCACCTATCCACAAATTTAGATAAGTGTTTAAACTCTCTCTTGACTCAGGACCAGAACTCAGGAGCTACTTGTTTCAAGTAGCTGATAAATAGATATGTATTTATGTGTGTATGTATATATACATATATAATATGGGCTCTTAAATGCCAGAATTAGTTAAAAAGGCTTATGAATACCTTAAGTTTTAGTGAATTTATTCCTTCAATATTAAACAAAAACTTTTATATAAATCAAGGTTATGAGGTAATAACAGTGAACATAATTTAAATACTGAAACAGATTTGTTGGACACAAAGTATTAATGCTACTGATGTGGAGTTATATCTTAATACACATTCTGAAATTACAACATTTTAATTAGATTTTTTAATACAGCAGATCTTGGTTAATTCCAGGAAAGGTACCAGACTTAAAAACAGCTAACACGACAGTTAACATTTCAAGTACTCACTGTATGACAAACACCAGTAATTGAACGACTTGTTTAATCCTTTTTATTAGCTCCATTTTTCTGATGAGTAAATTGAGGTAGTAGTAAGAGAGAAAGGAATTTATCTCAGGGACTATAAATCTGGGGCTACAAACCCCTGAAGTATGGCTATAAAATACAAACTTTTAACTAGCTTAGTTAGTTCTTCATGCTTGGAGAAAAAAAAATAAAGAAAACTTAAAAAGACAAACATTGCAATTGTACATAAAAGGCACCCAGGTAACACATCAATGTCCTGGTGAAGTAAAATCCCATAAAAATGGGGTAGGGGGCTAACTTTCCACTAGACCAGAACATATAGTTTAATGGATAATGAGAGAATAAGAGAAGAACAGCCTGCCGAACATTGAGTTTATGCAAGAACTTTCCATCCAGAAAGAACCTTATGGCTTCATCTTGATTCTCCCTGCTTAACTTTCCCCCTCATTCTAACCTTTCAAACACACGGCAGCAGTTCAGCATAGAATGGCAAGTGCCTTATCTGAATCATCCCCTAGGCTGTAAACTCACATGGCAGGCACAGCCCAGCTAGCATAGCATAGGCCTTGCATTTATTCTGTTAGTAGATGAAAGGACAAATCAATGGGTGAATCATTTTAAGTCTTGTATTAGAACAGTGTCTAGAGTCACCTTAATGCCAGACTAAAGAGAAGATTTCTGCGGAGTACACAAGGTGGGTCCCTACAATAGATTATTTTTAAATATTTTTTATTGTAAAAATACTGTACAGAGGGGTTACAGTTACATGAGCAAAGTCATGAGTACATTTCCTATCAAGCATTGTTTCAAGATAGTTGCCCAATTAAATGGAGCTATAACAACTAGATAATTTTGAAATATTGCTAAACAGAAGCTAGATGAGTTGGTGAAGCCAACTTTAAATAAGCTAGCCTCGATTAAGGTCCCTAGGTATTAAGCTTTTGGATAGAATCCCATAACAGTTGCCATTCTCCTTGAAGAGGTCTTGGGGATAAATGACATATGTCCCCTTTTTCATTCAGAATGCCTTTGCTTCTGCCTGTTTTTAAAGAAAATTTGTTATGGAAATTATTGCAATGGGAACAGTCTGTGACATGAAAATGACAGCCTATATGTTTATATATATATGTGTATATATATATATATATAAAACGATCATTTTTCATAAATATAGCCTTTAATATTTATTGTGTGACCAGAAGTTAAATCCTTACTATGTTTAAAAGATACTTACTTAAAAGATAAATGCTTGTCCAACAACCACGAAGCCCTGAGTTCAATCTCTAGCAATATGCATGCGAGCACCACCCCTCTGCACATACACCACAGGTGCACACACACACCACACACACACACACACACACACACACACACACACACCATTCACACTTGTTTGGATGTTATCTTCCAAGAGTAAATAAAAGAAAAAAAAACCCAGTCTATCCAATGAATGACAAAATGAAAGAATGTTCATAACAAAGAAATAAGTTAACTATTTTCTATGTAGAAGTATATTTACAAAGAGTTGGCAAAAGGATGTTAAAAGTCTATGTTTTCTGTATTATGAACTCTGATAGGAAATCCACCATGTATTCATTCTCATTAATCAATTTTTATTTTCAGCATGTTTTCATGCCCCAAAGGAAACAATACTGGCTCCATCTGGTGGTCAATGAGCTGCTACAGTTTCATTAAAACTAGACGTGGTTAAACAGTGTAGGTGACTACCTGAAATACACTTGAATAATAAAGGTTGTTTAATTGTTTCATATTATTTTGGGAATTAAATTAATTTTTGTAAATAATGCAAAGCTATTTCCCTCTGTCTATTAGTTAATTTGAGAAATGTGCAAGTTATGAACTGTCTCAGAGAATAAATAAAGTTGAAATATATTGAAATTTTCAGATAGGATTATGATTTGGACTACATAAAGATATTTACTGATTTCCAGCTGTATTTCCCATTGGACACTTTGAGAAGAGACCCTTTATCTTGACTTTTAAATTCTGTATTAGAGGAATATATCCAGAATCACAAAAGGAAATACTAGCCTTGGGTGTTCTTAAGTATCAAACACCTGCTAATTTTAGAAATGAAAACCTGAGGTTCAGAGAAGTTCAATGATGGTGCTGGGCTGGAAATATCAGAAACCAGGTTTTCTGATGAGCCAGCACTGTTTGCTTTTGTACACACTTTTCTTCATGCTGAAGACTCATTGCAGGTGTACTGCACGCAACATAATACCAATTTTGGAACTATATACTTTATAGCCCAGTGTGATAATTGAAGAAATGGAATGTGGCTTTAATATAACTAAAATTCTCTGATTAGGAATTTCCTTTTTTAAAAAAATATTTTTCTTGTAAAGGCGATGTACAGAGGGGTTACAGTTACGTAAATCAGGTGTTGAATACATTTCTTTTTGAACAGTGTCACCCCTCCCTTATTTTCTCCCAATCCCCCCAGGAAACTTCTTAATTTTATGTATTTTCCCTTAAGGCATTGCAGATTTCTGAAAGTTTGTTTTAAAGCTCCAATTCTATCAAAATATAAAATCCTCTACTTTCAGAAATATATTGCTTTGTTGAGTTTATAATTCAAAAAGCAATCATACTGTTAATAACTTCTAGTCATAAAAGCATATAATTTAGGCTACTACAAAATATTACACTAAAATTCAAATGAATTGAAATAATCTTACCTAATATATTCAAAGATAAGGAAAGCCAGGTGTGGTGGTACATGCTTTAAATCTCAGCACTCAGGAGGTTGAGGAAGGAGAATCATGAGTTCGTGGCCAGCTAGGGTCAAACAGTGAGGCCCGGTCTCAAAAAGCCAAGAACTGTTGGTAGTTTAGTGGTTGCCTAACACATGCAAAGCCCTGAGTTTAAGGCCTCAATTCCTAGCACCAAGAGCAAAACAAAGAATAAAACGAAGCAAGCAAGCAAATAAACAACAACAACAAAAAAAACCCCAAAAACCTAAATCAGTAAAAATAGGTTCTGAATAAAAGCCACCAAAGTGGTTTAAATTGGGCTTAATTGTATTATCTTTTTCTAGAATAAACAGCGAGTTTACTCTACAATCTTAGGAGACAGACTGTCAGACAGATTCTATCTGATAAGTAGCTTTTTACCAGATGTTTCTCCATTCTTCTTAAAAAGGATTAAAAAACTGGAAACACAAAACAAAACAGAACTGTAACATACACATGATGATTAAAGTTTATTGAGTATTATTGAGGGACATGAATATCTTTTCTTCTGGGGGCTCCAGCTTTCTACTTTATAAGCTGTAGCTTGCTGCTCCTGTTCAAATTCCTGTCCCTCACACAGATTGATTGATGTTGCCCCCAGGTCCTTCAACAGAGCATACTTTGTACTTCTCCAGATGGTATGAACCACAGTCTTGTAGTCTGATGGCCACTTAGACAATACCTCCATGCCTCCCTGTGTTTCTGGATGTGGAAACTACACATTGTGTACACTATTTTGTTACAATAGAACAAAACAAAGCAAAATATCCAAATCCTTCAATACTAAAACTAATATTATGCCAGAAAATCAACTATTACAGAATATCTGCATGTCTATCAGTATTTAAAATAGGTTCTACTGTTTCATAATAAATCCATGAGATAATTTTTTCAAAGTACTTTACAAGAGTTAACAAACTGGTTCACATCAGTCCTTAAAACTTTTGCAAGTGTACTATTGCAGGGTATTAAAAAATATTCCCTAGGTGATTGTGGAAATTCAAGTAATAAAGTGGCTCCCCAAAATACAGATCTGAGACACAATACTAAGAACCCTGTGCATGCTCTCTGGCTTTCCCTAATTCTGTAACAACAGAAGGGGATTCTTCTCCCAATTTTATGCATGAGAGAGCAGAGGTTCAGAGAGGTTAAATCTCTTGCCTCAGGTTATATGGCTAATAAGTGATAGAGCAGGGGTTTGAAATCAGGGCTGTCAGACTTCAAAGACCATGCTTTTTCTCCTCTATTACACAGCAAACACTAGCGATGGCTGGTGGGGGGAGGTGACAGGATGGATGGCAAAGAGGGAAACAGTGACAGCTCCCAATGCTAAAAAGTCTGTATGATAGAGAAGCGTAACACACACACACTGCTAACTGTATGGATAGGCAAATGAGGTAAGATATGTCCTGGTAAAATATTTGTGAGGGGAGAGTCAGACAGAAGGGAGATCATATGGTATGAAGAGTACACAGTGTAGGCAACCTATTTTCTTCTTTGAAAATGAAGAATTTTCATTTCAGGTGTAAGTCAGATGGAGAACAAGAGAAATAAGACAAAAGTCTGATCATGAAAGTCCCTGAGTACCAGATTAAGTATTGAAACTTTATTTTTTGATGGGCAATGAGCAGCCATATTTTATATCCTTCTATACTGCAATGAAATAATTCATAAGTGTTTGTGAACATTCATAGAACTAAAGAAAGTGTGCTGAACTACTCTAGACTGTTAAATTGTTTGAATTCATTTTCTAAGATTTTTTAAAGGCTTATTTTCTTATTGCAGTACTTGCTGTAGTTAGTTGATAAAACAGGGTGTGTGTGTAAAGTTCCAAGTTTTTTGGTACCCACAATTCTCTTAAGTCAATGAACAATGCATTCCTCAATAATTCAATAAATTGTGAGAGAAAATGAGAGACACAAAGAGAGAAAGGTACACATGTACACACAAACACACACACACACGTGTGCGAGTGCACACACACATACTTGCTCCCCAAGATTTTAGGAAGGAACTTTGGAAAACATTCTGGTAAAATTATTTTTCCATACCTATCAGAATATTCTAATTTATACTGGAAAATATGTGCAACTATTTTAAAGCACCATGTCCAGTTGTTTCTGGCTCTGTTTCAGTGTCTCAGAATTCTTTACCTGCCTCAATCATGTTCTCTACCCAGATACTCAGATTCAAGTTCAGATTGCATGCCTGCCCCTAACTGTTATGTGTAGTGAGAGCTCCATCTCTTTGAGATGAACTGAAGGTATGGAAAAAGTCATCTAACTATGTTTCATCTGAAGTAAACTTGTGTCCAAATGGACTTTCTGGAACCAGAGGCTGGAGGGGGAGTTGGACCGGGGTCACCGCTCAATTTTAGTGGTAATTTGGTGAATTGTAGGCTAGCTCCCAGCCTGCTGATTCTGGCATCCAGCTAACAGGTCATGTTGCTTGTGGTTTATTTTATTTTTTAAGGAAACAATGCTTTGCAGTTTTACAGTGGAAAGAATATTGGATAGAAGTTCTAACTCCTCCTAAAATCTAAATCTAAGTTAGGGCAAATACTAAATATCTTCAATGTTTTGTTTCTTCATTTCCAAAATGGAAAGTACAATTCTTATTTAATCTACTCACAAATGTCGCAGAACTGAATGTAATGAAGCATGTGATAGAACTTTGCAAAGTGTTTATGTTATATAAATATGAAATGTTATCATTTGGCAGTGATCATTAGGCATTGTATTTTATGTCTGTAAGTAACTTTGTAGTTATGACTCCTTTCAAATAATTAAATCTCACTGAAGAATGAGTGTCGATACAATATTTAAAAACACTTGTTTAAATAAAATTCTGCACATTAAGTCTTATTTTCAAAGCACCAATAAAACTCTATAAGTGGAAGAAATGTGGAAAATTCTTTTATGAGGTGAACTATCAAAAGTTAATCTATATTTTCTACAAATTTGGATGCTCAAATATAGTAGTACTTGTAATAGGACTTAAAAAAATTTCAATTTGGCCAGGTGTTGGTGGCTCACGCCTATAATCCTAGCTACTCAGGAGGCTGAGATCTGAGGATTGCGGTTCAAAGCCAGCCTGGACAGGAAAGTCCCTGAGACTCTTATCTCCAATAAACCACTCAGAAAACTGGAAGTGATGCAGTGGCTCAAGTGGTAGAGTGTTAGCCTTGAACTGAAGAGCTGAGGGATAGTGTTCAGGCCCAGAGTTCAAGCCCCATGACTGACAAAAAATTTTTTCAATTTGCTCACAGGACAAACAGCATCTGCTAACATGCTAGTGTGATAGAAAAATCATTCTGTAACTCCTACTTTTTAGTTACTGCTTGTGCTTTTACTTACAGAGCCTTTCATGGGCCAGGCAGTATTTGAAGTACATAAGTATAATGGCTCATTTAAATGCTACAAAGAAGTAGTTGTTACTGGAAAGACCAGGGTCTTATACTTTAAAACCTATGCTTTTGTTAAAAGCTGAAAATTGTACAAGGATGTGAAGAGTAAATGTGGATGAGATCTAACTGAGGAGTCCACCAAAGTCAGATGCATGAATGTGAGCTTCCTGAGGGCAGAGACTTTTCTCTTTTTCATTGTTTTTGTGTTTGGAGCCTAGAAAAGTACCTAAGCTATCTCTCACCGATAAATCCTTAAAAGAATGAATGATTTGGTTTTATAAAAGTTAATTAATTTTTCTTAGAAAAAAGAAGTTATGAATGGAATGCTGGGTGCAGTGGTCCCAGCTAACTGGAAACAAAGGAGGATGCCTGAGAAGAAATGCACTCATTACCTTGCCCATGTAATTGTAACCCCTCTGTATGGTATTTTCACAATAAAAAAAAAAGAGTTGTAGGTCAGTCTGAGCAACACAGAGAGATCTCATGGTGGGAGGAGGGAGTGGGAGCAGGGAAGAAATAGAAAAAAGGAATGAAGATGGCAGAGACAAACTAGAGTAGATTGAAGGCTTTCCTTGTCTCAAACCTTGAAGCACTGTCATATTAAGTGCCTTTATATTTCCTTTTTCTGAACATTTCCTATGATGTCCCGAAAGTCAAAAGAATGATTAAAAAATAAAGTCCCAATTAAAAAAAAAACCAAACAGTTAAAAGTCTTACTCTTGTATTCTAAGAGCACATTTTCTGAGGAAAAGACAAATAAATATTTAAAACTATTTTGTTTTGAAATGACATTAATTAATTCTTTAATGTACAGGATTATTTGGGTTTGTCTGATAAGTTCTGTAAACTGAATTTGTCACTAAAAGCAATCTTATTCTTTTTGTTTCTTTTCCTGGTGAAGTGAAACATTTCTCACCCTCTTATTTTAGATTAGAATATAATTGCAGACACATTCTCACTGATTAATTGAAAAAAAAAAAACTCTTTGGCTTAGTCACTACATAAAACAAATGTATTGAGTGCAATGGTTCACATTCTATTCCCAGCTCTGTCACTCACTGGGATAAAAGCTCTAGTCTGTTTTACAAATGTTTTGTCTCTATTTTCTAAAATAAAAAACACATTAATTACTATTGTCTTCAAGGTATGCAGTAAATTAACTTATGTAATACACTATTAAATTACCCAGAAAAATAATTTTGAATGTAGAAAAATAAGTAAGCCAACCTTGAGAAATATTTCTGAGAAACTAAGTTCAGTAGTTCTTTCCCAATAAACTTCCCAGCATCTTCACAAAATACATACCACAGATTAACAAAATGTTGGCAGTAGTACAGCAAATGTTGCAACCATTTTCCCTTCAGCCATAACCAAATGGGTGAGAATAAACATGATTATTTTTCTATAAATATCTCAAATGGCAACTTAGAACAGTATAGAATAAAGTATCAAGGGACTTCTCCATGGGTTTATAGAAGAAAAAACACATAGGACTTACATTTGATAATGTTTTTCTTTAGCAGATCAGGCCAGAGACCTGAAGTCTCAAATGATACTTTACCTCACATATTCAGAAATAAGCCAGAAAAACGGAAACAAAGAAACCAGTGGTGCTAATTCTTGATTTGGATTATTTGAGCCCAAACTGTAAGAGAAGGTCTAGTAATATATAGTAATATATTATCATAGATACTATTTATCTAGTGTGCAAGGCCAAATCATAGTAATAGAACTACACACATAGCATAATAAATTTTTTTGTAGGTCGTGGGGCTTGGGTGCTATCTCTGCACTCTTCAGCTCAGGACGAGAGCTCTACCACTTGAGCCACAGTTCCACTTCCAGTTTTCTAGTGGTTCATTGGAGATAAGAGTCTCACGGACTTTCCTGCCTGGGCTGGCTTTGAACCACGATCCTCAGATCTCAGCCTCCTGAGTAGCTAGGATTACAGGTTTGAGCCACCGCCACCTGGCTCTAAAATTTTTATTTAATATTCTTTCTTAGGTATTCTAAGAACATATAGATGCTCTGTGATTATTATATATATTATATATAATATATGTATATATAATATATATGTTATATATGTTATATATTATATATATTCTCACTGCTTCATTTCAGAGCAATAAGGCATACACACACACACACACACACACACACACACACACACACACACATACACACACACACGAAAAATTAGGATTACATGTAGAAAATTCAGAAAATAAATCTCAAAGCCTATGAAAAAAGTTACCAATTTGTATCAATGAGAAGGCAAGGTTTTAAGACAAATTTACTATAGAAAATTCAATGTATTTCTATGTACTAGCTGTAAACAACTGTAAGTTCAAATAAAAGTATTTATAATAACATCAAATAACATAAAATACCTAGGGATATATTTAAAATAGGTGAAATATGTGTAGGTAGCAATATAACACAGCTGAAATTAAAAAGGCATAAATGGAGAGATAAACCCAATATTGTCATCATATCATTTTCCCTCCATTAATCTGCAGACTCAACACAATAGCAAAATTCTAGCAGGAATATTTGTAGAAATTTCCAAACTGCTTGTCGTTGATGATTTAGAACAGCTAAGACAATTTGAAAAGCAGGCAAAGTTGGAGGATGTTTTGATTGGAGTAGTTGATTTCAAGATTAATTATAAAGGTAAATTAATGAAGATAGTATGGTGCTGGTATAAATATAGCTATACAGAGAAATACCTCAGTCAATGTTCAGAAATGGATCCAATTTTTGCACTGGAGATTGAACTTAGGGCCTGGGTGCTGTCCCTTATTTTATTTTATTTGCTCAAGGTTGGCTCTCCACCCACAGTTTTTGGTGGCCAATTGCTTTTTTGATGGCTAATTGCTTTATTTTGATGGTTAATTGAAGACGAAAATTTCAGACTTTACTGCTCTGGCTGGGATGAACTGCTACCTCAGCCTCTCTGAATAGCATAACAGGTGTGAGCCAAAGGAGACAGGCTCAACTGGGTCTTAATACAGATGTGAAGTAATTCAATAGAGCAAAGGATAGTCCTTTTTCTTTTCAAGAGTAGTGCTAGGACAATTGGGTAACTATTCATATGTAAAAATAACAAGGACAATGACAACAACAAAAAGCTTGGATCCTTACCTCATTACTTTTATAAAAAACTACTATAATTTCATCACAAGCCTAGAAGAAAACAGGAAATCTTTACGTTTTAGGACTAGATAAAGCTTTCTTATAAAAGAAATCTTTGGAAACTGGAATCCATTAAAATTAAAATTGCATGCTCTTTGAAAGTACTATTAACAAAATGAAGGGCAAGCCACAAACCAAAAATATTTGTAAAACATAGATAAAGGAATGGTATCTAAAATATATATATATAAGGATGACTTTCAAGGCAATAACAACATGACAGCCCAATTCTATATGAGGAAAGTAAAAAAAAAAGACAAACTAATTTTAATAATGGTCAAAAGTCTGAATGGAAACCTCAGGAAGGAATGGGAAATTAGCACATGAAAAGATGTCCAACATCACTCATCATTAAAGAAATGCAAATTAAAACCACAACTGTAATGCCAATATACATTCTAGCTAAAGTTAAAAGACTGGAAATACAAAGAAGTGGCAAGGATTTAAAACAACTAGAGCTGTCTAAGTTGGTGGGGGGAATGCCACTGGGAAAGTAGCTTAGTGGTTTCTTATAACAGATGGCTCTCATATGACATAGAAATCCTACTTCTAGATATTTATCCAACAGAACGAGTGCTTCTAACAAATTTCTTCATATCAGTTTAAAGAGGAAAATAATAAAAATAATTGATAAATAAACATGTTACAGTAAATTTATAATGTAATACAATCATTAAAGAAGGAAGGTGAAAGAAGCCAGACATATTCTATACAGTACTATTCAGATGAAATCCTAGAGGCATCAGAGTATACCAAGAAAAAGAGAGTAGGGTAGTGGTGGCCAGGTCTCTAACTGGAGACAATCTGAAAGGGGACTTTTGGGGGATGATAGAAATGTGCTATGTTCTGACTATTCTGCTGGTTACCTACCTGTATACTTCAGTCAAATCTCATCATCTGCATTGGTGGAAGTTTTTTGGATAGAAAGCATATTACCATAAAGGACATTTTTAAGAGACACATTATTTTACTTCTCCACAATGAACGAATAGCAAAGTAATTCAAATGGTTAAAGCAACATTGGGTATAATTCTCATTCATCTGCAATCGGTACTGTGTAATATTTTTATTTGTTATATCATTATTTTGCTTTCTTAAGGCATTTTACAAAAATTCAAATATTTTCTAAATTAATAAATAGATAAATTAATACCTTATGGCAAAAATTCTCACAAAATGTATTTAGTTTTTCAATGAGGCAGAAAAAAATCAGAAAAATTAACCTCATATGTACATATTAAGTCAATTTCATAGATGGTTATAAAACAATTTATCTAATAGTTATATGATACTTAATGACTGGGATGCATTCTGAGATGCACTGTTAAGGCAATGCCATCATCATTCCATATTACACAGTAGATGTACAACCCTGGAATGCAAATATGGGTTAATAATTTGACTCGATGTAATCAAGAGATGCAGTAAGCAGTAAATGCACAAGGCTGCTTGCTACTGACTTGAGTTACAGCTCTTGAGTTACTGACTTGAGTTCTGGCTTTTTGGTGGTTAACTGGAGATAAGAATCTCACAAACTTCCCTGCTTGGGCTGGCTTTAAACTACCATCCTCAGATCTCAGCCTTCTGAGGCACTTGCTTTACAGGAGTGAACCACCAACACCCAGCACAAACATTTTTTAATAAGTAGAAGGAATATACCCTAAAACAGCAATAGAAAGTATAGAATAATCACAACCTATATCATTAGCCTAGTTATCAAGTCCTATGTACTGTACATAGCTCAGTGTCCCAGTATTTTTATATTGGCAGCACAAAGACAGATTTATTTATGCCCACATCACCACAAACCATGACTAACTTGTGCAACTGTTTTCCTAAGTGTTAGGAATTTTTTAGTTCCATTTTAACTTTGTGGAAGTACTGAGGCACATGCCATCTTTTGTTGCCTGAAGTGCTATGTGGCACAAGAAAGTATCATTATATTTATTCTAGATCTGTAGTATCCAATGGAAATGTAATGAAGCCACAAGCAGAATTATAATTTTTCTAGTGATTATAATAAAAGTATAAAAAGAACTGAAAATTAATTATGAGAATTTAAGCTGATATATAAAAAATTATCATTTCAATATGTAATCTAAGTTACCAGTGAGGGAGTTCATACTTTTTGGCTTTAATTCTTCAAAATCTTGTTTATCAGCTGGGTGCTGGGGGCTCATACCTGTAATACTACTAAGGAGGCCAAGATCTGAGGAGTGAGGTTTGAAGCCAGCCCAGATAGAAAAGCCTATGAGACTCTTCTTCCTAATTAACTACCAAAAAGCTAGAATGGAGCTGTGGCTCAAATAGTAGAGTGCTAGTGTTGAACAACAACAACAACAACAAACAAAACTCATGTTAGTTCCCAGGCTGAGTTCCAGCCCAGGATGGGCACGCGCGCGCGCGCACACGCACACACACACACACACACACACACACACACACACACACACACAGATACACACACAATCTTGTTTATCATGCCCATAACTCAGTTTAATATAGACCATTTCAATTGCATTAAAATCACTGGTGGAGCTTCAGAATGTACCTATGGTTGGGTCTACCCCTCAGGCCTTGCAAATTTCGAAGTGATGACTAAATTGCAGGGGTTTGACAGTCGAGTGATAAAGGAGCCATCAGGAAAGGTATCTTAGAAAAATAATCTTAAACAACAAATTGAATATTGACACTTACTAGATACAAGAATTCTTCCGAGGAGAAGGAGATGTAACAAAGGCCATTATGGGAAGTAGGTTTGTATGTAGAAGAATTTAGTCTTTAAGGATCATGGTGAGATGGGATTACTGTGAAGGCAAAGCATAGGCCAGGCAGGGCCCCACATGCCATGCAAAGGACTTTATCCTGTAGGAAATGAGACACCATTAAAGAACTTTATAAAAGGGATTGACACATGATCATGCTTATGTTTAAGAAAAGCCACACACAGAACAAATTGGCAGGATCTGAGATTAGCAACAAGACCTGTTGGCAGCCAGTTAGCAGGTTGTTAAAATAGCCTAACAGAAATACTGTGGCTAAAATGGTCATGGTAGGACATAAGGGTCTGACTAGAGTTTGCAAGAGAAAAGTAAGAAGAATATCTTTTGAAGCAATTTCAGAATTTTGCGATCTAAATTCAGTTTTGTTTACTCAGAAAAATATAAAAAAGACTAAATCCTTATTAATGAATTATGTGTTTCTCAAAATATTTCTAGATATCTATACAAAGAAATAATTCTCAAATAATCATTTTTAGGTCTTAGATTTCATCTTCAAGAAATCTTATCCAATTTTTAACTTGCAGAATAAAACAATAATTCCACTGAATAATCATTTAATAATTTCAATATTTCCTAAGGTTCCTAAATTTTTTTAAAAATCATATTTAAAAATATGAATAAAGCCAGGCACTGGTGGCTCACGCCTTTAACCCTAGGTACTCAGGAAGCTGAGATGTGAGGATCACAGTTCAAAACCAGCTCAAGCAGGACAATCTGTGAGACTCATATCTGCAATTAACCACCAGAAAACCAGAAGTGCATCTGTGGCTTAAAGTGGTAGAGCACAAGCCTTGAGCAAAAGAGCGCAGGGAAAGTGCCCAGGCCCTGAGTTCGAGCTCCAAGACACTGCCCCCCCAAGTATAGTATGAATGAAAATACAGCTGATCTATATGGTATTATATGCTCTAAACAAAGATTTCACAAATTTCCCCAAACAGTATGCCCTTGACCACATTACAGACACTGGATTACAAAATTAAACTGTTTTCTAACTCAGGATTTCTATTGCACATAGGTTATTTCTATGGAATCACATCTTTAGATGACTGCTACACTCTTGTTACAGAAATGAAACTATGTCTTCTCCCACTCCCTCATCAGAGTCATCTTACCATTCACCTCACTGCTCTGAATGTTTCTGTAATTCATCAGCACACCAAATTTTGGTACTAAAAATACTGCCTAGTAGTTATGAATATTGCATAAATATGACATACAATCATTAATACTTGTTACATATTACTTACAAGATGCTTATTTCAGATGAATCAGTCTGTTATACCCAGCACAGGCTAGCTCCTTCAAAATTCATAGGAAGTGTCTTAAAATTTCTATGGGCTCACCAAGGTGTCACTAGACATTTATTTTAACTCAGTGGCACATGTGATATTACTCTGGTGTTTCAGACTCTATGCCATTGTGTTACATTAATATATATATATATATATATACATATATATATGATCACAACACTTCTGATTCCAGACCCACCAGTGAATTACAAGACTCTGCTCTACCCTTTAACCTGGAGACTAAGATTACTTCCAATGTAAGACTTACATTAATAGAATAAAAGGTTTCTAAAAGGCTCACAATTGCTCCAGAAGAGCAAGATAAAGATGAAACAAGAATTAATAATGATGTATCTTGCCTAGCCAGAACTGACAAGGATCATACCAAATGTGTAAGATTAAAAGACTAGAGATTTTGACTAGATCTTTTCTGATTTGATAGAACTGAACTGATCATGCAATATAGAAGGTGGCTGACTGATAATGTTCAGGATGAGGATTAGCCTTTGGAGGATAATGTTTATATGCATCTCTCCAAAATTATTTTCTGAATAAAAAATATGTGCAATGTCAGATTTCTTTCTACATCAAGAAGAAGCCAGTAGGGAATGTTTCTGCCTGATGTTTTCTTGCTATCTAGACGATCACCATTGTGCTAGGTGAGCTGAAACTCTATACTGTATAACATTTATGAAAGTGAAATTTTCCTTGAGCTGAAACTCTATACTGTATAACATTTATGAAAGTGAAATTTTCCTTGTTCTGTTAAAACTAGTGAAATGGTATAGATAACAGATTACAGACATGATGTTTTATTTGGCTTAGTCTTTTAGCTTATTTAAAATGATGTTTATATAAAGATCACAAATAAAAGCTTAATTATTAACTGAAAACCAGAAGACACGTGTTCTTATCCAAGAACTCAACCATTGTTAGACAGATGCCACTTGCAAGGGACAAGTGTTACTTCCAGCACTGAGGTACAGCTACATTAGCAGGAGTGTAGGCACACAGGCAAATATGGAAACTGTAAGAAAGCTGTTAGCCTACATTGGTGCTTGGATGATATGCACGCATACCACCCTCCTCATCCTTTATGTTACCAACAGCTATTTATCTGATGGAACAGTGTTGACAGAACTTGAACTGGTGCCAACCCAAATGATGTGAAACAAGGTGGAAGAGTGCTTGCTGGAGGGAATGTTTCCTTTTTAGGAAGCAGAAGTAAGATGTTACATAGAAACATGGTTGGAACAGACTAGCACAGGTTTTAAAAAGCAACGGATCAAAGAAAGTCAAATAGATGGTCAATGGATACAAGAAGGTACTCAAATACTCATAGGAAAAGTATGTTTCAGGGAAAGGATAAATGATCATCTAAATATGTATATTAGCATCTCAGGTGAGTTTTAGTTGGTATAAGATGCTGCTAGTCTTCTTTTATCAGGCAAAAGCAGTGAAGACTAAAATAATAAATTCTAATCTGCTGAGAGGCCAGAGTACTTACAATGCCATCAAAACCCACACCCAACCTAGAATGTGAATATAAAAAGCAGACTAAAGTCAATCTGCTTGTTTAATTGCAGGAAAGAAGTAACACCTGATGCCGTTAATGGCATATGGAAACAGTTTCATTAATAAACCTCTTTCTTACTCAACAGAGATGTATTCCAGTCCCACAACAGAAGCCAAGGGTTTTCACCTCTCCTGTTCTCTCCTCTCATGTTAGTACTTGGGAACGGACACTGTGTTTCTTTCACTGGACAGTGAATGCAAATGCTCACCACTCTCTTGTCAAGCTTTGTGAATGTAAATAACCAATTGGTTATCCATGATGCAGTAACTGATGTCCCACATCCACAAAATCCAAAAATGTGTTCTAAATGTCAAATAGGAAATAAAAGACTAAATAAATTCTGTATCGTTTTAGTGTTATATGTTTTATTATATGAATTGTATAATGTATACACACTTAGGATAGTGTTTATGGGTACATATAAAAAAGCTAATATATGAACAATTCAGCATACTTTCTGTAAGTAATTTCTTCTAGGTAAAAGAGTTTACAAATGTCCTTTTCTCTTCCTATCACCTAACCAAATACCATTATGAATACCATTATGTTAAAAAAACAAATCATGACCTTTCTTGACTGGCTTAAGATAAACTTATTTAGTAGTTAGGTTATTCTGACCATGGCTTTGCTTGAATAGCCACTTAAGGAAGTAACTTCTGGTTGAGAAGAGAAGGGGATGATGTGGGTGAAATATGGAGCAATCTGATGGCAAAAGAACATATTTTACATTCCACTCTGTAAAAAGATACACAAAGGCTGTAAATGAGATATATGTAACTAATTTATCAAATATTATAAAAAACTTTTATCCAAGATATAAAAAAGCCCCAGAATCCTAAAAATGCAGTACGAAAAAATTCAAATGACAGACAAAAAGTTTAACAAAAAATAAAAAAAAATGAAGTGATTTGCAATCACTATTCTACAGGGTAAGGATTTTTTTCTTTATATAAAACATTATGCAGTGTTTTATCACATAAGATGTTGACTATTACTGCATGCAAAAAGGACTATACTTGTTGTCAGGTGATTTCGGTCCTATCAGCTAGGTTGTTGCTTTTAGGGAAAAATCAGTTAACTTATCTGAGTCATGCTTTCATTGTGTAAAATACCACTTGTCCTACTTTCCTTATAGGCTCTTGCCTGGGAGAAATGAAGGGAAGGCCCAAAGAGGGGGTTGGGTGGGGAGATGGAGGAGATGCAAGTATAGGCTTTTGTTAGGTATAGTTTGGCGGTCTAAGCAACACTTCTAACTTCCTTTTATGCTAACAAAATCATATATGTTTTAGACAACCAAGTGCTCATCAGCCAATGAGAAATGACTGTGTAAAGTCACTTTACTTCATCATTCACCTTATTCATTTTCCAATTTGCTTTGCAGAAGGCCTGATATTGTTATGGGTATTAGGAAAACAATGATAAAAATTCTAATAGGGAAAGCAGAAAACAAGTGAGTAAAGCATAGAACATAGCAGAAAGTGGTAAGAGAAAAAAGAAGTAGGGAAGGGCACCTGGGCTGCTAGACAGGGCACTCAAGGGCTCAATGAGATGAGACCTGGGAGGTAAGGAATGAGCCATGCAGTTCCTCTATCCAGAGGTTAAGAAAAATTCACAGCATAGTCATGGTCCTGAGACAGGCCTCATGACATGGGTTCAGATCAACAGATGCTGCTCAGGGTAGAACAGAAGCAACTGAGAGCAAAGTATAAGGAAATAAGACCAGAACGGTAAAGAGGGGAGAAAGGACAGATTATGAGAAACATAGAAGTAGATACATGTAGAACCTTTGATTTTTATGAAGCCCATTAATGAGTTAAAAAAGTGACTAGATCTGAATTAGAATTAAATTCCTAAAAAGAGCCCATTGTGCTATTATGTTGACAATAGCCTTCTCAAGAATACTGGCAGAAAAAACAAAGAGATCATTTAGGAGGTAAGTACACTAATCTTAGAGAGGAGAGAACTATCTCTAACCAGTTGTTAATGGAGTTAAGTGCTCAGCTTCTATATCCTGGATTTGCTGATCAACCAGATTAGGTGAAGGGGAAAAGAAAAACATAGTCAATAATGACTGTAAAATGGAGAGAAAGGATGATTTCAGGAGATACAGATTTGGAAGATAAGCTAGGTTGCTTAGTTTGGGGCACATTAAATTTGAGGTGCCGCTTTGTTAAAGATTAGCATATAGATAGTATGTAAGTTCTTGAAAGTGAAAAATACTGTCAAAGAATTAAATGTGTCCAGTGTAAGAGAGAAGAAAGTAGAGGCCAAGTAATAAAGGTGTTTCAAAAAGTAAGGTAAACAGTATAGATTCTGAGTAACAGATTACTTAAGAAGAGGCTAGGCATTTGTCTTGGCATGAAAAGTCTAACTGGGGTAAATTTAAGAGGTAAAGCCTGGAGAAGAAGTGGAAATAGTAAGTAGATATATTCTTTCAAGGAGTTTTTCAAAAAGGGGAACAGAGATAAAGGATACTAGAAATAATGTGAAGCCAAGAAATTAAATTTTTTTGGTGGTACATGGATTTGAACTCAGGGCCTCATACTTGGTAGGCAAGAGTTCTGCCATGTATACCACAATCTCAGGCCAAAAAATACATTTTTTTTCATGGAGAAAATAGTGCAAGTTTTCATGCTGATGGCAAATAAAATAATAAAGAGAGAAACCTGATGCAGTGGAGAATGGAGAGTGATACTTGCAAGTAGGTGGAGGGGGGTAGCGGGTGCAGGATGTAAGGCCCATGTTTAAGAGTTGGCCTAGGACTACAGAGCACTCAGGTGGTTACAGGAGAGCTAGCAAGCAAATGGCACAGGTGTAGGTGAGTTGGCAGTTGTAGTAACAAGATTTTCCCTCTGGTTGCTCACAGTTAGGAAATGTCACTCCTTCCCAGGGATGAGTCTAAGTCATATGATTATCCCACACTGTGTTCTGGCCAATGGCAAGTCTGTCAGGCTTTTTGCAGAGTTACTTCCTTATATTAAATACTAAAGGAAGGCCCAAAGGAGCAGGCCTTTGGCTTCTACCTTTCTTTCTACTTTGGATGTTGCTCCATCATGATGTAATGTGTGGAAATGCAGGACATCTTATGACTAGAAGAGAAAATCTGTGTCAGGAATTTAGTAATCATATGTAATATAAAAGGTTCATGAAGACAGAGATCTTTGTCTCCTTATGTATTCAAAGTGTCTAAAAAAGAGACTGGCACATGGTACTCATTGAATAAATGAACTATCACTGAAGTGTGCCATGCTTCCAGACTCACAATATAGTGATATGCATCAGCTGGGAAGGAAATAATCCTATTCTTATGCTAGAAGTACAGTAAAACACAGGTAGCAAACGTACAGGAGCCCTTTACTTTGAACTAAAATATACTTCACTGAATACTTGACACTGTTTTGATGATGATTTTTAAACTACACTATTCCCTATCGGTATTTTCTGTTAACTTCTCTAATTTCTTTAGAAAATGGAATTGAACATAAATATATTTCATAAATCCTTAGTAAGATACACATAAGACCATGCTGTGGACTAACATGTTTTATTCATTAACTTCATTTTCCCCCTTGTCTCCATTTTTTTTGACCTAGAAGTACAATCATACTGATGAAACATTTTACCACAGCTATCACCAGTTTTTATTGAAAAGCATGCAAGATGCCCTGTTTTAAACATTTAATAGCTTCAATGTCTGCTTTTTTCCTTTAGAAGAGTTATATTTCTGTGACCCATGCCAGCATACTCCCCTCACCCCTTTCATTTTAGCAGATACCATTATCTTTCTCTTCTGGAAGAATTTTTGTATACCTGAGTACAATGAACTCCTTCACCACACAACAGAAGAGAAAGTATTTATAATTTTATTATATAAGCACACATGTGGCATTATATGCACAGACATACAATTAAAGCTGAAATGTCCAAAGTCTGGACTAAAACCATATTTACACTGCTAAAGGCAAGAAAAATTATTTAGTCTACAGTAATGAGTAAGTAGCAGCAAAACAAATATTTGGTTGACTGTGGAAAGCCAATGTTTTCATTACTTGTTATAAGCATAAAAGCTAAAAACAGGCTGACCCAGCACATTCTGCCAGCAAAGAATACATGTATTCATCAACCTTTTGGCGACTATAACTCTGACTCCTAATTTATTGATTTTTACATGCAGTGAGGGCATAATCAATTTTGTACTCAATATATTAGATATTATGCACACATATGTAGATGCTTTCATATTATCCATTAAAAAAAAACTGAATGTGTCTAAGTGCTAGTGGTTCATGCTTGTAATCCTAGCTACTCAGGAGGCTGAGATCTAAGTATTGCAGTTCAAAGCCAGCCTGGGCAGTTATTTCCAATTAACTACCAAAAAACTGGAAGTGGCACCTTGGCTTAAGTGGTAGAGCACTTGCCTTAAGCAGAAGAGCTCAGGGACAGTGCCCAGGCCCAGAGTTCAAATCCCATAACTGACACATACACATACACACAACAAAAAACAAAAAACAAAAAAACCTTGAATGCAAATTCTTTGTTAGATTAAAATAGAACATTTCCTGTCCTGAAAAGTATTTTAATCTTAGACAATATATTCATATATTGTCTATACATATACATAGTATATGTCTATACATATAAATAGTTTATTTGATAATCTGCAAAATGGTTATAATGTGCTGGATTATAAGAAGCTTATAAGATGATTTACATGCATTTAAATATCTTATATCTAGTATATGTAGTCACTCCTGTTCCTGTTTTACAGATAAAGAAGCTAAGGCTCAGAAATGACATGCTTAACATAATGACTTTACAACTTTGGCGGGGGAGGGGGGAGTTGGGAGTGGGGGAGAAGGGGGAAGTAGGGGGGTAGGAGATGGGAAAGGGATAGGAAGGGGAAACAAAGGAAGAGGCAATAATGCTTGATAAGAAATGTACTCATTACCTTGCCCGCCCATGTAATTGTAACCCTTCTGTACAGTATTTTCATAATTAAAAAAAAAAGAAGAAATTACATGCTTAAAATTGCTGATCCCCAAATCAGAGTCCTCAACAACAGGAACCCTGAAATCATTCTATGAGCAAAGCAGAGGGAAAAATGCCCCACAGTAGTAATTAACATTTAGTAACTTAATTCCCATTTGAAATAAAGTACAAATATCCATTATGCCTACTTTAAAACAAAAACAAAAACAAAAACAGTCCTGGGGCTTGAACTCAGGGCCTGGGCACTGTTCCTGAACTTCTCTTGCTCAAGGTACTCTACCACTTGAGCCACAGTGCCACTTCCAGCTTTTTCTGTTTATGTGGTGCTGGGGAATTGAAATCAGGGCTTCATGCATGTAGGCAAACACTCTACCACTAAGCCACATCCCTAGCCCCATATGCCTATTTTTATGCACATGTATTCAGAGAATACAAAAGAGCTGGGAATTAATGGCATTTCTATGAGTGAAAATAAAAGTTTATTTATTTACTTATTTATTTTTTGCTGTTCCTGGGGCTTTAACTCAGGGCCTGGACACAGTCCTGATCTTCTTTTGCTCAAGGCTATCACTCTACCACTTGAGCCACAGTGCCACTTCCGGTTTTTACTGAGTGGTTTATTGCAGATAAGTGTCTCACAGACTGTCTGGCTCAGGCTGACTTTGAACCACGATCCTGGGATTTCAGCCTCCTGAGTTGCTAGGACTATAGATGTGAGCCACCACGCCTAGCAATAAGGTATTTGCCTTTTTGTTTATGTGGGGAGGAACAGTACTGGGGACAGAACTTAGGACTGCATGTCTGCTAGCCAGGTGTTATGTACTTGAGCCACTCCATCAGTACCTTTACACATTGGTTATTCCAAGACAGAGTCTTGTTTTATGTTCATGTAGTCCTGGACTGTGATCTTACTATTTGTGATTCCCTTTGTTGTTGGGATGACAGACACGTGCCACTGCCCAGTCATTGTTGTTTCCCAGAAGCTTGATGCCTAGCCATCAATTGAGTTGGAGTCTCACAAACATTTAAGACCAAATGACCTCAAAGCATTATCCCTTGATTTCTACCTCCTAAATAACTAGAATTACAGGTTTGAGCCACCATGTCCAGCTTCCTGTGTCCTTGCAATGCATTTCCATTATTTTTTGAGTAGTTTATTATTTTCTGATTTAGAAAGATATCCTAGGTTTTTATTATACTTTCCAAGTCCAGAAATCACCTTTTTTGGCTAAGAAACTCTGGTTACTTTAAATGGAAAACAGTAGATTTTAGAAAACAAGATTTGGAAGTTGCTACTGCTTCTAGATTTTCTCAATAACCAGAGCAAGGAGATATCCTCTTAGTAATTGTAGTTCCACACCAGAGTCAGTCCTGTCCTCTCTGTCCATGTTCATAACTGTTCTCAGCAGTAAAATGTTTTTTACTCCTTTGCTTCTTATTTTATTCAGGCAAATGTATTTATTAAAAAATCAATCATATGCTGGATGCTGTAATCCTAGTTACATAGGAGGTTGAGATTTGATGAGTGCAGTTCAAAACCAACCAGGGCAGGTATGTCCATGAGACTCTTATCTCCAGCTAATCATAAAAAGACAAAAATAGAGCTGTGGCTCATATGGTAAAGTGTTAGCCTTGAGCATAGAAGCTCAGGGACAGGCTGGGAAGGTGGCTTAGTGGTAGAGCGCTTGCCTTACATGTATGAGGTCCTGGGTTCGATTCCTCAGCACCACAAAAGCAGAAAAAGCTGGAAGTGGCGTTGTGGCTCAAGTGGTAGAGCATTAGTGTGGAGCTGAAGAGCTGAGGAACAGTGCCCAGGCCCAAAGTTCTGGACCCACGACCGGTAAAAAAAGAAAAAAAGCTCAGGGACAGTGCCCAGGTCCCGAGTTCAAGCCCCAGGACAGGCAAAGAGGTAACAGCTAGGAAGACCCATACCAAATAAAACATAAAATATTATTTTGATACACAGAATAATTAATATAAATAAATTATAGCCCATGATATCAGGTTCCATGAGTTTTTACTAACAGGGTAGGTAAATGGGGAGGGGGAAGGGAAAGCTCTTGTTTTCTAGGGAGTGGCTCTTATACTCAAAGTACTGAGCCTGTTAGGGAAGGTTTCTATTGCTCTCATTCCCTAAATATCATCATATACATAAAATGGTTTATCTACAGTACTTCAGAACCTCACAATGTCAAGGTCAGATTTGTTTACAGTACTTTCCTCAGAGAATACTGTCAAATCACTGTGTCAGAGTTTGAATTGACTTTGTCTTTCTTTCACTCCCTCAACAATGTAATGTTAATCATTTGATACAGGATTAGGTTTGTTTCCATTTTTGTTTGATTTGGTTTCTTTCTTCTGCTGAGGCTTGTTGACTTAATTTTTTAAGCATATAATTGGTGAAAGTATTTCCAAAGTTAAAACTATCCCCAAAGATAAACTCAGGAGACATTACTGCTCACCAGTTAGTGAGTCTAGTTCCTTATGCTACCCCATTGTTAATAACCAATGTCATTTTTTTCTGATTTGTCTTTCCTAAGTTTCTTCCTGAAAAAGTAAGTGGTGTGTATATGTCTGTGTATGTGAGAGAGAGAGAGAGAGACAGAGAGACAGAGAGACAGAGAGACAGAGACAGAGACAGAGAGACAGAGAGAGATTGTTTTGGACTTCGTATCTTTCACTTAATTTCAAAGAACACGAAGTTTAAATCCTAACATGCTTTTTCCCAGACAGCTTGGGAAGGAAGTGGTAAATTACTGCTTTTATTTGAAGCCTACCACTAATAATCCCCTTTCAGTACTAGCTGCCTGGCAACACACAGACTGCTAAAAGAAAACAAGCGAACAAACAAAAAGCTTTCAGAATTGTCATTACCAAATATTATGTTATATATTTTTAACTGTTTCTTTTTTTGTCATAGAAGAATAAGAATGTGTTTCAGAAAAGCATTAGAGATTTCTACCTTGGAAGCCTCAAGAGGCAGTGATGGGAAGAAAACCAATCAAGTTCCTCAAGGGAGTAAGTTTGAGGCATGAGAAAAGGCAGTGAGTACTAGTGATTTTTGCCCTACCAGTCCCGCTTCCTTTTATTAAGTGCTCTTACTGGAGCTTTAACTCAGAGCCTCTTACTCTTGCTTGGCTTTTCTGCTCGAGTGGGGCTCTACTACCTCAGCTACATGTCCACTTCGGGCTTTTGCTGGTTTAATGGAGCTAAGAGTTTTACTGATTGTCTGCCCAGGCTAACTTTGAACCATAATCTTCAGATCTTAAGCCTTCTGAGTAGCTGGATTACAAACAGGAGCCACCAGGCCTGGCTGACTTGATTTTTAGGAACAATTTCAAGATGGTTTGAATGTCAGTGATATAGTCGCTAGGCAATGACCGGCAGTTGTCAAGGAGGGATATGAAACTACTGTTCACAGAAGTAAGTTCTGTAGTGGAAGGCAGAGTTCAGAAGGGAGCAAGGTTTAAAAAGTTTGCTTTGAGGTCAGAAAGAGATGAATGGGTGTAGACACAGGGGAAAAAGCAGCTGTGGGGAGATTCTGGCAAAAGAACAAGGAGAAGAGAAAGTTGTTGAGGATTCTGGAAAGGGACTGTGCAGTTAGTTTTGAAAATAAGTGGGGTCACTTTGTCCTGAAACAAAAGACAGGCTGGAGAAATGTGTGGGGACACAGAAATCCAGTGTTTCAGAGGAATGAAGATGAGGAAGCCCATTTTTCCATGAACTATCTAACAAGGCAATCATGAGGTCATGTATAAGGATTAGTACAGGAGGCTGGGTTGGCACTGGAAAGTAAGAGCCTTGGGAAATATCTGGCCAGAGAGGCCAGGCACACTACAAACACTACAACATGACAGTCTATGTTGGAATTTCATTGGCTGTGAGATTTTAATAATGTAGAGTACATTTATCTAAAGTAAAATTGGTGATGTTGATGACAAGTAATGATGTTGATTGGTGATGTTGATTTTTCTCTATTTAAGTGGAACACTTGCTGGATTTTTAAAATGATGTTAGCCATTCTAAAAGTGTTGCCATCCTCCTATTATTTAGCAAAGAATTTTAAGCTTGTCCATAAAGTCATGAACAATTTGTCAAACTCAACTGAAAACAAAGCTTATAAAAGATACAGTGTTTGTTCAATCTGAATTAGAAATAATGTATATTTGTGATTACATATACCCATTCTATTTTCATGTTATTTTAAATTAGTTCTAATGTCAGCAATCTACAAAATTGTATCTCTTATCACATTAACGTGGTAGGAGAAATTAAATTTTGATTTTCAATGAACATTGCTGTCACATACTAAAACTTGCCATTCTTGGAACTAGTTTCTAGAGACACTCTTGAGTTTTAGAACAAATCAAAGGAACCTAACGTTTCATAGCGGCTAATTCCAGCTCAGGCACAGAGATTTTAAAAAGTAAGGGAGTAAAAGCTCAAAGACATTTTTTAGAGTAACTCTAAGAAAAACATAGTGTAATATGTTTTGAAATCTGAATCCTAATAATTTCCTTCTCAACACTAATCTTACAGAACAAAATTTAAAAACAAACAACTGACAACTAATAGAACTGCCATTATCTATCTTGTGATTATACATTTACTTCTTTACTAATTGGCCCTATTTACTTGATATCCAATTAGAAAATAAACCTGATAGGTTAGATATTTTATCAGTTGGTTCTATGATTTATTCTCAATGCCTTGAAAACTGCTTAGGATGAAGGGACACAACCAATATGGACTACTTAACAGAAAATCTAATATAGAGTCCTAATTAGAATTAAAATTTGCACGGTGTATTATTAAGAATTGGATATGTTTGGTTTGATCTCTAGCACATGATCCAAGTAATACATGTGCTGTGTGTGCTCATCAGGGACTATGACCTGAACCACGATTCAAAATGAGTTAGGCCAATCTAACAATTTTCTTGGGTTCATAGAAAAAGGAACAAGATGGTAGGTCATTATTAAATATCTAAGATATCCTAGGTCAAGACTTTGCAAAATTCTTCTTTGTTGTTGTTATGGTTCTGGTGTTTTGAACTTTTGGGCCTTGCCCTGGCTAGACAGTATTTACCACTGAGCCATGTTCCCAGTCCTTTTTTGTTACTTTAGGTTATATTTCAGATAAGAGCTCATATTTTTTTCTTGGAGACTAGCCTAAGACTGTAATCGTCCTACCAATTCCTACATGAATGTTGGCATCACAGGTATGTAACATGAGAGGGGGTCTTGCTAACATTTTATCTGGGCTGATCTCCAACTGTGGACCTTCTAAACTCTGCCTCTTCAGTAGCTGTGATTACAAGTATGAACTACTGTGCTTCAACTAAAATTTTTTTATTAAAGTTTTTAGGTTAAATTTCATCTTGAATAAGATAAGTACGTTTAAAGTTTAAAAAAATGTATCTTTATTTGAAATTAGATTTAAGTTAATGAAATCAGTATTTCATTGAGTATATGATATAGATTGATATAGAATGTTAAAAGGAAGAATATCTTAAGTAGCATAAGATGTTCACTGAGATTGTTAGGTGTTGGAAACTTGGAGATAGAAATGAATACTGATGAATCATCTTTGAAAGGTATTAGGAAGTATACTTTTTTGGGACTTTGGATAGAATCTAAAGGAGTTTGGGAAAGTTTCACAGGTGATGAAAGTATCTGAGCTAAGATATAAAGAACAAAAATTCCACAGGTAAAATGATGGAAGCTGTTTAGGCTAAAACTCTGTCCAAGTAACATGACACAGGTAAAAAGAGTAAGGCATAGTCAAGAGCCCATCAAGATTGTGAAACACATAGAATCTATATGGGGAAAAATGGAGGAAAGGACCTATCACCAGAACTCTAAATGTTTGAGAGAGAAAAGGATGGGTACACATTTAAGGTGTTGCTTACTTTATCTGACACAGTCCTCTCAATCATCATGTAAAGTTGGTATCTCCACGATGGTGGACATCATCTCTCCCTGTACTTCAGGGTCCATGTGAGTTTTGTAGTGCTGCCTTATCGCTAGCACATGACTCCACACTGGCCAATGGGAGCTTTTTGTACATGATGGAATCCAAATAATATGATTTTTTTTTTGAGATTTCTGGGATAAAAGCAAAAATTCTTCTCCCTAGGATTCAAATCTGAGAAGAGCAAGAATATGCTATGTTCAAACCCATGGAGGGGTAGGACTGTCCCCAGGAGGACACAAACAAGGAAGTATATGAAGGAGTTTGGATGGGGAAAGCAGAATGATAAGATGGAGAGGAGAAAAGAAAATCTAGTTCTTCTTGACATCATTTCACAATCTTTTGGTCCATAATGCTAAGTACAAATTTTTGTGAGAGATGTCATGTGTACAAACAAAGTTTTGTGTGTAAGTGTAAAAACAGCATAGGAAAGACAATGAATGAAAAAAAAATTTTAAGCTGGGCGCTGGTGGCTCACACCAGGAGAGGCTGAGATCTGAGAATTGCGGTTCAAAGCCAGGCTAAGCAGGAAAGTCCATGAGACTCTTATCTCCAATTAACCACCAGAAAACTGGAAGTGGTGCTGTGGCTCAAGTGGTAGAGCACTAGCCTTGAGCTGAAGAGCTCAGGAACAGTGCCCAGGCCCAGAGTTCAAGCCCCATGAACACCACCACCAAAAAAACAAAAAAAACCCAAAAAACCCAAAAGCAAAAAACAAAAGCAGTTTTAGTTGGTTGATTCTGCAACATTCCCTGAGCACTATGCTAAGGGATTTACATGAAATTTCTACAGATGCCAAAGCTGGGACACAACTAATACATGAGCTGTGTGTGCTCATCAGGGACTCTGACTTGAACAGCCATTCAACATGAGTTGGGCCAGGCTGGGAAGGTGACTCAGTGGTAGAGTGCTGAGGCCCTGGGTTTGATTCCTCAGCACCACATAAGCAGAAAAAGCCAGAAGTGGTGCTGTGGCTCAGTGGTAGAGCACTTGCCTTGAGCTAAAAAGCTGAGGGACAGCGCCCAGGCCCAGAGTTCAGGCATCACAACTGACAAAAAAAAAAAAAAAAATTAGTTGGGCCAGTCTAACAGTTTTCTTGGGTTCATGGTAAAAAGGAGCAAGATGGTAGCAAGAATGAGGACATTCAAATTTGGAATGGTCATTTTAAACCAGGTGCTATACAAAATTCTAAAGGATTATATAAAAGAAGAAGACTCAGTAGAAAGGAGAGTATGGGGGGTAGATGTAGAAGTCAGGAGAAAATTAGCTGAAATTAGATGAAAAAAAAGCCAACTGAAAGTTGAAATTAGGTTTACTTCAATGAAATCAGTATTTCACTAAGTATAAAATACAGATTGATGCTGGAGGTTCATACAAGGAGTAGATGTTTACTTAGGTGTCTAGGTAAGTAGTTTTTAAAATGCATGTTTGAAGCTTGAAACTAGAAATTAAGACTGATGAATCATAGTTATGAGAAATTTTGGGAGTTTAACCTGCACTTTTCATTCTATATAACCCTCTACAGTTTAGTTCCTATCTGAGACTTAGAGATTCCATTATATGCTTACAAGCATCTCTCCTTTACTTACATGAATATAAGCATAAAATCAGTACAGAGTAAAACAATACATCATCAGTGAGCTATCAAAAGGACCATACATTAGTTCTTTGCAAGATAAACAGGTTCAGAAAGTGAAGGAAACTTCCAAAAAGAATAAGATGAAACTGGGAGTAAAAATCTCAGGCTTTGTATCCTAACTGTACATTGTGAGACTAAGTAAACTAAAAATACCAAAGACAGGAAACCAATTAGGAAGTAACTACAGTATTTTTACAAGGGATTCTGGGGAAGGGCAAAATAGGGGGAGGAAGAACAAATATTATATTCAATATATATTATGTAAGTATTGAACTAAGTAGCTTGAGTAGAGATGCAATGAGGAAAGATGGAGAAAAATGGAGGCACATTTATCAAGAAGCACTGTACTCATAATTTGACTTGTAGAATTGAAACCTTTTTGTACAACTCTCAAAAAAATAAAAATAAATCAGATGAGATACTGAGAGATACAGCTAGAGCAATGGATGAAGTAACTCATGACAAAACAGTAAAAATGTAAAAGACTACAGATGGAGGAACAGATGAGCGGTAGTAAATAAGTAAAAGTCAATTTTGAAGATGTTATCAGTCTGGGTACGCAATTCATGCCTGTAATATGAGTTTATTCAGGAGGCTGAGATAGGAGGTTCACAGTCCAGGTCAGCTTGGCAAAAAATGAGATTTTATTTGAAAAATAATTAACACAAAAAGGGCTAAGAGTATGACTTAAGTGGTAGAGCCCCATCTGCTAAGTGCAAGGCCATGAGTTAAAATTCTACTACTACCAAAGGGAGAAAATATATGAAAATGTTTTGACTTTGCTGATTGTATGAACAGTAATGATATTTATAATTGCAGTGGGGATTTAAACTGGCAATTGTTATTATGGGAGAAGAAAATGCACTTAATTTTAGTCACTATTAGTTTTAATCTTCATATAAGAATTAAATGTTACGTTTAATTCGAGTTCTCTTTTCAAATTGACTCTACAGTGACAAATTTACTGGGTCCTAATGACAAAAAAAAAACAACAAAAATCAGCTATTAAGTCTAAATAAAAGGCATGCACACATTCACATAACCATATACAAACATTCACAACCAAAACATTTATATCTTTAATGGGTATAAGAATGCTTTACATTGACAGGGAAAATACATGGAAATAACATAATAAAAATGACTTGAATTTATGCCCCGGATTTCTCTATGGAACTTAAAATCCTCAAGCAGACATTATCTCATTGTTTTAAGAACTGCTATGAAACAATCTGACATTTATAAAACACCATTCATTCTTATAGTCTTAAAGGCTAGAGAAGGCCTGGGAGAATGATATCTTCATATCTACGGAGGGAGGCAGGGACAGAGGGTGCAGGGGGGATAGAGCTGTGGTAGATGTTCTATACAATGGAGAGAGAACTCCACTTTAAAGAGAGCTAGTGGGAGACACTGTTAACCTGGAAGCCATCAGTAAAGAAGAACAGAAATGATCCAAACTAAGATTATATTATACCTGTCAAATCTAGGAAATTGTTGAACACTAATTGGTCTTAAGTATACAGTTTTTATTAATTTTACAAAGGAGGAAAAAATAAATAGAAGTCTTATTTAGCTTATAATTTAAGTTAACTTAAAAGATAAAAGTATTCAAAAAACAAAAAGATTCAAAACTAAATATATTTATGGTATGCAAAATGGTGTTTTGAAGTATGTATACATTGGGGAATGACTATTAAAATCTATTATATATATATATATATACATATTTATTTGAGATTTTTAAAGTATGTAACACTGTTAACTATCTATAGTCACTGCACTGTAGACTAGATCTCCAGATTATTCTTCAAGTGAAATCATGGATCATTAAATCGCCATCTCAATCCCACCCATCCTCTGTCCTGGTAATCATTACTCTGCTGTCTGAACAACTTCTTCATCTTTAGTGCTTTCTGTGAGGGTAGTGGCTTATTTTCTGTCATCCCATCAGGAATGCTAAATTGTTGATTTAACATCTTTGGGGGGGATTATATATTTTTTAAAGACTCCTCTTTCCTCCTTACATTCCCTTTAAGACTGGGACTATGTTGCTGAAAGAAATTTACCTTAAAAAATAAAATAAATGCTGGGTGCAGGTGGCTCAAATCTATAATTCTAGTTACTCAGGAGGCTGAGACATGAGGACAGTGGTTCAAAACTAGCCTGGGCAAGGAAGTCCCTAAGACTCTTAACTCCAATTAAGCACAAACATATAAAGCTTAGTTTTAAACTTATGGTCTGTTTAAGGTTATGCAGAGAAACAGAACCAAAAGGTATGTGTATGTATGTATATGTGGAGCTTTATTATAAGCAATTGGCTTTAATGATTAAAGAGGTTGAGAAGTCTCAAGATCTGCGGTCAGCATCCTACAGCCCCATGAGAGTAGATGATAGTTCCCTTCTGAGTCCAAAGGTCTGAAATCCAGGACAGCTGACACATTTAAGTTACAGTCAGCAGGCTTAAGGCTCAAGAAGAGTCCATGATTCAGTTGATGTATGAAGGTAGGGAAAAAAAAAACTTAGGCCCAACTCAAGGCAGTCAGTATGAGTTTCTCCCTATGTTAGGAAGGTTATCTTTTCAATTTTATTCAGATCTTCAACTAGTTGGATGAAATCCACTGATATTAGGCTGGCCTTAAAGTAATATTAAATGTTAGTATAATCCCAAATCATCTCCAATAACACATCCAAAATAATCATTAATGAAGCATCTGGTGTTCCAGTAGACCAGTGAAGTTGATACAGTAAACTAACCACTAAATTAAGTTATAAGGGCCTCTGATCCATAGAAAAACTAACAGAATTCACTTTTCATGAAGCAGCTGGTGTCAATGTAATAGTTCTTATAAAGGAGCTATAATCAGTCAGGTGCCAGTGGCTCATATTGGTAATCCTAGCTTCTCAGGAGTCTTCAATCTAAAAGATTACAGTTTGAAGCCATTCCAACCACCCACTCCCTCAAAAAGATCATGAAACTCCATCTCCAAAATAACCAGTAAAAAAAAACTGGATTGGAAGTGTGGCTCAAATGGTAGAGCACCAATAAGCAAGCTGATCAAGCCCAAACCTTGAGTTCAACCCCAGATACTGGCAGGAAAAAAAAAAAAGAGAAAGAGTGACAGGTTCCTTACTTGGATTGGAGTATCACAACTAATACCAAAAACTAATATCTCACTTGTCTCCTCTAGACAAGAAAGAACCCAGAAGGAACCAAACATTCAGATCTTTCCAGCTCCACAACTATGTGATATATGTCAGCCACATGCTAACTATTTAGAATGGAAATTGCTGTTACTGAAGTAGAGGTTATTAGTCTGAGTCATATGGCATTGTTGAAGGTGAACCAGGAAAAGGCCATCGAGAAGGGTCTGGGAATAGCACAAAGTTGGAAGCCAAGGGAATAAAACTAGTGTAAACAAATCTTTAAGTATATTTTGCTATTGTGTGCATGTTCCATCTTGTACATATCATGAAATGTAAGATACCTACCCAAACTGCACAAAGTTAAATATGCATGGAGGAGCTACAGAAGATGGTGGCATTTTACTTGGGAACTTAAATGGAAGTAGAGGAAATACAAGGGAAGATATGGACATCATAAAATACTTAAAACTAATTTCTCAGTCCCAATCATATAACTGTGAGAGAACAGAACAAGTTTTCTCCAGGAATGAGCATACCAACTCACAGATACATGGGGATTTTGATTATCCCTACAAGGACACCTTTGTTGAGGGCACTGGAGTTGTCCTGATGTTCCTTCTCCTCTTGAAGCTTGGACTACTCAGTGCTTAGTTTTATTTGGTGAAATACTTAAGAATCTCAGCCTATGCCTTAAATTGTGATTGATTGTAGGCTGGGAGGCCTTATAAATATATAGATATGCTATATATTATGTAATCCAAGATCACAAGGGCATAAAATGGAAGAACTGACTAAAATCTAGACTTTTCTGAATTTAGACGCTGTGATCTTAACCATGACACCACATTGGCTTTTAAAAATCAAAATCTCACATTATTATTTGCCACCAAAAGAAATTACAGCATTCTACATACTTTATGTCTTGGATTCTTTAGTAGATTTTTTAAAATAGTTAAGTGAGCATAGAAAAACATAAAATTAGCTCATAAAATATAATTTTATTGTTGAAAGAGAAAAATCTTTAGTGGGTATATCTGAGTAGGTTATTTGGACATTGTGTAAAAGAGACAGCCAAAGATGGAAGAGAATGGACTTGAGCTGTGTTCTTTTTCAGTGAGAATGAGAATGAAATCTTCAAAGAGAGGTGCACAGAGAGCATGGGCTTTCTGTTGCAGGTTACTACCACAGAAAGAACCAAACATTCAGATCTTTCCAGCTCCACACTCTGTGATATATGCCTGCCATGTGCTAACAATTTATGAATGGTAGTTGCTGTTACTGACATAGAGGTTATTGGTCTGAGTCATATGGCATTGTTGAAGGTGAACCAGGAGAAGGCCGCTGAGAAGGATTTGGGAATAGCACAAAGTTGGAAGCCAAGAGAATAAAACTATCTAATGTAAACAAATCTTTAAGTATATTTTGCTGTTGTGTGCATGTTCCATCTTGTACATATCATGAAATGTGAGATACCTACCCAAACTTGACAAAGTTAAAACAAGCAAGTTAGTCCAGAGATGCTGTAGTTTGCTAGTCCTGCCGAAACATTGCTGTGGCCCTCTGTCCCCTACAAGAGCTGCCATTATCTATTCCCACATGGGAATCCCAAACTCCTTTTTTCAAACTTTTGCCACGTATACACATGCTACTAAACAGGAATAGTTTCTTAAAAATGTTGTACGAAAGGGTTTCAATTTGACATATCAATTTGAGTATAATGGATCCTGATTAATGTTGCCCCTTCTATTGCTTTCCCTTTCTCTCCCAATCCCACCAATCTCAAGTTACCTAGTCCATTTTCACATATGTACATTGAATATTATGACTGTATTTATTCTAACATTTACATTTTGCTAATGTAGAAATGGATATTGCATAAAAGAGACAAAGTTATGAGAAAATAGTACAAGCCCACACTCTGAATTGCACAGAGTAGATGAACACCAACTAAATGAATATCTTGAATGAAAAGAAATTAGAGGACAACCCCCCTGCATCTGTTCTAAAAACAATTAACATTAATTTTTTCAAGCAAATTGTTAGTAATATTTTAAAAAATCTATAACAACTTGGTTTTGTGCATACCAGCTGAATGTAATTCTATCACTTACTTCTGTTGGTGTTTGCCTTTTGTTGTTCCACATTAGGTTTGTAAAACATGTCCATGTTTCTGTGTGTAGTTATAGTAACTTTGTTTTCATGGAAAATAGTATTCAATTGTATGAGAAAGCATAGCACACTTTTCCCATCTACTATATATATATATATGACATATATGTATGTATGCTGTTTATTGCTTCTAGCTATTATGGAGGCACATTAACGTGAATACTTCTGCACACATTATACATTTCTGTGATTTTTTTTTTTTTTTTTTTTTTGTCAGTCATGGGGCTTAAATGCTGGGCCTGGGCACTGTCCCTAAGCTCTTTAGCTCAAGGAGAATGCTCTACCACTTGAGCTACAGCACCACTTTCGGTTTTCTGGTGGTTTATTGGAGATAAGAGTCTCACAGACTCTCCTGCCCAGGCTGGCTTTGAACTGCCATCCTCAGATCTCAGCCTCCTGAGTAGCTAGGATTACAGGCGAGAGCCATCAGCACTTGGCTACATTTCTAATGACTATGTAAGAGTAGAATCAGTGGTTTATGGAGTATGTGTACTTTTAACTTTGGCTAAAGATGGTTATTGCTTTCTAAAGTGAATGTATCAATTCGTAGTCCCAATACAAAATAATGGGAATTCCACTGTATTACATTTCTAGTAACAATGGATATTGTTACTCGTTTTCTCAAAAGTTATTTCTGGAGGCTGTGTGGTCTGGCTTTGATTTACATTTTCTGAATATTTATGAAATTGAGTAAATTTTCTTATAATTATAGGACTGAGTATTTTTCTTTGTGAACGGTCCATTGAAATCTCCTGCCAATTTCTCCCTGGGTTATTTCTTTTTTATTAAATATTAATTTTTTCCTTGATATCATGGCTATGCTGTATTTCTCTTCCCACTATCTGCTCCTGTCTCTCCACTCATATCAGATGCCTTGATGAACAGGGGTTCTAAATTTTAAAATGATAAAAATTCCGCCTATTTTCCTTTTATGATTATTTTTGCGTGTGCTTATGTCCTAATCCTAAACAAGGCTATAATGAAATTCTCTTAAAATGTTACCTAGAATTTTGCTTATCAGCCACATTTAAATCTAGATTCCATACAGAATTGATTTTTATGCTTGGTGATTTATAGGTCCTCAAATTAATCCAAAATCTGACCATCATTACTAAAAATGGTCTTGGTTCTCCATTGTCTTGAAGTGCTACTTTTTACATGTGTGAGTCTCTTCCTGGCTCTTTTGTTTTGCCCTTGATTTTATTCATATGATCTCTAGTGTTTGTTTTAAATTAAAACAAAAGGTGGTTTACAATTTTCTTTCATAAATGCCTTTATTAAATATTTTCAACATTGCATTAATTTCCTACATTTAACAGCAAACTGTGTCCGCTTTTATACTCTAGAAGAGTTTGTATAAATTAGTTTATTTGAGATAGCTCTACATTCAGTCTCTCTACTGAATAATATTTAGTATCCTATTTCTTAGATTAGCCTCAGAAAAGGGAAGTATTTTTAGTAGCAGATATTTATATATAATAAACCTATACTTTAAAAATGCTTACAGATTATTTGTATTTTATTTTCTTGTCCAATCTCACTGAGTTTATTGAACAGTATTTTTAAAAAGCCAGCACTTTGCTTTGCCATCCCCATGCTATACATTTTTTTGCTTTATTATTTCCTTTATCATTCAAGTTCAATTTTCTGTTAAAGAATCTTTATCGATAAAACTATTTTGACTATTTACCCTAAACATTTGTATATTTATTTACAAATTATATACACCACTAATAACAATTTCCTTGATCTTCTCTATTTGTCTTTCTAGACTAAAAGATAGATTAATAGACATAGAAATGCAGATATGCTCTTCCTTCCTTTACTGATATGGATTATCTTTGTGCCATTTTGGTCTAAGTGATAGGAAGAAAATAAGCTGGTCCTGCATGGACAAGAAGCTAGAAAAAATATAGCAAGAGGAAGTTGTGTTGTGTGTGTGTGTGTGTGTGTGTTTGTATGTGCTAGTCCTGGGACTTGAACCCAGGGCCTGGGTGCTATTCCTGAAGCTTTTTGCTCAAGGCTAGTGCTCTACTTCTGTGTTTTTGGTGGTTAATTGGCAATAATTTCACATACACTCCTGCCTGGCTGGATTCAAACTGTGATCCTCAGAGCTCAACCTTCTGAGTAGCTAGGATTACAGGCATGAAACATTGGAGCCTGGCTCCTACTGAGCTTTTAGTGTCAACTATTACATTAAAAACATTTATAGACAATAACTTTTAAAGTCTTAATTGTTCTTTATATTTTTCTATACGTACACACATATATTTACATATATTTAAATATTAAGACTTGAATTTAAAGGTTTGTTCTGGCTAAGTGTTCTACCACTTAAGCCATGCTGCCAGCCCATATTGTTATTTTTCAGTTAAAATCTTGAATTTTGCCTGGGGGCTGGCAGGAATTCTTTAACTTACACATGGTGTGTTCAACCATTTGAGATAGGATATCACTAGTGATTTTTGTCCATGCTTGCCTCAAAGCACAACTCTCTCATCTCTGCGCCCTACTAACACGAGCTATAGGCATGCACCACCATAGCGGCCTCAAATTTTAGTATAGGGAAACAACGCTGGTCTGGAAATTAGAGTCTTGAGTTCTAATTCCATAACTTTGCTTGTGATGTTGGTATATCCCTAAGCTGGCTGGATTTTAGGTCAGCCTTTTATTTGACTGACTCCTATGTAGCAGGTGGAGTAGGATTATGTGTTCCTTCCAGGACTAATACCATGATGATTACACTGGTATGTGCAATATAAATAGAGCACACTACATGCAGAATTACTGGTACTTAATATATTCCTTCAGGATAGCTTGTTTTCATATTTAAATATACAATATCGTAATCTTATATCATATTATGGATTTTTTCTAAAAACAAAACCACCCCAAAATATTACTAATATTTGCTATTTTGTTAGTTCTGAGAACTCATTATTCCTTTTGTCCTTTCTGCCATTTCCGTTTTTTATGTAGCTCTTAATAATATAACCAAGGGCTTATCTTATTTGGGTGAAAAAAATACTAATACTCAAATGCTGTAACTGTACCATTTTCTGGGAGTTTTTGTAAGGAATTTTGAAAATAGAACTATTTAAAACTGTCATCATATTACATTAATCATTTAAGAAAATCAGTCTAATGCCTCACAGATTAAATTGTCTAAAGTCAGTTTAATGCAACATATTCACAGGTTTACACTATGAAGTTGTGAAAAAGAATATCTTTTTCAAATTTGATTAAGTGCTGCAAGATGTTGAAGAAACTCAGCACTCAGATGAATTACTGTATATGTTTGATGTCATTTTTGGCAAACCTCAGAAAGTGTCACATAAAAGAAAAACATCATAGTTAAAATAAGGTCTTGACAGCAGTCTGGAAAAGTTAACAATTCCATTCCCAAAGGGGAACTTTTAATCAAACTTTTAACAATGATATAAATTACTCCCATGAGAGAATCTTAATACCAAAACAAAATAATAAATGTGTCTTATTGTGGTGTGGGTACAAACACTTGTGAGCACACATACACACATAAACATACACACATATCACCTCTTTTACTATCTAAAATGGACATACTTATAATTATTTCAATTTAGCCTCCAATCTGATTCTAATGTTTATCCAATGTTTCCTTGCTGAATTATCAGTGGCAATTTGAGAAAGAAAGAAAAAGAAAGGAAAAATGAAATAAAGGAGGAAAGAAATTTAAGGGGCAATATATGTCAACATTGGCTAAGGAATTTTAGAAACTGACTTTTTCTTTTAAATGACAAGTATAGGAAATTCTCATCAACAATGAAGACAGAGTTACAGAGTTCCTGGCTATCAATTCTTCAACATATCTTAAACTCTAGAGTTGAAAATAGTGGGAATTTTCTATTTCTTATCTACATTCATATGATCTTTTTTTTTTTTTTTTTTTTGGTGGGTCATGGGGCTTGAACTCTGGGCCTGGGCGCTGTCCCTCAGCTCTTCAGCTCAAGGCAAACACTCTAGCACTTGAGCCATAGTGCCACTTCTGGTTTTCTGGTGGTTTATTGGAGATAAGAGACTCACGGACTTTTCCTGCCAGGACTGGCTTTGAACTGCGATCCTTAGATCTCAGCTTCCTGAGTAGCTAGGATTACAGGCGTGAGCCACCAGCACTCGGCATTCACATGATCTTTATATCATGTTCTATGTCTTATACTAAGAGAATGAAGAATATATATATATATATATATATATATATATATATATATATTTTTTTTTTTTTTTTTTTGCTAGTCCTGGGGCTTAAACTCTGGGACTGGGCACTGTCCCTGAGTTCCTTTTGCTCATGGCTACTGCTCTATCACTTTGAGCCACAGAGCCACTTTTTCTTTTCTGGTGGTTAATTGGAGACAAGAGTCTCATGGATTTTCCTCCCTGGGCTGGCTTTGAATCATGATCCTCAGATCTCAGCCTCCTGAGTGGTTAGGATTACAGATGTGAGCCACTGGTATCCAGCAATGAATTATTCTTAATAAAGCATCTGTTTACTACTAAAGCAAATTAACCACTTATGAGTAATTTCAATAAAAAAGATTTTCAAAAGTATGTTACAAATTATAATAAAATTACAATATAGAGGCAAAAATATACTAGTACATTTTTCTGTTATGATGATAAAATTCAGAAAAGTAAACATTACAGTATTAATCATCTTATCTTTGGCAAAAGTAATATGTATCATTAGGTATTATTTCACTTTTTATTTTTTATGCTTTTGTACATTTCTGCTATTTTTTCCCAAAGGATATACTGTTCATTTACATAGTCATTTATCCACTCATTTCCTCCATACTTTTTTTTAATCTTAAGGACATCAATTGTATGAGAAAGCTAAAAGTATACTGACATCCGTAAGCTTTCACCTAGATTCACCAGATGTCAATATTTTACCACTTTTGCTCAAGTTATTGCCCTCTTCCTCCCTTCTCCCCTATTACATAACATGATTCTTTATCCTAAGTAGTTGATGGTATCTCCAAAACTATTATCATACTAAATAATTTAACATCAATACCCTAATATTATGTATTCTACAGACTTTATTCAAATTTCTCCAGCTGCCTATCAAAAAAGTCTTAATCATTTAAAAAAAGGCCATGACTTGGTGAGGATTTTTGTTTTCTTTTTTGGGTCCAGACGTGGGGCCTGAACTCTGGGCCTGTCCCTCAGCTTTTCAGTTCAAGGCTAGCTAGCACTCTACCACTTGAGCCACAGCGCCACTTCTGGCTTTTTTTCTTTTTGCTTACGTGGTGCTGAGGAATCGAACCCAGGGCCTCAGGCATGCAAGGCAAGCGCTCTACACTGAGCCACCTTCCCAGCCCCAACTGGCATGTTTTTTAACTGGTATGTTTTGGTACATTATTTGGATGTAATCAGGTTAAACATACCTATCTCTTCAGTTCTTTATGTCAAAAAAAATAAAATTCTCCTAACTTTGTGAAATACATAGTACATAATTGCTAGCAGTAACTATTTTATTACTATATATTTGTGGTGCTGGGGACCAAAACCAGGGTTTTGCATATGCTCATCAAATTTTCCATCTATTGTGATCCATATTTTTTCACTTTGTATTACAACTTGCTCTACTTTTATAATTACCAAAACTTTGGGTTTTGCTTTTCTAGTTATTTATCTTTTAAAAACATTGAAAAAAATTGAGATATATGACACATACCATAAAATTCATTCTTTTAACTTATTCTTTAATCTGTTTTGAATTTAAAAATCCAGATAATGAATTTGTTAGCAACACCCTCTAAGTGAGAGGAAATTGAAAATGACAGATGATGTGTAAGGCTCTCTGAATCAAGTAAAAATATACTTTCACATTCTCAAGTAAATGAAGTAAATCAAGTAACACCGAGATGAAGCGCAGACTATTGGGAAAACGAAGTCCTGATACTTTCAGTCTCCAAGAAAAAATGATGATCCAATAATACCTTAACAGAACATTAACAGCCCTGAGTAAGGGACCTCTTTGCTCAATGAGGATTAAATCTGTGTGGAATAGGTATAACACAGCAAGTGCTATGGGAGAGCTTCTGTTTCTTATAAAAACCAAGACAAGCTGGTTTAACATTATATATTTGATGGAAGAAAAATAGTCAAAAACTGTAACTTTCATAGTATATCAAGCCTGAGGGGTCCTAGTGTGATTTAATCGAGTATTAAAAAGATAGTGTAAAGCAACTGGAAATGGCCCAACGAAATTTGAGAGGTATTAAGAACCTAAGGGATGTGTTTCATGAAGAGGCTTTAAATTTTTTTCCTTGATTTATAAGCTCAGATTGCCCTCTTCCTCTAATTTCTGGCACTAATCATAGAGCAAGCATTGTCTGCTCAGGATCTGACATTTTATCTCCCTAAAGCTGATTAGAGAATATGTTTAAACCTGAACCCCTATGTCACTATGTTCAGTCTGTCACTGGGTTTGAAATGACGAAACTTAAAAAAAAAAACCGACAGGACTTAAATATAATTTAATGAAAAGGATTTGGTAGTTTATTAAAGAACCTGAGAGAGCCAACACAGGAAACCAACTTTATCTCTAATTAATTATCAATCTCATTCAAAATTTATTACCTCCCAAACCAGTCCTATGGAGAGGCTGGAGTGATTTAGAATGGGACTACAGATACTTCAGGTTGTAAATAGGAGTGTCCTGTCATACATTTCTTTTTAGACACTGCTGCTATCTAAAAAAAAATATGCCACACACTTTATTTACCTAAATTGGGGCACAGGGTAGCCCTGCTGCTGATTTTGCATTCAACTCAGAAAACTAACTGTTCTGAAATTTGCAAAATTAAGTTTAATGCTGTTAAAAGTCAATTATATATGACTAATTATTGCATATTATTTGATATTGTTTCCTTTATGTACTAAAACATTGTCATATACATTATCTTGAATCTTTAAAAGTAAATGATAGAAAAGTGCAAAATCATAGTTACAATTATATAATATGTATCTCTAAGTATACATAATCTATTACATAACATTCCTATGATACAAGGAATAGAAGAGGCGTTCAAATTTATATATTAACATGTGATGTCAGGAAAATGAACCCTTAGATATGTATTTTAATGTTTTTTTTCTTTCATGCATGTGTTTCTAATGCATTTATAAGATTATCTCTTTGTTGCTTTGTATGTCCCTCCCCCACAGTATAACCCCTGCTTTCACTATATTTGATGTCAGTATAACTTGAGGAGGAGATGGGGAAAAACCAGTTGTTTAAGGATACAGGTGGACCTGTTGCAACAATGAGAAGTACAAGTTGTCATGTCCAAAACGAGCTTTACAACGTCGGTGCGGGGAAGGGGGGGAATGGGGGGGAAGGAGAAGGATTGGGATTGGGGGGGAGGGGGGAGGCTGGGAAGGGACGTGAAGGGTAAACAAAAGGAGGAGGCTGCAATGCTTGGTAAGAAATGTACGCATTATCCTGCCCATGTAATTGTAACCCCTCTGTACAGTATGTTCACAAATAAAATAAAATAAAAAAAAATTTATATATTAACAACAGATAGGTCTAGGTTTTAAAGTAACTTGTGTAGTACAATAGAGTAGATTAAAAAATACAACTATGACTAGATGTCATTCCTTAATTGTCACTACACATTTGGGTAAAGAGTATAAAAATCAATGAAATATTATTCTCTTGATCAAAGAGACAACAGAATTCCAGAACAGAATCCTAAAACAATGGAATTCCTAAAGAAAGTATCATGCCTATTAGAGCACCTGGCTTAATGGCAGAACTGCATTCATGTAAGCATGCCCACACAAGTATTTTAATGCATAGACACTAAGATACAAGTTTTTCTTGGTCTAATAAGTACTTCCCAATGATTCCAAGCATCACAAACTAAATTCTAAAATGAACTGTCAATAGTCAGCAAGTGTTAGGACTTTTCAGGTGGAATCATAAAACCAAAGCTTTACTTAAGCATTACCGTATTCACACAGACAGCTTGTGAAAACAAAGAGTATTATTATAGAAGTACAATTTTGAAAAGCATGAACAGGAAATCTGCTCTGGGATTTTAAGTATGTCAGATGTGTTGGTATGGCTTTTGTCAGATTTTTGTATATGGGCTTTAACTATGTTAACACAGTATTAAAGCTCATATTTTCAACTTATAAACTTTAGGTAAGAAACAACATGAATCTAGGAATAGCCATTTTTTTTTCTTCTTACAAATACAAAATTCTTGTTTATAGAGTAATATAGGTTTATCAGAGGTTTTCTTACTGTTTAACTTCCTATAGGAAAGCTAAAGAATTATGAGGCATTTTACCCCTGCATTTACAAAAAGAGAATCAGTTGGATTTAAATAACTCCACTGCTAGTAACTCTAGGGATTCTAATATTTCCCTACTTATTTTATGAGAAAATAGAGCATTCCAAAATACTGGACAGCACTGTCACAAGAATTATCATTAATAATACCAAAGTCATGTTTGTTTTTTCTCCAGTCCTAAGGCTTGAACTCAGGATCTAGATGATGTCTCTTAGATTTTTCTCACTTCCAACTTTTTGGTGGTAAACTGAAGATAAAAGTCCCATAGACTTTCTTGCCTGGCCTTGCTTTGAACCATGATCCTCAAGTCTCAGTCTTCTAAGTAGCTAGGATTACAGGCGTGCGCCACTGATGCCTGGCAAAAGCTAATGTATTTCTAGTATATACATATTTCCATATACTAGGAGATATAGCACATGCAACAGGTAGAAATTCATGTGGCAATCTTGTTTATATTATACAATGATTTGCTACTTTAAATTATCTAAAAGGCATTTAAAAATATTAATTATCTGCTTCAAACTTTACTGGCAAATTAATATGTTTTTTGTTGTTGTTGTTCAAAAGACTAAGTCATACAGAATTACCAGAACACTTAGATAGTTCAGTGTAGTGTTAGACTAAAATAAAATGCTTTATAAAAGCCAGATATGTAAGCCACATAGCATAATCAAAAAGGCTTTCCTGAACAGGTCCAAGAGAGTATTCAGTTCAAGTGATGCATGAAGTTTCAGAGTCAAGGTCAAATAACACTTTCCCACTTCTTTTTAAGTGAAGATCCTTACTATACAACTACACATGAGAACTTCTGGATGTGTTCCCAGAATTCAGTTAGCTTTATCCTTGGAATATCTACAGCCTAAGTTCTGATATACACTGAAAGATGTTTAAAATTCTGCTTTGTTTCTATAATGTTATGCTGTAAGATAGCTCATGGTATCATTTGTAATCGCAGAGTAAAAAATACTTCCAGTCTTAAAAATTGCATAGCTGAAATTCACAAATCTTCCACAATAAACAATTTTCTATGATTTATTAACAATACTATCCAACTTTAAAAGATCAAAGGAAGCTTACTAGAAATTTAATTCCAAGAAAAAATGTAATGCATAATGTGCATCATAAATACATTCTAAGAAAGGATATCATTAAGCCTTCTAACAAGGTGGTGATAACATGGCTCCTAATAGCACTTTAAAAATATCAGAATCAAAATAAGATCTAGCTTGTGGGTTCTAAAGGCAAAACCTGGCTGACAGGAATCAGCATTTCTTTGTGATTCCAGAAGGGAGAATGCAGGAGCAGCCTGCAATACCAGAAATTAAAAAAAAGTTCAAGGGATAGTGGTAAACTGAAAGGACCAGGTCCTTATGAAAGACATGCATGGCTCTTGACTATGAAAGATCTTAATATTGAAAATACATGGGAGGCTCAGACCTGAGGACCGTGATTCAAAAACAGCTCAGGCAGGAAAGTCCATGAGACTCTTATTCCCAATTAATTACAGAAAAAGCCAGAAGTGGTGCTGTGGCTCAAGTGGTAGAGCTCTAGCCCTGAGTAAAAGGAGGTCTGTGACAGCACCCAGGCCCAAAGTTCAAGTCTCAGGACAAAAAAAAAAAGGAAGGAAGGAAGGAAGGAACGAACGAACGAACGAAGGAAGGAACGAAGGAAGGAAGGAGAAAGAAAGAAAAAGAAAGAAAAGAAAGAAAAAAAGAAAGAGAAAGAAAGAAAGAAAGAAAGAAAGGAAGAAAGAAAGAAAGGAAGAAAGGAAGAAAGGAAGAAAGGAAGAGAAAAAGAAAATACATCTCACCAGAAATGGAGCCTTGGCTCAAGTGGTAAGAGAACTAGCTCTGAATGCAAACGCTCAGGGAAGTTCCCAGGCCCTTAGTTCAAGCACCAGAAATGGCATAAACACATAAACACATAAACACACACACACACACACACACACACACACACACACACACACACACACACACACACTCACACACACATAAATCATGGGAACTGGATTATTTTTGCAACTTTCTGGTAAGTCTTGTATTTTTTCAAAATAAAGAATATAAAATGGGCTATTCTAAAATCAGAAAACAAAATCAAAGCCAACAAGTAAATTACCCCCACTATTTTGGAAGCCAGTTTCAATTGTCACTCAGAGTTAAGGAAAATCCAGAAATTTTTGTTGAGGAAAATAACATTCAGAAAAATAATTCCTCATAATCTCTAACCATGACATTCAAAAGATTTTAGAGACTATCATCATTCACCTACATGGACTAAAGATTCAAATATTAACTTTTGTGTTAAAAATTCAGTCTTTTAAGATTCAAATCTTTCTTAATTATAATTAGTATCTCAAAGGCAAATAAATACACATATAGTCTTTCAGCTGTGCAGAATTACTATAATTATTTTTTATTGCATTTATCTCATTCCTATTTGATCATGGATTACAAAGGCAAGCACCATGCATTTCTAACTTCATAACCTAACTGTGGCACCTTTCCCTTTTTCTTTTCTTTTCCTTTCCTTTGACTCTCTTTCCTCTCTCTTTCCTCTCTCTCTTTCCTCTCTCTCTCTCTCTCTCTCTCTCTCTCTCTCTCTCTCTCTCTCTCTCTCTCTCTCTCTCTCTCTCTCTCTCTTTTGTTTTTGTGTGTGTTCTAGTCCTGAGGCTTCATTGAACTTCAGGCCTGGGCATGGTTGCTGAGCCTGTTTACTTAAGGCTAACTAGCACTTTACCATTTGGGCCAAAGCTCCATTTCTGGCTTTTTGGTGGTTAGTTGGAAATAAACGTGTCATGAACTTTTCTGCCTGGGCTGACTTTAAACCATGATGCTCAGATCTCAGCCTGTTAAGTAGCTAGGATTATAGGCTTGAGCCACTGGCACTCTATGCTGGTACATTTGTTCTTTTTTTGGGGGGGGAGGGCGCGGGTCCAGTCTGAACTCTGGGCCTGGGCGCTGTCCCTCAGCTCTTCAGCTCAAGGCTAGCACTCTACCACTTGAGCCACAGCGCCACTTCCGGCTTTTTTTTTTCTGCTTATGTGGTGCTGAGGAATTGAACCCAGGGCCTCATACATGCAAGGCAAGCGCTCTGCCACTGAGCCTCCTTCCCAGCTCAATGCTGGTACATTTCTTAAGGTACAAGGATATTCATGAATATTACTTTACTCAAAACAAATAAAAATTATAAGCAAGTGATTGATCTAGTTCAATGGATTGCTTTCAGGTGTCTAATACAGTTATAAGAAAAAATTCCCTGGGGGAAAATATGTATAATTCAAAATAAACAATAGTTCTTCAAGCTTTCCATATTGCTGGTACATCTTGTTTTTATTCTAGGTTATAGTGCTTGAACTCGGAACCTTGTGTTCTTGCCTAGCTTTTTTTTTTTTTTCCATCCATCATGGGGCTTGAACTCTGGGCCTGGGCGCTGTCCTGCACTCTTCAGCTCAAGGTTAGCACTCTACCACTTGAGCTACAGTGCCACTTCCGGTTTTCTAGTGGTTTATTGGAGATAAGAGTCTCACAGACTTTCCTGCCCGGGCTGGCTTTGAACCATGATCCTCAGATCTCAGCCTCCTGAGTAGTTAGGATTACAAGTGTGAGCCACTGGCACCCGGCTTCAATTGCTTAGCTTTTTTGTACAAGGCTTATGCTCTAACGGTTGGGCCAAATCTCTTACTTCCTTCAAGTTATATGTAAATTTATCTTTTCTTTTAAATATAGTTTATAATTTGTGCTATTATAGATGAGTTAATTTTGTATTAGCAGTTAGTTTCATTCAAATATATATTTTATTTCAGTGGCTTTCAAAACTTCATGAAATGTAAGTAATTGAGGATATAGTTCAGAGTTATGTAGTCTTACTTCTGTTTCTTAAAACACTAATATGTTGTTTGAATTATGCAGTTTTGTTCTGCATCAGAACACACATTCTTTATGGCAAGATATGTTTCATCTTTTTTTTTTTGTAATATAGTATCAGTGACTCTCAAAACTCTAGACCATAGGAATCTTCAAGCTTCACAAAAACATGAGAATACAGTGGATATAAGTATGCAAAAGCAAATCTATTACATCAAATTTAGTACATGCTTTTACAGGCAATGGAATAAAATTTCTAATTTGGTTTAAAAGTGAATCTACAGTACAATTTATTATTTCAAAAAGAAAACAGACTTGAGAGTTCTAAGCCGTAGTTTCGGAAATTAACCTTTATATGTTTTCAGGTAAAAAAAAAAAAAGTTCTATAGTAAATTAAAGATTTTTTTTCGGGGCTGGGAAGGTGGCTCAGTGGTAGAGCGCTTGCCTTGCATGCATGAGGCCCTGGGTTCGATTCCTCAGCACCACATAAGCAAAAAGAAAAAAAGCCAGAAGTGGCGCTGTGGCTCAAGTGGTAGAGCGCTAGCCTTGAGCTGAAGAGCTGAGGGACAGCGCCCAAGCCCAGAGTTCAGGCCCCACGACTGGACCAAAAAAAAAAAAAAAAATTTTTTTTTCATGAAATAAAATAGCTTTTCTAAAGCTATTCTAGCTTAATAAAATTTATAGTGAATCACAGACTATATTAACCAGCATAAACAGCAAGGTATTATTTTGATCATTTTTATCAATATTTAGATCTTCTATGTCAACATAAAGTAAAAACAAGTGAAAACCAACATTATGTATTTAATACTATCCAAACCAACACACAAATGTTCATATAAACCTTGAACATAGGTCCCAAATACTTCTTTGAAATGTTTTAGAGTACACACATACAAAAAATGAACATTTCATTCTTGTCCACTTACAATCCAGTTATGTGCTATGGTAGCATTAAGTTTTGTTTTATTTTTAATACTGTTAATGCTCATTAAGCCTGCTTGCCTGCTTAAGAGCCATAATTATAACCATCTTTCCATCGAACTTTCTTCTTTGAAAAATGCTCTAAATTTCTATTTATTTTATTGGCTACCTGTTCAAAGCAAGTAGGGGAAAGCAAACAAAAATCTCAAGAAGGAGGGAAGTGGGAAGCTGGAATGGAGAAGGAAAGAAGGAAGCTGGAGGGGGGGTAAAAAAAAAAAAAACCAACATCAAGAGAAACTGCAAAGTCCTTACCTTCATTTCTTTTCTCCACTTTTGTTGCATCTTCTAGCTTTTTTTGTTTTGCTGCTAACAATTCCCTCTTTAACTGTCTAGCTTCTTTTCTGAGCTCTTCACTATAAAGAAAAAGAAAGTTATTTTTAATCATATAATGTACTAGCATTATATAATTTACTTGTTTTGCTAAACAAAAAAAGTGAATGATGTAATTTTATTTCTGTATGCAATTATTTGTTATAAAGAAACATACCTATAAAAGAAAAAGAAGAAGAAAGAGGAGGAGGAGGAGGAAGAGGAGGAGGAGGAAGAGGAGGAGGAGGAGAAAAAATAAAAAGACATGATGAATTCCTGGATTCAGGATGTTTTAAGCACTACTGATCAAGGTTCACGTATTGGAGACTTGGCCCCAATGATGATGGTATTTAGTGGTGAAGAGGTGTCACAGTGGGAGATCCTTAGGCTAATAGGGATGGAAGGGGTCTTGGTACATCCAAGTATCTCTACTTCTCTGTTTCATGGTCATCTGTCATGGAGTGACCCAGCAGGTGTTGCAGATTGTCCTGTCAGAGTCTCCTATGCTATTTGGCCTTCCAGTATCCAAAACCGTGAGCTAAATAAATATCTTGTTTGTAAAATTAGCCCATCTCAGGTATTTCATTATAGTAACAGAAGTTTGATTAATGTAAACCTTTAGGGTCACCTGTGAATAGTTAAAGCTCTTCATATTGTATCTTTGAATGTCAAACATCAACTCTACAGCCAGCCACAGCTAGGCATGGCTCATGGAAGGCCTCCCCTTCTGGAAATAAGAGTCAAAGTTATTGAAGCGAAGGATTAGTAAAATCTAAAATCTAAATCGTTCCACATTGAGTGAACATTTAGGGATTCTTCTTGATTTTAAATCCCAGGCCTTTCTACCATTCACTAACCTGTATTAGATTTAGAAATTGACAGGCCTCATGACATCAGATACAAATAGTCGTATTTTAAAATCAGCCTTCAAGATCTTTGAATTCTGAAACTATCCTTTCAGATTAAAAATCTACTACCTTTTAAGAATCCACTACCTTTTAAGTCTTTTTATCCTTTTCTTCCTGCTCAAGTTGCTCATACTCCTAACAATCAAAGCCAACTCCTTAAGCATAGTTCCTGGTCTATCACAGCACCATAGTGATTCTCATTGGCTTTGTATCCACTCTAGGTGATAACTATGGCATGATCAGTCTTTTTACCAGTGATTCATTAGTTCTATTAATTTTCTCAACTGCCCTATGGACACATTACAGCTTCTCCTGGGAGAAATTGTAGATCTAGGTTAAGCATTTCCCCCTAGGACCTGTTCCAGAAGACAAAACTGCTGGGAATACGTAATGTGAGCCATGAGATGTTGCCATGGATCTGCCTTTGTAACAAGTTCTACTGATGATTTCTGTGTGCATGCAGGCTTGGAACTTCACAACAGAAATTAACTTCTCTCTCTTTACAATGTCAGGCTACTCCTACTCCTTTCATTGAACAAACAAATATGCTTAAGTTTCTCTGGATTCTATTCAGATCAAGTGATTATCTTCACAAATGGATTCTGTTCCTGAAAGGATAGTCTATATGTAGAGTCTACTTCATAATCTCTTGCAATCTATCTCTCTTGTACTCTACCGAAACTGCTTCGATATATATCACACAAATTCAATGGTCTTTTCTCAGTTCTTCTCTTCTTTGCCCTCTCTATCATTCAACAATGTTAACTACTTCCTTCCTGAAATTCTGTCCTAATCAGACTTGTTAGCATTTTAGCATCATGACTTTTCAGTCCTCCAGTTTACTTTTACTTCCTACTTATAAGTTGTTAGCATTTTTCTTCTCTATCCACTGTACTCAGACATTTTTATAAAATCTCATAAGATAAACTAACACTCATACATAGGTTATTCTCAACTCTAGATCTTTTGCCTCGATTTGGGGCCTGCATTTGTAACCATCTGTTACAAATCTTCATGCTAACCAACAGAAATTTAAGGTAAGACATACAAGTAATTTAAAGTTTTCCAGAAGCTACATCTTTCCAAAGTAAAACACACACACACACACACACACACATCCAAACTTTTAAATTATCCTTAAAATTCTATACCAAGCAATATAGGAAATATTAATGTGACATTTTTATATTTTTGTACAAATCTTTAAAATCTGGTATTCATTTTGCTTGTATAGCACATTGCATTACTTACATTTCAAAGACTCTGGTCTAGAAAGAAAACAGGTCAGATATTTTAAAATAATATATCCTACATTTATTCCTTCTAAAATAAAACTATTGGTCATGAAACCATTACCAATGAATGACCAGGCCCTGAACTTCTCCTAGACTCTCCCTTTCCTCTTCAATGAATTAGTATAGAAACAGATTTCACCATACTGCAGCTCCTCTTACTACTTATGGTCACTACCAAGTTCAGTTGCTAGAAATGTACATCTCAAATGGATGCAAGTACTTTTTATTTCTTGAAAGTTTATAGACACAATTCTAGAAATCTAAAGTTTAGTTATCTCAAGGAAAATGTAACTGGATAGGCCTCGCACTGGTGATAACAACTATATTTTTCCTCTATCTACGAGCCACATCCATTTCTATTATACTACTTTTCACATTTTTCTTAATTTGGTAAGTAATTCAGGATGGTATTTTTTGAATGCTAAGTCTTTGAGGTGGAGATTAGTTTGCATGTCTTAAACAGGAAATGATATATTTCTAGGCTTTATATATACTTCAAATTTGAAGTGTACAAAGAATGAAGCAAAGTTCACACTGTATAAAACACTACTGCAGAATCAATAGAACAGTGATTAAACAATTAACTTGGATTCAGAAAGGACTAATTTTAAAAGTCATCTCTACCACTTACAAGCTGAGTAACATTAGTTACCTAAAACTCAGTATTTTCTCATTATATAATATGGATAAGGTATGTATATTATTGAACATACATAATACATATTCAATAAAAGTAGCAACTATTTACAGGTCTATGCTTAAAATTTATTACTGTTTGTCATGGAGGAATAGCTATTGATTATATTATTTATTGTACATGAATCTTACTTCTACTTTGCATAGAGACTTTATAATTTTAAAGAGAAAATGAACACATGCTTGCTTCTAAGAACCTATCCTTAAACAGTCAAAGATTTAGATATGCCATTGAAGTATCATACAAAGTGAACAATGATGAATAGAAATTCAAAAAAGACAAAGTGAGACAGAAAAGGGTCTATACTGATCATTAAAAACTACTTTAATATACTGATTTTTACAATGTTGTCACAATCTTTCAGACTATTCATCATCACCATTTGTTAGTACTTGTGGAAAGTATAACTTTTCAAAAAATTAATCTTGACATCATAGACTAATTTTAGGATTTCAAATCTTACATTTTTCTGGAATATAATTCTGTCCATTGGCACTAAAACACATTTCAATCTGTTAGGATAAGAAGGAAAATTAAGAGTACATGTCACCATGTACTGCCAAACCTTGGGCTTTTGTTTGTCTAGGGAGCATCTTTTTGGCCCCTCCAAAGCTTAGTTTCTGTTTGGATGATAATGTTTTTTAAAAAATAAATATCTTTACAACTGAGGCTACTAAGGCATAATAATTTTTTTCTGTAACTGTTTTTTCTAAGGTATATTTCTAATTTGAATATATTTAAATTTTATTATGGTTTGTTCATAGCACCATTAGTCATCAAATAATTCTGCATATATATAAATATACTAAATAAATATACTAAATAATATCTTCTGTGGAAGATATTAATGGAAGAAAGAATTCCTTTTATAAACAATAGCAATAAAACAACAGTAATCCTAATGAACTAATAACAGCCTAGAAATTAAGGTATCCTTTATGATTACAGTAATAGCAAAGAAATTGTTAATTCGATAATTTCTAAAAGTTGTATGGTACTGAGCTATAGGCAAAGAAATCAAGATGAGTAAGAAGTGAAGAAAATCCATCTTTGCTAGATTCTGTAAATCATGTATCTTTCCCACATCATCATCATCATCATCATCATCATCGTCGTCATCATCATCATCATCATCATTATCATCACCATCATCATCATCAATGCAGTACTAGAGTTTGAAATGTCGGCCTCATAGCTTGCTAGGGTAACACTACCACTTGAACCAAAGCTCTAGTCCTATGTTTTGCTGGTTATGATGGAGATGAGTTGAGTAAACTTTACAACTTGGGCTGGTGTCGAATCACAATCTTCTAGATCTCAGCCTTCTGAGTAGCTAGGATTACCAACAAAAACTACTGGCATACTTCTCATTTCTGACACAGGCATTTTACTGATAAGAAAGCTGAAATTTAGGGAGATGAAATAAAAACTTTGCCTAAGTCATATAGTCAAATGTAAAGGAACTCGAAACTAAAAATGAGACCTCTTAAATTCTAAGTCTGTACTTATTCCAGAATAATACAAAGACACCTGAACAAACTTTCTGTAAAGCTTCAATTCCATGTACATTAGTAATAAAAGCAGCACATGATAAAAAGTAATAACCTCCATGACAAAGAAATGACTGAAGTATTTTTAGTTTTAGTATAAGATTACTGAGGCTATGGAAGAGATGGTTTTAAGGAGATATATGAACTAGGCCCAGAAAGATGGGACAGGAATTAGACATGTGGAGACAGTATGAAGAGGGACCTAGTCAGTACATATAACCTAGAATGAAGGAAGAAAAACACAAGGTTATGTTAACAGGTATTTGTCTGTAACATAAAATAATACAAAGGGCACATTCCCTGAAGCTGTGAAGAGCATCTGGGGTATATGTGAGTGGTCAGAATATTTTCCTTTAAGTTTTTCATAATCTTAGGTTTCCAACTTTCAAGCAAGCAATTCCCCAACTGTTCTTATTGTGTTCATTTTACTCACTATTTATCCATTTCATTAAGTTACAAGTAATACCTGTATTCCTTAAGTTACTCTCTTAGAAGTAACTTGTGACCTATAATTTATCATCACAAATTCCCATATCTTTTCATCTTGGCCCCTCAGAAAACTCTAACTCTACTGATCCCTTTACCTTTCTCTGCCTCTCAAACTCATCTCCTCCCACCACTTTGACATCCTTTTCCTATTTACCCTGGCTTTATATTTCTACCTGCTCAAGAGTGCAGTCTCAAAGCTCTTTTCTCATTCCTTCTTAGAAATTTCAACTACACTGAGAATTTCAATTCCATTTTACCTTAATGCAACCAATATACAAAATACCCTTCCACTCTCAAGCTTAAATTCACTTTCCTAAGTATCAACTGAATACATAAAAGCACCAAATTTACCATTTTTGAACTTGGATTGATCTCAAAACAGAGTACCTTTTCCTATCTTGCTTATTTTTGATAAAGCCACCAGTGTGCTGGTGATCAGGTCTACCTTCTGATATCACTCCCTTTCTTTCTTTTCCACTCAGTATTCTCAACCTTTCTATGGTTAGTGTCAGCACTACTGCCCTGTCCTTTCACAGTTCCTTAAATCCTACCAAATTATTTCAAATATTTAAGATCCTCTCATGAGCTAGCTTCAAAATCCCTTTTTGTCAACTTCCTCTCTGACACATCTTCTATGTTTACTTTTAATTTAACTCAAAACATAGCAGTCATAATTACCTTGACAAACTTTGAGCTTCAGTACACATTCCCCTTAACATATGGGAAGTGAACTCAAGCATGACCATCTGTAACATTTACCTTAAAAAAAACTGGTAAAGATTATCTCAACCTGATTTTTTGACATGCCTTTGAAGAAAACATTAATCAACAAAAGTGAAATGAAATATACAGTGAGTTTCTTATAAGATGGTAAATAAATTTGCTAAAAGACTTTTGTTAGCAAGCTAATGGTTAAACATAGGTTTACTGAAGTCATTATTTCTTGTCATAGATGTTGCTCTCACACTTTAAGCCTAATGTTGCCAAAAATCTGATAAGAAAAACATATGGAAATGATTGAAAACTAAACATTATATCTTTCATGATTTTTAGTCATTTCATGGATTTTACCACTAGGCTTTCAAATCTTTTCATAATGAAACAAGCTGGTTGATGAACTCCTAAAATCACTACAATAAAAATTCACCCGAAGTATTAAGACTGTAGATCGTAAGTATTAAGACTGGAGCAAGATGCAGATTTATCATTTCTCAGAAGGTATCCATACACTATGTCTGAATTCACACACACAAAAATATATAGAAAATATTTAACAAAACTAAAAGGAAATCCCAATGTGTGTTTAAAACTTTGTTATTATTATTAACAGATTAACTGTACCTGTTATGATGGCATTGGCCAACAAAAACAAGCAATCTAAACCTTTTCTTTATCTCAAAACCAGAATGACAGGTTTTTGTAAAGTAATTCCATGTCTTGGAGTTGATTTTTGCTTAGGATCATCTTATATGATCATATGTATGTAGCTATTGAGCTATTCTTCTCAAGAGATTTTTCTTTGCTGTTGTTGTTTATAATGTACTATGTGCTTGTTTCTTTTGTATGTTCTTCCCATTATGGTAAATCCCTTGCTGTCATTGTATTTGATTTTGGTACCCTGGTATTGTATATACATTTATCTGAATTAGGGAAGGAAAGGGGAACAATAGAATGGTAAGACAAAGGACAAGGAAGGAACCAATAAAACAACAATATTCACAAGACAGTATGTTGGACATGATCTGTGCAATCCAGGGGGAGGGAAGTAGGTAGGGGGGAAGGAAAGTGGGAGAAAAGGGAAGGGGTAACAAATTTGACAAATGTACTTATTACCTTACTTATGTAACTGTAACCCCTCTGTACATCACCTTGACAATAAAAAGTTAAAAAAAATAAGAAAGGTAATTCCATATGAATTCATTTAAGTAATACAATGCTTGGCTTAGAATATGTATTCAACAGAAATGTGTTCCTATTAATAATAATTATTATTCTCAAATCTATTACCAACATTACTGCTATTCTTCATATGTATAGACTATAAGAATCAATTTCAGATTAAAAATTCTTAGATTAAATAAAAAGATTAACAAGGCAACTCTTTCCATTTTTCCACTCTCTGGATGTGTATATTTCAAACATGTACTGATATGGTTTTGTGTTCAATACAAGACTTAGATTAAAAACCATTTGCTATGAAATGGGGAACTAAGCATTAAAATTGAAAATAACAAAATACTCATATTTCAGTTATGATTACTAAACACTGAGAATAGAATTGCTTATTATTTTATTATAATCTAGTTTTAAAGGGTAAGAATAAAACAATCTTTCAAAGAAGTGTATATGTACTTAAAAATCTTATGAGGAAGGCTAACAGACAGCTTACATTGATTCAGTCTTAAGTGATCTTGAAAGGCCTCTTTCAGATGATAAATTTAATCTGACATTATCTACATAGCCTTTATAATCGACATAATAATTAGAAATAAACTAACTCCTACCCTTAAGCATTTTGCAATTTTGAAGGAGACAAAAAGGAATCTATATACATATGCATAGCCTTTATACTGATAATCTTGCTCCTTTTATGTTATAGCTCACATGTAGTTTTAAGTAGGAAGATGAAAGAACTGATATAGGATGTCATCAATCTCTAAACTCTTAAGATTTTTTTTGAAACAAACTAAGCACAAACATAAAAACAAAATCAGAAAATAACGATACATAAAACAATAGGCAATTTTTGCTATTCTAATAAGTAAAAGAATCAAAGATGTTATTTTATAAGACCTTAGCTTAGGCAATATTTAACAGAAGTAAATTTGTTTTGGCAGAAATTCAGTGGTAGAGCGCTTGCCTTGCATGCCTGAGGCCCTGGGTTCGATTCCTCAGCACCACATAAACAAATAGAAAAAAGCCGGAAGTGGCACTGTGGCTCAAGTGGTAGAGCTCTTGCCTTGAGCTGAAGAGCTGAGGGACAGCGCCCAGGCCCAGAGTTCAGGCCCCACGACCGGACCCTCCCCCCCCCCCAAAAAAAATTCAGTCTTTAGTCATATGACTATTCTACAGTCCAACTTTAGAAATGATATTAATTCAATATGAAAAACAAATGAGATTTCCAATTCTAGTAATACACTAGTAGACAATATACTAGATAAACTGAAAAGTATTATATCAATATCAAATACAGTGAAAGCAGGGGTTATACCATGGAGGAGAACATACAAAGCAACAAAGAAATAATCTTATAAATATGTTAGAAACAATCGCAATAAAGAAAAAACATTTGAATACTTATCTTGGAGTTCATTTCACCAAACATCAACTTATCTGACCTTTTCTGCTTGTCTCAGACATATACCATATAGTTTACTTCACTTATGGCTTACTTCACTTAATATCATTTTTTCCTAAGTCTTTCCATTTCCTAACAAATGGGCAATGTCATTCTTTCTGATGGAGGCATAGAATTCCATTATGTATATATACCACATTTTCTTGATCCATTCATCTACTGAGGGGCATCTGGGTTGGTTCCATATCTTAGCTATGTTAAATAATGCTGCAATAAACATAGTCGTGCTGGTAGCTTTAGTGTGGTCTTGTTTGTGATTATTTGGGTAAATGCCCAAAAGTGGGATTGCTGGGTCATAGGGGAGTTCTATATGGAGTCTTTTGAGGAACCTCCATACTACTTTCCAAAGTGGTTAAACATGTTTACACTCCCACCAACAATGTAGTAGAGTTCCCTTCTGTCCACATCCCCTCCAGCATCTGTTGTTATTAGCAAGATCAATAGAAAGCCCACGGATTGGGAGAAGATTTTCACTAGCCATACAATGGACAAGAGTCTCATATCTAAAATATACATGGAACTCAAAAATAAATCCCCCAACAACAAATCCTCAAAGAAACAACTGCCCAATAAATAAGTGGGCTATAGACTTAAAGACAAGCTTCTCTGAAGAGGAAAGAAGGATGGCCAATAGACACATGAAGAAATGCTCAACCTCCCTAGCCATAAAAGAAATGCAAATCAAAACAACAGTGAGATACTACCTCACCACAGTTAGAATGGCTATAATCAAGAACTCTAATAACAACAGATGCTGAAAACTCTCTTATGATCAAATACCTAGAAGTACTAAACTCAGTATAGTTAAAAAACACATAGCCTAGAAACCAAAGAATTATCCAGAGTTTGAAAAATGAGAAGAGGGCTTAAAACCAGAGCAAGAAGCATTGAAATTATTATTGGAACACTGAATTGCTAGTGTCAGAAAATTAAGAATGTGGATTTTAAACAATTATGGGGATGGATCTAGGGTTTCTACATAAAATTAGAATCCTTCCTTCACTAAAAGTATGGGAATAAACATGCCTAATAACAAACACAGGAAGACCACCAAGAAGTTAGTCTGCTCAGGTCTATGCAGGTAAGCAGGATTTCAAGCTAATTATCATTCCCAGGATATCTGAAGAATATTTCTAATTAAAATCCCCAATGATCTGTAATATGCTGAAGCATCTGTTAGAACCAAAGGAAAAAATCTTCTCTGAAGGAAAGCATCCTCAATTTATATTTCACAGAACTCTGAAAAAAATGAGTTTTAAAAAGAAAATTAGGTGCCAATACAAAGATTTCATAATATCAAAGAGAACAAGGCCTTGTAAATGAGAATCAGAGAGCAGCAAATAACCTGATACTCAAAACTTCAGGTACTATAAAAACAAAATGTGCATTATATGAAGAGAATGAGAACAGAGCATTAGATGTGATCTACAATGTTAACTAAAGAAATGAATAAAGTTAAATTCAATGAAAAGTTAAGTAGCTGAACTGGCACAGTAGCTAATGCCTGTAATTTTACCTTGTTGGGAGTCAGACTGAGAGGATCACAGTTCAAAGCCAGTTTGGGCAAAAGTTAGTGAGGGCTCATCTAAATAAATAAACCAGGCAAGGTAATATGTGTCTATAATCCCAGATACACAATCTGAGGCTATTCCTATACAAAAATGCAAGGTCCTACCTGAAAAAATACCACAAAGGCAATCAAACAAAAAAAGCATGAAATAATGGAAAAAGTGTAGCTAAAGACAGAATGGGTGAACTAGGAGATACATTTGAAAACACACAATACAGGATGTAAAACAGGAAATAGGATGTAAAACAAAACAGGAAAATAAGCTAAGTATAAGAGGTTAAAGACATGGCAGACAAAAGGTAAGACAGTATATTACAGATATAAGTGGAATTGCAGGACAAAACAGAGATTGAGGTGTAGCTGAAACAATAATATCTGAAAATATTGCAGAATTGATGAATCTAACTAGTCCTTAGATTCAGGAAGTTCAATAAATATTAATCAGGATAAAGAAAATAAACATATAGACATATATAGTTAAAATGAAAAATAACAAAGACAAAGTGGTCCCTAAACAACTAGTAAAAAGTAATTAAAATGCATTACTCAAAAAGTTCATACTTATTTGCATAGAAAGTAGACTGATCTAGTGTAGAAATAAAGCTGTAATGGACTTTCAGGTGACATAAATTGTATGTCATTATATCTATTAAACCAAGAACAAATAGTGGCTGGATGTTTAATAATAAAATGATTATTTCAAGTGTATACTATAAAAGAGGGCAAAGCTAAGTTTTCAATACATTTGTAATAAGATATTGTAGACTAGATTCTTCATCATATTCTGACATTTTTACTCATGACTTACAGTTGTTCATAAATGTTTCTTAAGTTGATGAAAGAATGAAATCATTCTTAACAAATTCATGGATATGAAAACTGAGAAACAGAACATATTTTAAAAGAATCCTAAGAACACTTGAAATGTTAATAAAATTTAATAGTAAACATAACGTGCTATTGGTACTACAAGCACGAAAAAGAGAATTAGAAACTGTTTTAACCATGGGATATATAGATGGGTCCAGAAAGGAAGAAATTTGGAATATCAGCAGTATAAGAATGAAAAATAAAGAAGGTTTGCAGTTAAGTCAACACTGCAGCAATTAACTTCTTCACAATAATTTCCAAGTAATGGATTAAGAATTTAAATGTCTTCAGGGCTTTATTCCATGCCATACTGATTTCTATAATACAGTTTATAATTCTGTTCACAGTAACTGTAGTTAATGGCCCCAGATCCCTGTCTTTCTACTTGGCCCCTAGTGGAGCTGGGATGATAGGTACAAGCCATTACACCAGCTTTATGTGTTGAAATGGATTTTTGATCAATTTTTCCCCAGGCTGGTGTTGAACCACAGTTCTCACAATCTCCACCTTCCTTGGCCCATCAAAATGGAAAATTTTATTTTAAAACTCAATTAAGGGGCTGGAGACATAGATTAAGTGGCATAAGAAAAAAGGTTCTAAGTTCAAAACCCCAGTACCACAAACAAGTATAACTACTATCTTACCCTCATATTTTTGGGGGGAGGGAGAAGACATTCATATTGTATTTTCCAGCAGCATCAGCAGGTACAGATCCCAGAGGACTTCCCTCGGGCCCCAAATTCATTGGCAGGCTGTTCAGCTGGGCGGGGCAGTGAGGAGCGCCTCGGGGTGCTGGGTTCCCCAGAATGATGCTCACTTCATAAGGTACACAGGTGAGCCCCAGAATTACAAACACTTACAATTCTAGAAGGAAAGGCATGACTTGACAAGAAACAATCTTTCTAGATCCTAAAGTCAGATGCGGTATGGAAGAGACAAAATTTAGGGTGTAATCTTTGTCCTTATTCCAATATGGGGGACTTTTGACACAGTGGAGGGGGGACTCTGCCCCCCAGAGGCTGGGTCCTTCCTCCTCATGAAACCTTAGGCCAACCTCCCATTCATCCACCCATGTTGTCCCATGTATGTAAAAAAGAAGTTAATAATAAAGCAATCAAATACGTCATGAAGGTCTAACTGTTCCCACCCATACATCAACTCAGCTTTTCAGACAAGGCCTGGGAAGCTTCATTGGTCATCAAAGGGGAAAATAAGAGAGTGCAGCTACAAAATAGTTGTTTTTTTTTTTTTTTTAATGAAGTAGATAAATTAAAGCTATCATACTCAGAACTTGGCCTGGCTCAATTTGAAGCCTTTATAACTACTATCTTCTGAAAAAATAAAAATCAAATATGCTTTATCACTTCTTAAAAAAAGAACTACTTTTAGGAAATACTTGTAGGAAACTTGGAAATGTCTTTAGTCTTATTTCCATTTAGTATTATTGTATGTTAAATAAGAGTATTTTCTTAAAATATCCCATAATTCTTTTTTTTAATAAAATTTTATAAAAAAATTTTAAAAATAATGACCAGGCAAACTTTTTACTAAGAACTAACAGCATTTGGAAAAAAATTAATAAGCTAATAAACAAAGGCATACATTAAGGGAAAATATTATCAGAGTACTAATCCTGGAAAATTTCAGAGGAAAAGGTGAAGATGTGTTGTAAAGAGTAGGATTTTTGTGAAAAGAAAGACATCTCAAATGCAACACCTACAACAGAAATCACTAGGATAGATGAATTCGACAAAAGGTTGCATACTGAAAAAGATAAGGTTATTTTTGTGAAGGCCACACTCCCTTGAAAATAGCTATCATTACAAATTTACATAATTTAAGATTTTCCATTTCTCACAGTCCTTGCTAAACATTTTTTACTGACATCAAAATGCATTTTTCTCATTATGTAAAAGAATGAAAACATGACAAATGTATTTAAATATAATATACATGATATGACTTAAATAAGGAAAAAAGATGAAATGCAAGTTTTTTTTCTAGTTGATAACCTATACTTACATCAGTATGGATCAAAATGGCTTCTAGAAGATCACAAGTTGTATTCAGTGTTTCACAGAGTTGTATTTAAGCAATCCTCTTAAATCACTAAGACTTCCCACACTTTAAGTTGTCCCTGTCTTTTTCATCCAATGCATTTCAGATGCAAAAGATCCTCCATCAATTAAAATTCCTTTATTTTTAATTCTTGACCATTTAAAAAGAGGTGAAAAGGTATGATATTCTGATGGCACTCAACAAGGTTAAAAGTGAGCCATCCTGCTTTGGATCTGTAATCAAGTATACCTAAATGGAGTCCATAATAACTACATGCTGATGATGTTGATGACTCTTACTTGGCTGGCTGTTTTTTCTAGCTTCAGATATTCCTTACTTGGTAGCTTGTAGTTCCCTAATTGCTCCAGAAAGTACTTCATTTGCTTTTTTTAGACAGAGCCATTACATAAATGTGATTTTTACTTACCTTACTCTGAAAACAGCCTTTCCTTCTTGTCTTATCTTACTGCTCTTCTCTCTCAGAATCAGGTATGTTAAAGTTCACCACACATGGTTAGTAGACTGCGTTTGCCTCATTCGAGTTCCTCTCCCAAACTAGAGCCAGGGTGTGTTTTATTTTTTAAAGCTTAATTCTGGCCTAATATTCTTGGTATTGCACCCTTTAATTCTCCAAGTCCAAACTCATGAACCCTGCTAGGTTCTTCATGGTCTCAGCTCCACTTTGTTTCTATCTCTAGCTCTTGCCTCAACCCTTGCATGCATCCCACATTTAATCTAAGACACTTCTCCTTCCCACATTCCCTCCCTAATAATTGTTCAGACCTCAGTGTTCATGCTACTTTCTCCACAATTCTTTTGTGACTCCATCATTGATTCATGAATTCCTGACATATATAATGTATTTTTTCAAATATATATTATATAAACTATAATATTATATATTAACATTATATATTACATGTTAATATTTATATATTATATATCATATACATTAGAAAAAGAAGTTCCTTTGGGTATTGGTAAACATTTGAATTCATTAGTCCTTCTTTAAAATTAAAACAAACATAATAATTAAAAATAACTTTAATCATATAAAATATTCTATTTTCAGGATACTTAATGAACAATCTTTTATTTAAGATCTAGTTAAAGCTGTGTTATCTATAATACTCTCACTGCATAATCTCAGATATTTAGGAGTACATAAAGTTAAGAAGAGAGTACAGTATATTCTGTCAAAAAATCAAGAAGAGAGTATGGCATAATCTGTGGGATGAATGAGTGCATTTTATCACAGGGTGTATCTAATGTGGTAGGTAGTAAGTCTATTATGACAATGACAATAGAGATAAAACTTTAAACATAAAACAAATAATTTCCAGCACAACTGCATTATACATCCATAAAGGTAGATCAAATGGCTGGAAGATCTGACTTGACTGAAAGCCCAAATTGCTTTAAAACGGGAACAAAATTTGCTCTTCTCTCTCAATCAAATATACTGATAACTTGTTCTGAGAACAAGTTAGCTTTTGCCAAAAACCACTATGTCACTAGAGGTGTTTTGGGAGAATTAAGATAAACTTTCACCCCCCCCCCTTTTTTTGTTAACTTTTTGCTTGTTTCCTATTCTTAGCACCATGGAGGACACAGCATAATGAGGCAAGAAGAATGAAGTTTCTGTAATTGTTCAAACAGTAAACAACAGTTCCAAAGTCAGAGAAAAGAGAAAAACGCTTATGACACAGCACATTACAGCTTCATAGACACTGTAGGCACTAAGACCTAGCAGGGGCTGCTGCCTGACTTGAATGAAAACCCTCACCTACACTGACACTTTAAAATTCTGCTCTAAATGAATCTGTGGATTCTCTGACTGAAACCCTGCCTGGCACTTGATTGAAAATAAGCTGCATCCTTTCAGGCACCAGTGACTGAAGGCAAGATCTGACTTACAACCAGGCTACTGTTGCAGAAAGCACCAGGTTTTCTTTTCCACAAGCCTATGTTGACTTCATCCTAGGGGGTTTCCGAGACTTTGTTACCACCTGGCAGACAAACACCATGAAAAATCTGCTTGAACTGTACTAGACCAACCCTTCAAGAAAATATGGACAAGATGGGAGCCAGGAAAAGCACTTTGGAAACTACTTGCACCTAATAAAAACATCTTTTTAATTTAGCTAGTGTAAGATCCAAAGTAGTGCAGTCCAAATGGAAAAGATGCTTTATTTATATTTATGCGGGTTCTTAATTTAGGCTTGATTCATGCTTCATGAATAAGAACTACCATTTTATAGAGTTAGGTGAACATTTGGCTTTTCATGTACTCTCACTACCCTTCATTGAACCAATATGACAAGTGGAAAGATCCACTATTTGACCTTAATTTGTGAGTAAACAAAAATTTTGTTTCATAAAGCAAGGTCATTAAAATTATAGTTAATAAAGTAATATAAAGTTTCACATGACTGCTTTTTTTCTCTATTTCAAAATGTTTCCAAGTACTGTGTTAAGTACATCTAAACATAGTATTTCAATAAATCTTCTGAATCTACTGAGTGTTATTTTTACAGGTGGTAGATCAGAGAGAGGATGGTATACTCTAAGACAATACGGGGAGAAACATTAAGGTTAATGAAGCAACAAATCAGCTCTTCTGTAAGATAATCAGAACTACAAAAAATAAGCTCAGGAGAAAAAAAATGTTGCGTTTCCTATGATCTGCATTGTATATACTGAAACAAAAGTTGCAGTGGACAAATAAAAATAAAAATCTCTTTAGAAATAGTAGGGATAGAGAGAAAACATTTTCAATGAAATATAGTTTGAACAGCATTTCTAAAACCTTAGCAAACTATAGAACCACCTGAAGGCTTGTTAAAACACAGATTGCTGACTCCTGAGTTTCTAATTCTGTAGATCTAGGGTTTGGCCAGAGATTTCCACTTAGAAAAAATGCCTTGTGAAGCTGATGCTACTGGTCTGTTGATCATACTTTGAGAACAAATGGTTCAGAGAAATAGTGCATATATAAGCAATTTTATTAATATTTTCTTAGCTTTGAAAACAAATCTATACAAGAGGCTCACAAAGGTAATTACATTTGGTCAAACTACAATATTTATAGATGGACACACTAAAAATTTAGACAACTGGGAAACAGTGGAAAAGGAAAGTTTTTCTTCTCAGGTAATGTCACTAATAAACAAGCTCTGACATTGCCCAGGAGCCAAAGGAACACAGGAGCCCCTCTACGAGCTTAACATGCGTCATTATTGCATTTTGTAAAGGCAATTTTTAGAATGACTTTTCTAAGATGTGGTTTCGGGGGAAGTAATACTTTTTGGGGGAGGAGAGTAGTCTAAAATTTGACATTGCTTGAGTTTTCAACTTGTTACCATCAGTTTTGTCAGTAATGCTATACTCTGGGGTATTAAAGTATATAGAATTTGCACCATAACACTACTTGTTCAAAAAGACACATACTTAGTAAGTCATATAACAGTAACTATACAAAGCTAATATAATAATAAATGAAAGAATAACAAATGGATTTTGGAAAGTACTTCCTTCCTTCTCTTCCCCTGAGGAGCTTCCCGTGACCCAAAGTCCTCAAGATCAACACTAAATGGTCCCTCTAGCTCTCATTATGCTATAGGTAAGTTAAGTTCTGTTATTCAGTGATGTTTGGTTTACACTTCACATGAAGTCAAAGTTCTTTAAAAAGTTCTAGAATAGTCAGGTTTCCATAACTCACACTTGTAATCCTAGCTACTCAGCAGGCTGAGATCTGAGGATCCTAGTTTGAAGCTAGCCAGGGCAGGAAAAGTCATGAGACTCATCTCCAATTAACTACCAGGAAACTAGAAGTGGCACTGTAATGCAAAGTGGTAGCCTTGAGTGGAAAAAGCTCAGGGACAGCACCCAGACCCTGAGTTCATGCCTGACAGCCAGCTCCCCCGGCACCCCCAAACAGGGCTAGAATATTACAGCAAGTTTAATTCCTCATGTTCCATTGATTTAAGAGTAACTCCTTATGTGACACTGGAAGTTTGCCCTGATGCTAAGAAGGCTTTCTTTGCCAGGACTTCTGATTCACTGTGTAATCTTAGACTCACTGTAGTCTTTTACTTGGATTAATGAAGCACTAACTGCTTTATTAGATCTCCTAAATTCCACATGAAAAATGTGCCAACAAAACAGAATCTTACTCTTGTTAAACTGTAAATTCACATTGTGATACCTCTTATGTAATGATACTCTACAACATACATATTTATAATGACAATAGTACTACTACTACTACTAACACTAAAAGCAAGTATCTCTTATATTTCCCATTTGTTAAGTGCTACATAAAGAGATCACAAGCTTTGAAATCACAAAGTTAGATTCAAGTCTGGGCTTGAAAGCTCACTCACAGTACAATACTAAGAAAGTTTACATAAAACTCCCTAAGGCTACTTCCTAATATGTAAATAGGAGGAACTTCTAGAGTAGTGTAGGATTTTGAACTTACCTTGATGGTTTCTTCTTTTTTCCAGCCTTAAGACTAACTCAAATTGTTACCCTTTTTTTTTTCTATTAGTTGCAATATTCTACAATCCTTAGGTTTGGGACAAGTTTATTACATACTTCAATAAAACAATGTGCAAGGTAAAGTGTTACACATTTCCTTATATTCTTCCTCATATATTGCAGTGAGTGATCACAAGTATGGTGCTGCTGGGCACTGGTGGCTCATGCCTGTAATCTTAGCTACTCAGGTGGCTGAGCAAAGCTAAGCCAGGCAGGAAAGCCTAGGAGATTCTTATCTCCAATTAACCATCTTGAAAGCCAGAATTGGACCTGTGGCTCAAGGGGCCTTGAGAGAAAAAGCCAAGAGGGAGTATGAGACCCATGTTCAAGGCCCAGGACTAGCACACACATATACAAAAGAAAAAAAAGTGTGGTACTATAATCTATAGAAAACTTTGCCACATTCTTTCCAAGTGTATATGAAACATTCTCAAGATAGACTACATGCTATCCCAAGAAACAAGCCTCCACATATTTAAATGGATTAAAATAATACAAAGCATGATCTCCAACCATATGGAATAAAATTGGAAATTAATATATTCCCAAACAATCAATGGATCAAAACAGTCACAAGGAAACCAAGGTACTCTGAGGTGAATGAAATGAAAGTAACATATTTAAGTTCATAGGATATAAAGAAATTCACAGCAGTAAGTACTTCCATTAAAAAAAGAAACCTCAAATCAATGATAGAGTTTTCTATTCTAAGAAACTAGAAATGTACTTTGTACTGTTTAGGCACATTTTAGGCTTATGTAAACATAAGTTACAACCTCATACTCTTTGTTTTTGTTTTTCCTTAAAAACAATCATATATTTAGAGAGAGAGAAAAAACAAACAACAACAGCCAGTGACCTACTGATTGTCAATGGTACAGTTGGGAATTGTACTTCTCAATGTCCTCAAAGTTAAAGTGATGAGCTGAAGATAAAAATTATTCTCCTTGGTTTTTGATTCATATTTTCAAATTACATCCACAAAGTGTGTATATTCATATAATCCATTGAATCCCAGGGAACAGATATAGATGGCTTATCATCTCTTTTACAGATGAGGAAACTGAGTCTCAAGAATCTTCCTTGACATTGTCTCAATTCTTAGTGACTACTATAATCTGTGATATATGCACACTTGGATTATTGTTACTATGGTTTTCTCATGTACTTTGGTTATAATGAATTATTTTGAGTTCTAAACATTTTAAATCTAGATTCATTTTCTTGTATGTACAACATATGACAAATGTAGATAGATTATTTCAGAATGTGTAATGCTTTTAAAAGATTATCTAAGATCTGTTACTTTAATATTAATATTTCAAGAAGATAATGTTTATATGTATGACTAGGCTGACTTACCATATACTGAAAATTATATACCAAATACTGGATTTTTTTTGTTCATTTCTTGGCTGTTAGGACCCAGTACAATTAGCAAAAAGTATAGTTCTATGAATAAAATCTTCAATGTTATAAACTAAAATTACTATGGGATTAAATGTTTAAATTAAAATTAAACCACCTTCATTCTAAAATTAAGGCAGATCTGTTTGCTCTCAATAATAAAATTAATTACTGATTTAATTATTTAATTTTCTGTATTCAACAATTCAATTTCTAGTTAATCCAACCCCAAAGTCCTTGTTTATGTCACACCAAATCTGTACGAATCAGGCAAGGCTATGCCAAATCATGCATCTTGACGTCGTTTCTTTCCCTTTATAGATTTATAGCACACCACTTGTAGGTGAATATTAACTTTTCTACTGAAGCCCATCCAACTACCTCCAAAATTAAAAATGCAATTCTTAGAATGCGACTGAAAACTGTGCCATTTGGGCCTATTATACTAGCTGTTTGAGTTTGATCTTTTTCTTTTTTAATATTTTTATTATCTTTAAGTACTTGTACAAAGGAGTTGCCATTCAACAAAGCAATTTATGAACACAGTGCCTCTTGATCATTGTCACTCCTTTCAGCATTCTTACTTACCCAACCCAACCCTCCCCTTCCCTCACTTTTCTTAATTTTTAGGTTATGTACTGAATATTTTTGCCGTTTAACACAGTAGCTTATATATACAAAGCATCTTGATCTATGCCATCCTTTCAACATCTTCCCTATTCCCCCCTTAAGTTACTGCCTTCCCTTATAGTTCTCAATTCTGTGGTATATACAGTGCATTCTTCCTGCATTCTACTTCCTTCCCCACTTCATTCTTCTACCTCTCTCCCCTTAGCTCCAGCTCTTACAAGTACCCATTTCCTGGTACTTACTTTGTTTGGCTTTGACTTAGTCTTTGTGAAGAATTACACTATTTGTGCTCTCCATACAGCTATTAGTTAGATTTTTTTCAACATATTAAACAACAGAACCATATTCTGTCAATCTCACTAAACAGAGACAGAGACTCCATAGCTTTTATTATTTTTTTAATGTTGTTACAATGTGAATTATGTTTGGGGTCAGATACATGGTTGCTTAGTAAATATTTGTGGAGCAGCTATTTTAACAATAATTTAAAACATTTCTTACCTTGCTCATGTAATTGTAACCCCTCTGTACAGTTTTCTCACAATAAAAAACACTTATTAAAGCATTTCTAATGTTGTTACTATAAACACAAAGGCAAACATATTAGCTTGATTTAATTATTCTATTATATACATATATGTGTATGTATATATGATATTTAAATATATGTCCTGTAGATACAATTATTTTTTGCTAATTAAGTAAAAAATAAATCTGCAATAATGATTTAAAAAAAAAAAACACATTATAGCTAGGCACCAGTGACTCACATCTGTAATCCTAGCTACTTATGAGGCTGAGATCTGAGGATCATGGTTCGAACCCAGCCCAGGTAGAAGGCATGAGACTCTTATCTCTAGTAAACTAATCAGAAAAAGCCAGAAGTAGTGCTGTGGCTCAAGTAGTAGAGTGCTATCCTTGAGCACTAAGAGGATCAGGAAGCTGGGCGCTGGTGGCTACTCAGGAGGCTGAGATCTGAGGATCATGGTTCAAAGCCAGCCTGGGCAGGAATGTCCATGAGACTCTGATCTCCAATAAACCACTAGAAAACCGGAAGTGGTGTTGTGGCTCAAGTGGTAGAAGGCTCACCTTGAGCTGAAGAGCGCAGGGACAGCACTCAGGCCCAGAGTTCAAGCCCCACAACCAACAACAACAAAAAATGAGGCTCAGGATTAGCAACCAGGCCCTGAGTTCAAGCCCTAAGAAAGGCAAACAAAACAAAACAACCCATTAGGTGCCAAGGACATAGATTTATCATAACACAGATATCTATTCATCTATTTAAAGAAAGTAAGCTATAAAATGATGCCTTATCCTCATTCTCAAAATGATAACAAACAATCCTAATTATTCCCTAAAATATATTAACACATGAGTAGGTGAATTTTGGGAAATGAGTTGTTTCTTAGGAAATAAAATTTGTTGGTTGGGAATTTGTTGGTTGCATTTTTTTGTTGAGATCTGATCCTACCCTGACTCTAGGCTCGACCATATATGAGACCTGGTAGGAAAATATAAATACAGAAAACTGGTTGGAAAATCTACTTTGGCCAATAAACACTAAAAAATAATATATAAGACAATGCTTAATAATCACTAGATTATTGGGGTTTGTACTTTTGGAATATATCCTCTTGGAATCTGAGATTAGGTTTTGAGATAATCCAAAGACAATATATAGAAGAAACTAGAGGAACTGGTCAGATAGGCAGAATCATGACCCAGGACAGATAGCACCAGTCACGGTCCCTATGCACTGTCTCAGGTAGCTCCAAGACACTCGACCAACCTTGACTAAAGTCTCACACACTGCAGAACAGACTGCACCATCCATTTGTACCTGTTTGAATTTCTGACTCACTAAGTATAAACTTTTTGTTTTATTTACTAAATTTTGGGATTTTTTAAAAACAGCAATAGACAATTGAAATAAGACTGTAGTATGGTATGTCATCATATGTATTTTGAGAACATGCCACGTTTACTTAATTATCAATTCATGATAAGAAATTCGCCATTATTTATGTTAAATCCTGCCCACAGTTAGAACAAAGTATTTAGAATACTGGAGAAAATAACAGTGCTTATACTATAACACTTAAAAATATTATTATATATGTAGAGTTCCTACTCACAAATTTATTTAGGAATTTTATGACAGAAAAATTGATGCTGCTCCATTAACAACATTAAAAATCCAAACTGATTCTAAATGAGGTCCTTATGTTGAACAAGTACAATCATAAAACAGTCAAAACAACCAGAACTAGCACTGAAAATCTAGCCTGAAAATCTCAAATACAGGCTGACCCTTTTGTCTTATCTGATGACATCTATTACATGATGTTGAGGTGCTCTGAAATAAAATCCTGGGCAGTCTATGTGGTGACACAGCCTCTGCCTTCATGGCTTGAATAGGCAAAAACTTTCTCTAAAAAGAATCAATGTTTGGAGGTTGTTTTACTATAAATGTTAATGACTTTTGCATTGTGTTCACATTGAGGGCTTAAATTCATTTTAAAATATAATTAAATACTGTTAAATACTGTAATTCTTCCATTAATAACAATCCACTGAAATTTCAATAAATGAATAAAATCATTAAATTGTAATGACTTATTGGTATTAAGAATATACTGATGGAAATAGGGATACAGGTGGACCCATTGCAACAATGAGACATACAAGTTGTACAAGTCGTATGTCTAAAACGAACTTTACAACTTTGGTGGGGGGGGGGAGGGTTGGGTGGGAGAAGGATGGGATGGGAGGGGGAAACAAAGGAGGAGGCTACAATGCTTGATAAGAAATGTACTCATTATCTTGCCCATGTAATTGTAACCCCTCTGTACAGTATTTTCACAATAAAATAATAAAATAAAATGGGAAGAAGAAAAAAAATATACTGATGGGGTAAATATGGATAGTAAATGGAGGGTTATTTGAGGTTAGAGTACTGGGTTGGAATTACAGCTCTGATACTTTGTAGCTTATGACTTTAGCTCCTAAACTAAAAAATAAAAGGGTCTAATAATAACTACTTAATAGAACTGTGTACACAGGTGTGCCAAATAGCATGAACTTTATGTATCCTGAGTGTTCAGTTTTTCCCACTAGGGAAACTGGTCTTCTTGAAACTATGTAACTGTGGATACCAAGGGACTTCTATAGTAAGTTTGTAGATACAAGGTTTTTTGTTTGTTTGTTTGTTTTTAAATCAATTATACACATTGCAGATATTTTCTCCTAATCTGTGTCTACTCATTTTCTTACCAATATCTTCTGATAAACAGACATTTTAATTTTGCTGAATTTCTTGCTTTTCCTCCAAAATACACTGATACTGAATTTATTGAAGATGCAATTAAAAACCTAGTAATTAGTTATTAAATCATGAAGAAAATACTTGACCCAAGATGAATTTTCAAAAAGAAATTTAGATATATCACTAACTCTTAATCTTACGTTTCTATTTTAGCCTCCAACATCTGAAGTGAAATTGTAATTTTGCTCATTGCATTTTTATTTTTGATTTGTAGTTCTTTAGCAAGGCTATCTTAATTATGCAAATATACTGAGTATTATTTTGACCCCTTTAATTAAAAAAAAAAAAAAAAAAGAAAAACCTTGACATTTCAAGGACCAAAGCTACTAACAGGTCTTTTCTGGGTTTGCTTCTTAAATTACCTAGGAGTAGGTCCCTGACAGAGGTCTCACTTGATAGGCTTTGTATTGCTGCTTGGTAAACCTGGTAGACATCACGTAGCCATCCTGACTGCTCATATTCTGCCCACACAAAGGCATCTGTCTTTGTCTTGTTTTGGACAGGTTTGAAAAACAGTCAGTGAATAAACGTGGTGAAAAGGAAGTACAGTCTTTATTAGGCAGTGATGAATGAACTGAATACTGAAATTTAAACTTGTAATAAATGGTGCTGCCTAGACTTTACTCCTCAAAACAATATATTGACCAGCTGTTAACTTACTCAAACCTTAAATCAAACACAAGCTTACAATGTCACCAATCTGGTACCTTCTCAGGAAAAATGGGACTGGAAAATTCATTGTCAGCTGATGTTTTTTTTTTCCTTTCTACTAAAATATCACTATTCTTTATAGGCTCTTACAAGCACATTTATAGATTTTTATCAACAGACTTATATTTGCAACTTGGACTAATTACATTTAGCCAGCAACATCTGGTTCATCACAAGATGTTACTGTATGAAGATCATTTACAGAAATAATAAAATTTAAAACATAAAACTGGGACATTCATATACAGAAAGTTTGTGGAAAGACAACTAAACTAAGAATAAGGTAATTTCTCTGCCTGCAAATATTCCTCCAAATATTTATCTTTAATTCAATTTCTAATCCTTCAAAACTATCACCACTTAAGATGATCTTTTCTTGTAATGGACATGGTATCCCTAATGATCCAAGTCTCTCAACTCTTTTGAAATTACTTTTTGCAACTTGAGTAATAAGCCTCATAAACTTCTTAAACCCAAATGTTAACAGCAGAAAGCAAAAAACAAAAACAATAAACCCCCAACAAACTAATTTAAGCCTAGACAATTCAAAACTCAAGATTCAAATCCAGGAACTGTTTACATCATACACAGTAAGTTTGCTGAAGTATATTAGTAGTTAAACAACTCTCAAAATATAAATATAGGATACTGTTTTAAGAAAACTTTAACAAGGGAACTCCATATTAGAGTAAATGCTTATTACTATTTCATCTATACAAATCTGCTTTTGAACATATAACCACACAAATTTTAATTTAATTTTCATTTAATGGCAATATACATATATATTTAATTAGCAATAATTGTTCCTCAGATAAACCTCATTTGCTTCAATACTGCCACTGCACAAAGCTGTATAATTTTTAAAAGCTAAAACAATTTGATCCTATCAATTTTTGTGTCCTTAAGTATTGATAGCAAGTAGGGCTTGCTACTGAAAACACTAACTCATAAAATGACACTTATTTGCTTTTGGAAGCTAATGTTCAGTATCTGCTAAGAAAAATAGTTTGAAGTCATATGTGTATATATATGTAATCTGCATGAAAAGAGAATGATTTGCAGCTTTTAAGCTAAAGAGACAGATGCTGCTAATATTTTCCTTAGACAATTTTCCTCTAAATTTTCATTGAACTATTCACATTTCAGATTTCTTACGGTCATTTTCTTTCTTTGATTCTTCCTGTAGTTCTAAAGTAAGACAAAGAATTTCCTTCTCTTAAAGAAAATAGGAATAAAAAAAGGAATTTTATTCTCTTAAAGAAAATAGAAGAGAAAAATACCCAAATAAAAAAGGTATTTATCCATATGTCTGCGACCTCATCTTTCTTGTCCTTTTAGGTAAAAAAGAGAATGTGAAGAATCTTTCTGAAGAACCTTTTTGTTCCCAGTGATTATAAAATGGTGGTGATGGAACATAAATAGGTACAAGGCTACCAGATTATCCCAAACTGATCATTGTGCAGGCTGTCTCTTGGCCATTTTTCAAAGCTGAAAGAAAATGCTTTATTTGTTTTGAGTCCCATAACATTTGGTGTCTACTCATAAAGTATAGTTCCCTTGTACACAATTCTTATGTTGTTTTGAATGAAATAATACATGAATTGACATCTCCACGTTTTAAACACAGAACTAACCAAGTCCTGTTCTACACCAACATTAGCTAAACAAGGCAAGACAGCTACAAAGCACCTGCTTTGCCATATATTCAGAGAAAAACACACATTTTCTAATGCAAAAACAAGTCTCAGGATGATAACTTCACTTATTGCTAATAAAATACAACTTTCTTCTACAATAATGACTTGGGAGTGAAAACTTACTGCTCTTTTTAAATTTATACCCAAGTAGTTTTTCCCAAAGATGACAACAACAATAAATCTCTTTTTAAAAGGCCAAGAATTGCTATTGTTAGACCATTAATATTGAGATTCACTAAGAATTATTTCAAGATAGTAAAAGTTTAAATATGATCGCAGTAACTATAAACTTGGCTCCGAGCACCAGTGATCTCATATCAGCCTGTAGGCACTGAAGGGTGAAAGAAGAGAAAAACTAAACAACATAGCTCCAAATGTATTTAAAGAGATTGTTTGTTTCTGATATCTTCTTTTTAATAAAATTTCAAAACTTAATTCTTAGATGTAGCTTAGGTGTAGTTTTCTTTTAGAGGGATTTGCACATCTATCTTTTACACGTGTTATAAAAAATGTTAGAATCAAGAGAAGAATACTAAAGTCATGGGTAGTTTTAACCCTAAGCAAGGACAATGAGAGTACTTTCATAAAGTAACACATAAAAACCAACACCAGGGCTGAAAATTGAAGTAACCGAATAAACTAAGAGCCATAAGAACAGTTACTTCTAAGATGTGCATCTCTATATTTTTATAGCACCAAAAAGAACACTGGTGTTATTAATACTCTCTATCCAAGGTCAGTTTTATAAAAGAATGCAAAATATTCAAGTACATCTCAGCTATGAGCTTTTAAGAAGCAGTTACTATCTGTAGGATATTGTTAATACATAATATACCAGTATTCTATACATGCTTTAAGATAACTATTATTGAAAGCCAAACAAGCAAGCAAACAAACAAAAAAACCAAATAGAAAATAACAGGTGTTTGAGACATTAAGAGAAACTAGAACGATATGCTGTTGGTGAGTATATAAACTGATGATATTGCCACAGAAAATAGTATGGAAGTTTCTTGAAATATTAAAAATAGACTTGTCATGCGAGCCAACATATATACCCCAAAGAGCTGAATGCAGGTTAACAAAGAGGTATTTGCACATTTATGCTCATGGCAGCATTCTACACAACAGCCAGAAAACAGACATAATTTAAGTGTCCATGAGAATAAGAAAATGTGGTAACAGAAGTGAAATATTATCTCGCCTAAAAAGAGAAGGAAACTCTAGTATACAAAGAGGATAAAAGTTGAGGAAAATGTAAATGAAATAATCCAATCACAAAACACCACATAATTCTACTTCTGAGAACTATCTGGAACAATTCTTTTAAATCATAGAAACAGGAAATACAATGGAAGCCAAATGCTGGGAGAATGGTGCAGCTCATCAGTTGAAAATTTCTGAGATCTAGTTGAGCATATAGTTAATACTACGGTACTGTACACTTAAAATATCTATGATGGTAAATTTTCTATTTGTGTGCTTTACCATAATTAAAAATGACGCTTTTTTTTTTTTTTTTTTTTTTTTGTGGACAGTCCTGAGGCTTGAGGTCAGAGCCTGCCACTATCCCTGAGCTTCTTTTGCTCAGGCTAGCACTCTACTATGTGAGCCACAGCGCCACTTGTGACTTTTTGTAGTTGCACGGTACTGAGGAATCCAACCCAGGGCTTCATGCATGCTAGGCAAGCACTCTACCACTAAGCCACTTTTCCAGCCCCAATATGACTCTTAATAAATGAAGGGAAGAGATTGTGCCAGAGTTTGCAAATGAGAGTTGCTTTATAAGTAGTAAATAAACTCTTAAGGAGATGCAAAATAATGTATAGAAGTCCCACATTTTTCCCTCAGAGGAAAGTAGAAGTTCATCATTCAAGTCAAAAGGAGCTTCCAACCTCCACATCCACAAAGAAAAATTCCACCCTCTAGCACCTCTGACAGAGAACCAGTAACTACCATTTGAACAACCAGTACCCTGTAGCACTGTAGCCTCATTCTGCTAGAAGAATTTTCCTCCTTGTTGAACCTCAATGTGTCTCCTAGTAAATTTCATTGACTGATCTTAATTCTATCCTCAGTAGAGAGAAAAGAAATAACTTAGTACTGGTTTCATGTGAACACTTTTACTATAAAGAAGCTGGGAGAGAATGCCAATATTATAGTTTCTAGTTTCTTTGCCAATGTGTCCATTAACCCAATGACCTAAAGCATAAGCAAAAAGACCCACATAATTCTAAGTCATTTTCTCTTAATACAGAGTTCAAATGTTATCAGTAGTTTTGAAAGGAATGCTAATTTATTAAAAATCACTTATGTTTTAGATATTCTTTGTTTGAAAACACAAATATGAAAGCCCTTAATCTAAGAACCAAAAGGTTGTATCACCTGTGGCCAGAACCTGAAATAGTATCTGGCTCTTTTGTTCTTTCCCCAAGTAGTTCTCAGTCAAAAAAATGTCTTAGGCTGAAGATTAGAACAGAAGCATATTATCTTCTTATTTATCATTCATTTCATTTCATTTGTGTTAAAAATTTAAACTGTTCAGCACAGCTTAAAGTGATTAACATGTGTTCAGTCAGTGTGATCTTTGTGCTAACTGTATATATACAAACATAAACTAATACTACATGCTAGCGGCAAATGTTAAATGAATGAAACACTGTACTCAATTACTTAGGTTTTCATCTTTAAAGAAATGACTTGTGTTTCAGTGCCAATAGAAAGCTGTTTGAGAAAATCAGGAAAGTAGGCTTTTTAAATTATACTGATAGACTTTATCAAGCCTTTTATGAAAGTTTGGTTTCACATGCTTAACTGAAACTTTATTAGCTTTTAAAAGGGTTGGAATTCACCTAAAATGGAAGAGCAAATGAGTAAGATAAACTGAATATGAGCAAATTTTTCAATGAAGTATGAATAAATGAGCATCTAGTGTATTTTTATACTTATTGAGTGTTCACCAAATCTTCAATAAAGATTAGCAAAAATTTTTACTTTGTACTTTTGCATAAGTAGTATTGTAAACAAATCATACCAATAAATTTTAATATTTAAAAAAATTCTAGTATGTTTATCTTTAAAAATCATGTAGGTATTTCAATAACTAAAACTACATTCCCATTTTGATTTTTCAGCACTATCAAAATTCTGCTAGTGTTCAGGAAAAGATAAGTAAATAATGAAAGAGAGTATCACTCACTGGCCTAATGAAATCCACTTTGTTCTCTCTAGTTTTTTCCTCTTGAGTCTTTGCTTATCATCTTGAATTTAAAAAACTACAGGATTGACAATAGCTTTATAAAGGACAGAAACTACCTCCAAACAGCAGTAGACCTACCAGGAGAGATCCTTGCCACCCCCCAGTGAGGGCAATTATCCATGAAAATGAAGTTGCATCCTGGAACAAGAGTAATCATCTCACAGAAACCTAGACTATTTCCCTCAAGTGATGACAATGATAACTTCTACAGAAGCCTTTGTAGAATCAGAATGAGATAGTGATCAATCAAACCACTGGTATGACCAAAATTATACATCTGTCAGCTATGAAAAGAGAACTAATTTCTGGATACTTCCCATCTTCCTGGGAACTGTGTCATTAGTGGAGTTTAATTTGGAAATGAAGTACTTTATCCCACAAAAAAATCAACATGATTTAATTAGAATTCAGATAATAGGCTCAATAGTCCTACATTTATGTAGTAGTTCCAATTTCTCTTGCATAAAAAGCTACTGACTTCAATTGTTTCTACTGTGATGTATCTGGAAGTCAATGAAAGACTCTCTGAGTTTCCTGATTATATATACTAGTAGTGATTTTAGGATCTCAAAATAAATACAAACAGCAGAAGTTTTAAAAGCTTTGAAGAAAACCTCAGAGTTCTTTCTGAACAAGTAAAGCAAACACATTTGGCATCTTCCTTCTTACTAACATATGCAACAACAAGCAGACAATTTTTTCAACAAATAGTATTTCATACAAACAGGGTTCCAGTGGGTCACACCTGTAATGCTAGCTACTGAGGAGGCTGAGATCTGAGGATTGTGGTTCAAAGCTGGCCTAGGCAGAAAAGTCCATGAGACTCTTATCTCCAATTAACCACCAGAAAACAGTGGCGCTGTGGCTCAAGTGGTAGAGCACTTGCCTTGAGCTGAAGAGATCAGGGACAGTGTCCAGGCCCAGAGTTCAAGCCCCACAACCAACCAACCAAACAAACAAACAAACAAAAAAAATAGACTCATCAGGAATGCTTTTTACACACTTTGAACAACCTCATAACATTAAGGAAATTAAGTGTTTTAATACAAATGAGATTCATTTGAAAGTGATGACAAGGATTTATTGACAATGGCATTTTGGAGAAGAATTTGATTTAAAAAAAAATTGTACTAGAGCCCATTACCTGCCATGCTACGGAGTTGGCTTTTTGTTCAAATTGAATTTTGTTATCTGAATGGAACTGTACTAAAAAATACATCAACAAGGGAGGCGGACATAAATAGAACAGTGTTTTCAGAAAGATGACTCCATCAATATAGCCAAACAAAGACCAATAGCAGACAAATCAATGATGCTACAATATTATGAGGCAGTAATGCAAAAATTTTCTGTAGAGGGACAGATCACAAATATGTGGCTAACAAACTAATCTGTCATTATAGCATAAAAGCAATAATAGGTAAGATGTAATTTCACAAGTGTAGCCATTTTCTATTAAACTTTATCTCAAAAACTGAGGGTAAGTTGGATTTGGTCTGTATTTGGTAGTTTGCCAATAATTCATTGAGGGCAAAAATAAATACCTGAACTTAGTAACTAAATATGCCAATGAAGTGATAAAGATGTAAAGAGATAGGTCTTTAAGATTTAACTATGATTTGATAAGTTTTGCTAACCTTATAGAATTAGGTAATTAAGGAAAGTAAGAGTCTATGACCATTGCCAAGTGTCTAGCCTGGGTAAACAGGGAAGTACATATATATTTACTGAGAGAGGAAATCTAAGTTGGAGAATAAATTGAGGTTGATTGTAACTTGTTTGGAAATGTTGAACAAGTTTATGTGGTGCATACAACTAAGATCGTTACAGAATGCTTTTTCCTCTCCACAACTTATCAGTTACCACATCCTTCCAGTTCTTCATAAAGCTCTCAGATCCCTCTGATATCTCCTCTATTCCCAATGCCTTGGTTAGTCCCTTATGAGTAAGCTGCAGGATGTGCTGTCCTGTGACCTATGGTCCATACTAAGTATACATTTGGTCATGCTTCCCAGCAATGCACAAGCTCATGTATGATCTGACTCATGCCTGCCTCCTGTAAACTGCTGCTAACAGCAATCATAGTATCCCTTTGTCTCTATATGATATATTCTGTTACCTTCAGCTGAAAATAAAACCTTCATAGAAAGACTTGTAGTCATTATGCTAAAATATTAACAGTTTAGTATAGATTGAGAAGATCTAGATTTTTCATCTTAACTTTCTATAATGTATCTCATGAATACATATTACTTTTTTAATAAAGAAGATCAAGTTAAAAACATCCACAAAGGCCAACAATAACCAACATTCTTTTCTGCCAACTGCTCAGTGCTTGGAAAGACTTCATGTTTCCATGCACTATCCCTGAAAACACTGCTTTACGTACAGCACACATCTCTCCCATATGGCTCCTGCTACAGGTCTGCCTGGGCATCTCAGCTCCCACAGAGCTTTTAGTTATTTAGCTGATGATTCCTACAACACTCCTCCAACTGACTCTCAGCCACAGATGCAGAGGAGAGCCTGAAGGGCTATGTTACTCGCAGGCAACCTATCTGCAGTAGTTTCCTCCCAAAGACAGCTCTTAGAGAACTGATCTAAGGGAACATTTAATTATAGTATTTTGGCCACAACAGACTTTCCTCAAGCAGTTACCATACCCTTATAAGAAGCATAAATAGTCCTCCTCTCTGGCCACTCAACCAGATGTCATATCTAGTTGCCATTCGTTCTGAACTCCTCTCTGGCCACTCAACCAGATGTCATATCTAGTTGTCATTTTTTCTGAACTCCATTTCTTTGTTTTTAAGTGCTTGTCTGCATTCTGACTTTGATTTTGATTCTGATTTTGATTCTGCATTCTGATTTTGATTCTGAATTCTGATTTCAAGTGTTTTATTCTCTGCCTTATATAGTTAGCACAGACACCTTCCTGATATTTATGTCTCTAGTTTCCCCTCATTGTAATCTACTTTTTTAGGAAATTATCAGAAATCTTAAATATAGCCCCACCAAAGGAATCAGAAACTATCTCAAGATCTATACATTCTAATCCAGTACTTCTACTGCCAGTATTTGCCTTATACTTGGACCTTTCCTATTTCCTGTGCTTTCTTGCCTTTGGGTACTTTCTCAAGTCCCCTCCAAAAAGGAATAACCTCCTCCTACCTATCTTCAACCTGTTAAGTTTTTAAAACATAGCTTAAATACCACCAATTCCATTAAGCTTTATTCACAAGTCAACTATTCTTGTCCTGAATTCTTTTAATACTGCTGATATCCACATATATACTCACCAACATCTGTCCTTGGCTCTATTACTTTCTTACATTATACCAGTTTAACCCTTATCTTCTTTATTCTTAGAATTTCACATTCAACTAAAATTCCACAAACAGTAAATAAATAGTGAGTGAATGTTTCATCCCAAGAAATATTTTAAGGGCCAAGACTTTGTCCTCAAACATATATTCACTGTGTATCTAATACATTTAAGGGCCTAACCAAGCACTTAAAAAATGTAAGTACCTCACTTATTCATTCATTTAATAACCATACCAGGCACAGAGGTTACAAATTCACAAAACGCATTAAAATAAAAATCTGAAAATGATTCAACCTTCCATTGTTTTGAAAGATGTTCTTTTCTATCAGACATCTTCCTGGCGCCTTCTGGGAACACACTATGATGATTCATTATTTTGCATAAATACTCTCTGTAGAAATGATCACATTTAGACAAAGTGTAAAAATCATTTCAAATCCAAACCTAATTGATTTTATGAATTTAGATTACCAGACCTCTGTTTCTTTTCTCTGATGCAAAAAAATAAACAACAACAAAAAAACCCCAAAACAAAACAAAACACTTGTTATTTTAAGATTCAGAGTTATAAAATTCAGCTTTAATACTTATGGGGAAATGGGCTTTCCAGAACACTTGTAAGTCAGAGGCAAAGGACACCTGGGTATTAATTCTGCTTTTTCCCTCAGGATGAGAGAAAGTGTCCTTGCTGTTGCTGAGTTTGTTTCAAGAACTAGCAAAGTCTGGTAATTATAAACATTCCCTTAAAAGGAAGCCCACAGATCGTTAGTTCAAGTTCTTCTGGAATAGTGATGAAAATGGAATAGTCCACAGATTGTTACTGCTTTCAGGATAGTGAATGTAAAAAGGGCATTGACAGTAAGAAATGAACTTTCCTGACTCAGGAATTCTATTTTGCTTGTATATTGTTATTAGCAGCTGTTTATCCCTATTAAGGTCACTGGAAAGAGACAAACTATGGTAAGACAAACTGCATCTGTTTCTAACTGACTTAAAAAAAATACACTAAATCTTTGGTTATTCAAACTGGGAAAATAAATCCAAAAACACACATATGTACATAAACATGTATGTGTATACGTTATATTCCTGGCTATCTGTAACCTACTCAAAATACTGTATAACATTTAGAGAAACTATTTTTATTGGATAATTATGCTAGTTTCTGAGGACAAAATCAATTACATACATCAATTAACTGCAGAGCATTAGGATAAATGTCTATATTCAAAAATCTCTAGGTAAACTGGGCGCCAGTGGCTTACACCTGTAATCCTAGCTACTCAGGAAGCTGAAATCTGAGTATTGCAATTCAAAGCCAGCCCAGGCAGGAAAGTCCATGAAACTCTTATCTCCAATAAGCCACCAGAAAACAGGAAGTGGCGTTGTAGCTCAAGTGGTAGAGCACTAGCCTTGAGCTGAAGAGCGCAGGGATAGCGCCCAGGCCCAGAGTTCAAGGCCCACGACCGACAAAAAACAAAAATCTCTAGGTAAAACATCCCAAACACTAGAAAGGTTAAAATTCCTTCCCAAGAAAACACTATTGAGGGTTTTTAAACTCAAAAATATTTGAAATGCAAGGGTTTATAAAACAGTAACAACTATGTCAGATTTTATACTTTGGAACAAGTATGACAACATTTTACATTAAGTGGTAAAAAAGATATCTGTGGGGTAAGCAATTTTCTTTCTTTTTGTTAAAAGTCAAAAACTGGAAATGTAGCCAGGTGCCAGTTGCTCAGGCTGAGGTATGAGAATGACAGCTTTGAGTCAGAAAACAAGACATATTCAATAGACTTTTGTCTCCAATTAATCAGCAAAAAATCTAGAACTAGAGGTGTGGCTCAGGTGGTATAGCACCAGTCATCAGTGGAAAAGCTAAGTGAGAACATGAGGTCCTGAGCTCAAGTCCCAGTACTTCCCCAGCCAAAAAAACAAAAACTGAGAGAATAAGTAACAAAACAGATTTCTTTAAGACTGGACCTCTTTCTCATTGGGCTTGCTCAGGAAAAGCCATTTTGCTACTTAATGGTAAGTGATAAGACTAATATTATACATAATGACTTCATTTGAAATCTTTTTTTCTCCATGAAAAGGAAAAATAATTAACATCTCATAAATTTTGAAACAGACTTAATGTTTTAGTAACTAAAGAAAGCAATGGAGTCAAATTAATAATTTTATCAGTATAGAAAAGCACTATTTAAAAAAGTAATAGAGTATGCTATTGAAGTTCTTAACATCTTTAAAACCTGACCCAGCAAGCCAACATTTAATTACATATGTTTAAGATTATAGGACAACCATTTCATACCAACGTGTTAGAATTTCTTCAGGAAATAAAAGACCTTCTAATAAATACATTCCAAAAATGCAGACAGACTACTAACTTCTGAGGGATCTTCACTTTGTACCTGGAAAAAACTTGAGATTGAATGACTCATGAACCACAATTACCCATATCCACAAATGCCCTGTTGCATACCTGGGTATTTGTTTGTATGTGACATTTGGAGGGGATAAAGTGGCAAGCACAAAACCCTTCTGAAACTTTTCCTTCTGTATGGAAAATTTAAAACAACTCCTTTGGAATAGAAACACTGCAGTAACCTTGCTTTCCTTAACTAAACTTAGAGCACTCAATGAGGGGCAGATTTTCTGGGCTCCGCCTTCTGCAAACAAATTTGAACATACTGAAAATTAGCCAGGTTTTACATCCTAGAATCTTAGATTTAGGGATGAAGACTGGAGAAACATTACAAACAGTACTGTTATTCTGTTGGGTGATTTAAACAGTAAGATTTATTATCTTCTTCTAGGCCAAATTTTAAGGCATTGGTTTTGTCAAAGTTGCATACTAACTCACATCAAATTAGTCTTGATGTGAATGGGCCAACTTACTCTACCCACATACTAAAAGTAGGAAAATGATTTGTTTCTTCTTCTTCTTTTTGTTTTAAAGGTCACATGCCTGGGACCTCTACAAATAGCATTATTATTAGGGGACATTTTTATGTGGTTCAAGGAATGGTAAAAAAAAATTTTCACAGAGCAAATGTTGATTAGCAATCGAATACAAGTAAAAATACAACAGTAAGTGAAATGTAAAACTAGAACATCTCATTCAATGCTCTACAAAGCAACAGCAAGAAATCAGTGCTACGGTGCCTAACTGCCTTGAAGTTCATCTGTCTTCTTTCCTGTCCCTGTCTCAGAACCACTGAGGAGTGAGTATTAGACTATCTCAAAAGATACAGTACTTCTAAGCACTTTGAGAAAATGTGTGGCCTTGGAATATTTAAACTTAGTTGCAAGGCATAGGCTGAAGGTTCATTATGATACTATTATCCAAGTGGTTTAAATGTGAAAACACAAAATACTCAAACATTTCCAAAACTGGATATGGAATATAACTTATAAGCTAGTTTTCTGCCTCATTAAAAATCATTTTCTTAGGTTATACAATTAAGTCTATGTACTTTATCACTAAAATTAACCTCACATGTTTTATGTCTTTCTTTGATTTTGATTGTCCATGTTTCAACAGTGGTAAGAAATGGATAGGCTTGAAAGAAACAGAAATAATATACATTATCACAAAACTAGAATCTTTTTTCCTTAGTCAAGAATACAGTGTTCTCTTTCATAAAAATATAAAAATACCATATAAAATAAATCAGAAAAGCCTCATCAATTTTCCTAGAGTTTTTCATTCCAAAAAAGTTTAGAGAGAAAAATTATTAAAAGAGATTGAATGTCTCACACAAAGAACAAATAAATAGGTTACATAAAAAACCTGCCTATGAATTTGTGGCACACTATTCTTTGTAATAGGAATGAATCCGAATTCCCTATATTTAGCAAGATAACATCATAGAGCAATATACAGCTATTTCCACTGCTAATTTACATAACGGAAAGTGGAAAAGTTTGCTGTTTCCACATCCCAAGCCAAAGTATATAATTATCTTTGCCAAATGTTCAGCAATGTACAGAGTTTGATTGAATAAGACATCCATAGCCTGTATTATATCTGTTTTGTAGACAAGCAAAGGAAAGGGAATACTGATTTAGTCTACAAACCTGTAAAATGTTTAAGACTTTTATTTTAGATAGGAGTTATTTATTCAGTAATTTTTTGAAAACTAGAATTTCCAGCAATAATATTTTATCTTACATTTTAAAGATACCATGTAAAAACAAGTGAAGAATTTTAGGGAAATATTCCAGTTTAAGAAAGTTTCTTAGGTCTACTATTATGTGCCCGAAATAATAACTTTTTATTTATCAGAATAAAATGAACTTGTAAGTCTGACACTCATAGGAAAATATACATTTTAATAGTCTTCTCCATTTCTGTTTTATTAATTCAGATTTTGAAAGATGTGTCTCTGTATGAAGGGATCTATACAGGCTCCAGGAACCTTCAGTTTTGGCCATGAAAACCAGGGGAACTCCCAGAATTGCAACTGCTTTTCCTGTTCTACAACTGAATCCAAGGACAATCTTTAGAAACAATTCTTGCTTCACTAAATATGAAGCTCACTTCTGGAGATGGCTCAGGGGAAAGGATTAAGAGCTTAGGTGTACACAAGTAAGAAATAGCATATTCTAAGCATATGAATGGGAAATGTTTGGAACCTAGGTATAGAATACATATGTGTCCTTGGAGTCTATAAAGAAATGCTTTAGTATATTTCAGACTAAATAAAAGGCAGAAAATAACAAGGACAGACATCAGTAAAACTAAAGGCAAATGCCTGTAAGTCTCCCCTTTCCTTCCGAAGGTGTCACTGCACTGAGAGCATTGCCTTTTGGCAGACTGAGAAAAGTGATTACCATCTAGTCTAACTTAGAGTGAAAGGCATTCCATAGAACTCTAAAACCCAAATTATAAACATCAGGTTAAAACAAAATATGGTATTATTCCAGATCTCTTATACGGACCTAAAAAAATAACATTAAAGTTCCTTTGGTTTAAAAATGGAAAGAAAGAAGAAAGAAAAGTTCCTTGTGTTTATGATATGTACAAGAATAATGAGATAGTATGAAGAGACATAATATCAGAGCTTTATAGAAGAGTTCATTTAAAGTTCAAATCAAAAATGTTCAGGGTTAGGCTGCACTTTACAAAGATGACAGGAAAAAACGCTGAAGTTATTACAGTATTATGCAAACAGATACAGTTCAGTAAGTATGCAAACTTTCCAATAAACAAATTTGATTTAGTTTCTTTAAAACTTAACAACTTAAATATTAGGGGTATCATTTTTTAAAAAACAAAATTTGAGATTGCTTTTGTAAAAATTCATGTAATTGATATTTACTATTCTAACAAGATGTTTCCATCCAGTGTCGTAAATCAATAGCACAAAAGTTCCAGCTGTGCTCTAAAATATAGCTAAAGCTACTTTTCCTTTAAATCAGAAGCTCTGCGAATATATTCAAGAAATACAGGAGCAATCAATAGCCTGTATGTCTTGAACAAATAATAGATTTTACTTAAGACAATGATTATACTCAAAATTCTCTTCCTACCTTGTATAGGAAGTAAGTCAACTAATCTAGCAAAGACTGTGGATGAACACCATAAGAAAAAGAAAATTAAAACTATCTGAATAAGTCACAGAGCCATAGACTTTCAAAAAAAAAAAAAAAAAAGCAGGTTCCAGGGGCTGGGAAGGTGGCTCAGTGGTAGAGTGCTTGCCTTGCATGCATGAGGCCCTGGGTTTGATTCCTCAGCACCATATAAGCAAAAAGATAAAAGCTGGAATGGTGCTGTGGCTCAAATGGTAGAGTGCTAGCCTTGAGCTGAAAAGCTGAGGGATAGCGCCTAGGTCCAGAGTTCAGGCCCCACAACCAGCCCCCCCCCCCCAAGAAAAAAAGCAGGTTGCAAAGAGCACATGAACTGAGCCAGGTGCAGGTGGTTCACGCCTGTAATCCTATCTACTCAGGAGGCTGAGATCTGAGGATCTCAGTTCAAAGCCAGCGCAGGCAAGCAGGAAAGTCCACGAGACTCTTATCTCCAATAAACCACTAGAAAACCGGAAGTGGTGCTGTGGCTCAAGCAGTTAGAGTGCTTGACTTGAGGTGAAGAGCTGAGGGACAGAGCCCAAACTCAGAGTTCAAGCCTCACAATGGACCAAATAAATAAATAAATAAATAAATAAACACATGAACTGAAAGCAAAAACCTGAGAGCAATAAAACATATAACCTTTAGGACTTGCATAGTTGTGCCATCATTTAACACTCAAGTCCAAGACAATCTAACTACCCCTTTATATCACATTGCAAATACTTCTCAAATCAAACCACTAGAGGAATCATCTCAAAGGCACACAATGAATAATAAAAGAATCCAGTTATAGAACACAGATAAAAGCAATACTCCTCCATCATTGCTTTCAGAGGAACTGGAAGTTACTATCACTTGAGATACTCTAAATAAGACATGCAAAGAACATTTCTTGAGGTCTTCAGAAATAACATATGTGTTGTCTACCTGGTCTGGTTTAAGTATGCATTGATTCAAAATCAGTGAGATACACTTGAAAAAAGCTTTCCAACACCAGAATTAATGGAATACATACATAAATCTCTATGAATAACACAATAATTTGCAATTACACAGGCTTATTACATACCAGGTACTGTTAAAATAGTTCATATATAGTAACTCACTGATTTATATACTAATTTTTATTGTAATATTTGTTGCTGTTTTTCCTATATATGATTCCTATTGCAATCAGAACTTCCCATTGCTCTTGTTAAGAGTATCTGGGTCCAACTACCCCCCCAAAAAAATGACCTTAAGGGAGGAAAGACTTGTTTTATTCAAAGTTCTAGTCATTACAGTAGAAGGGTTTGGCAGAACAGCTCAGGTCATGTCTGTAACAGAGAAAGCAGTATCAGGAAGGGACCGGGGCAAAAGACTAAGCCCCTAGGGCTGGGAAGGTGGCTCAGTGGTAGAGTGCTTGCCTTGCATGCACGAGGCCCTGGGTTCGATTCCCCAGCACCACATAAGCAAAAAGAAAAAAAGCCAGAAGTGGCGCTGTGGCTCAAGTGGTAGAGTGCTAACCTTGAGCTGAAGAACTGAGGGACAGCGCCTAGGCCCAGAGTTCAGGCTCCACGACTGGACCCAAAAAAAAAAAAAAAAAAAAAAAAGACTAAGCCCCTAAAGATATGCCTTCAGTGATCAACTTCCTCCAACCAGACCTGAACTTTCAAAGTTCCACAGCTATATAGAAATATATTTCAGAAATATATTCCAAGTCTGAATCTATCAATGGATTAAACCATTCATTAGGTCATCTCTGGAAATCATCCTCACAGACTCACCCAGAGGCAAGCTTTGCTAATCAGGTGTTTCTCCATCCAATCAAAATTAACAATGAGAGATTTTTGGATCTTTCCCTTTCCTCCCCTCCCCTCCCTCCTCTCCCTTTCTGTTCTCTTCCCTTCCCTTTCCTTCCTTTTCTCTTTTCCTCCCTCCCTCTCCTCCTTCCCTTTACATTGCCCAAGTGGCTGGCCGGGACCTCCTAGTCTGTCAGTTATAGACTTCGGTCACAGCCTTATCAGTAGCTAGGACTACTGATAAATACTGCTATACCAGGTATTTTCAAACTAATCCTATTATACAGTGATATTAAAGGCTTACTTTACAAATGAGAAAACTGAGGTGACTACTTGCTCTTATCCCAAGAATTTAGAGGAAGGCAGGACTTTGGCCCTGGAGTGTGTGCTCTTTTCAATTAGCAGAATAGGAGCAGTTCAATAGTATGGTTGACAGACCCCTGAAACCTTCTCAAGAAAGTCTATGAGTTAAAACTATTTTGATGCTACTACCAAGATACAATTTGCTTTTTCTTTAATGTTTTGACATTTGCACTGATGGTACAAAAGCCATGGCAAGTAATATGCTGGAAGTGTAACATGAATTAAGTCCAAGGAAGCAAACTGTTCTGAAAGTCTGTGCATTTATTTTGTCAGGCACTAACAGTAGCAAAGAAAAAGAAAACTAATAATAAAGGCTAGTTTCATTTAAGAATATCCGCCAAAAAGCAAAAATTTAGTAAGTTTATAAAACTGCAATCATAAGCACTATATTTTGTGTGATAAAACAGAACTATGAATAAAACACTCTTAATTGAACATACAATCAATTACAAGGAAAACACTATGCAATTTAAGTTATGAGCTAAACCTTTTTTTTCTTTATAGCATACCTAAAATGAAAAAAAAACTATTCTGATTTGGAAACAAAAATAAACTTCTCACTTCAAGGATGACTGAAGATATCAAAATCCAGTGAAAAATGTGAGCATTCATGAAAAAATCAGAAATAAAACAATTTCAGACCCACTATTGTGAAACTGACCAAACAACCAGAAGGCTATTTTGGAGATTAGTGATAATTTTAACAAATGTGATCCTTATATAACAAAATGTATCAACATTTGGAAGATCTGAATAACCTGATGAATCAGTACTTTCCAAATGACCAACACATAATGTTAAAGTCATGCATGGGCGAATGATTCATTCAAAGGGTAAAATAAACCAATGGATTTTAATGGATAACAGATTATGGAGAGTTTATTGAATTGGTTTTAGACTTCACAGTGTCAATAACATAAGAAATTACTACCTGTTGAGTTTTTGTACAGTATCAAAGAAGAATAACCACAATTATCTGAAAAAGATGCTAAGTAAATGTCCTTCCTCAAACCACATATTTTTGTGAGACCAGATTTCCCTCTTATAATTTAACCAAAACAACAAAGTGCCTGCAACAGACTAAATGAAGAAGCAGATATTGAAATCCAACAGCAATTAGAGAGATTTGACAAAAAATAAAAAGGAGTTGAGGAGGTTGGGAGGGAAGAGATGGCTGGGGAAAAACAAAGGAGGGGACAACAATGCTCAAGAGGAAATGTACTCATTACCTTACTCATGTAACTGTAGCCCCTCTGTACAGTATCTTTATAATAAAATATACATAAAAAACACTCTTTTTACTAAATAGAATATATTAAGTATACAAAGGAGTTTCATTGTGGTATTTCTATAAGGTAAATAATGTACTGTGATCATTTTTTTCTGATGTTTATATCATTTATTTTACCACTTAATGGAATTTATTGCTACTTTTAAAAACTATTTGATGTGTATTTTTAAATATTCATAATTTTAATTTCTAATAAATATTGATAGAAATAATCCAAAGAAAAGCTCTTTGGAGCTATCAATACTTTTCAACAGTGGTCCTGAAACCAAAAGGTAGAAATTATCAAAGTTTAAAAAAAATTGGTATCTAAGCAGAAGACAGTAGTAATGAATTGTAAGGCTATTAAGATAAAAAGGCCAAAAAAATGAGGCTGAACACTCTGGAATGCTTGGAAGAACACAAAAGCAATGTGTCATTTGTAAATAAACTATATTTTGTGAGTTTGGGGGTTTGTTAATTGTACTTTTTTATGGGGCTTGAACTCTGAGCTTGGTTTCTGCCCCTCAGCTCTACAGCTCAAGGCTAGCGCTCTACCACTTGAGCCACTGTGCCATTTCTGGTTTTCTGAGTGGTTTATTGGAGATAAGAGTGGGGGGGGGGGACTGGGAAGGTGGCTCGGTGGAGCGCTTGCCTTGCGTGCTTGAGGCCCTGGGTTCAATTCCTCAGCACCACATAAGCAGAAAAAAAAAAAAGCCGGGAGTGGTGCTGTGGCTCAAGTGGTAGAGTGCTAGCCTTGAGCTGAAGCGCTGAGGGACAGCGCCCAGGCCCAGAGTTCAGGCCTCACAACTGGACCAAAAAAAAAAAGAGTCCCACAGACTTACCTGCCGGGCTGACTTTGAACCTTGATCCTCAGATCTCAGCTTCCTGAGTAGCTAGGATTACAGGTGTGAGCCACCAGCATCTGGTTTTTAATTGTACTTTTATTTATCTTTAAGTTAAAGGGGTTACCATTTAACATACCAGTTTATGAGTTCACTGTATCAATATCAGATCTTACAAACCTTACAAATCTTATAAATCTTTTATATCATATTTTGAATGAAAAACAAACACTGATATAAGCACAACATAATGTAATATTTCACTTAGATAAATCCTGCTAGGATACACAAATATCTTAAAAATGTGCTCTAATTGCATATCAGATGCTTAAGAATTGTTAATTGAAAAAAATAGCTGGGAAGGTGGCTCAGTGGTAGAGCGCTTGCCTTGCATGCCTGAGGCTCTGAGTTTGATTCCTCAGCACCACATAAGCAAAGAGAAAAAAAAACAAAACAGAAGTGGCGCTGTGGCTCAAGTGGAACACTAGCCTTGAACTGAAGAACTGAGGGACAGCGCCCAGGCCCAGAGTTCAGGCCCCACGACCAGCCCCCCCCCCCAAAAAAAAAAAAGAAAAAAGAAACTACTTTAAATAATTTTTTTTCTAAGACTTGCCTGCTGAAAACAATCAAGTATGTTGTTTTAGTGTAGTTCCAGTGAAATTTCATAGATTTCATATACACAGAAATGCATACACATATTTGGATTTGTATACAAATATATGTTAAATATTTAATTCTTGATATCAATTTTTTCCTATAGCAATTTTTTTCCAATGGCACCAAACTAAATTTCTCAATAATAAGTTACAGCTTGCTTCTATAGGAAACATTTCCTTATAGTCTAAATAACATACAAACAAAATTGCACATTATTATCAGTAAGTACCCTGAGGTTGAGACAGTGACTCTAAAACTAGAAATAGACTGAATTTTCTGGGTGTAACAAATAATCTCACAAATAAAAGTTAAAACTGAATCATAAAGTATTCAGGTAAGAATTGCTTTTAGAAAACTCATATCAAAGAAAATAATTTTATAAGAAATGATGCTAGCACAACAATCATGCTATTTGCAACAGAATGTGTTAAATCAAGACAAAAATACCCAAAGTCACATTTTTATTATTAACATCTATATGACCATATAACATTTGTGCACAAGTGGTTGGATATCACTGCTGTGACCAGCTTTCTAATAATGGCTTACAGGCCTTTTTGTTTTCCATGAACCCATTTTATTATTCAATAGGTAAGGAAACAAAAAGTGAATCTAGAAGCTGCTTCTGAGTATAATGTACCGTAGGCTGATGATGGTTTGAGGGCTTTCAGAAGATAATTCAGGAAAAAGTATTCCAGATCCTGAAAATACCATCTACGTTGTCATTAACAAAATGACCTTGAATACATAAATCACTTATCCTCTCAAAACTTTATCTGTAAATAAGAAATTTTCAGTGCTATGCTCTGAATATTATATTCTCATATATGGAATCCTCACAGAAAGGATTGGTATCCTTAGAAAATATAATGGTCCTAGATGTGTCTCTTTCCTATAATGCCACAGAACAACACAGTGAAAAGATAGTTGTCTAAGAACAAAAGAGTGTGCCCTCACCACACACCAAATTTCCTAACCTCCAGAACTGTGAGAAAAAAGAACAACAACAAAAAACACTTTTATGTAAAAAAGCCAACAAGTCTATGGCTAAGAAATTAGGAGACAGTTGATATGCTTCTTCCACCTTCAAGCATCTATAATTTATTAAAGTGATGCAAAGATTTAGAACAGGGAGACTAAGTGGGGCAGATTATATACTTTCTAATGGGAAAACGACAGTAGTTTGAGAGATTCATCCTAGCTATTTAAAAATGTATATCATACATCAGCTATTTTCCCTTGAATTGATAATATATAATAAAATGAACAATTTTAAGAATCACCAGAAAATCTAGAAAATATGTCACAGAATAACTTTCCAATCTTAAAAACAGAATAAAATATTACAATTGATGTGATTTATACAGCTATGATTTATTGAATGCCTAACTCATCATGATAACAATCTGAAAGATAGGCATTGCTGTCTTCAGTGAAGAAACCGAGAACCAGAGAGATTATTAAATAACTCATCCAAAAGAAACTAAATTAAAAACTGTCCTAGATGACTGTGTCTCACTTAAAGCAATACTGTATTACAAAAACATAAAGCATTTATGATTCCTATAAGTACTTATGTTATTGTTACATTTTAATGACTAATAACAGAAAATGGAACAGTATGGAAAAGTAAAAGGAGCAGTATGGAAAAATAAACTACACAAATACAGCAAAATAACTTAAAACATAGAAGAAACACTAATAGTAAAACTTCCAAAATTGGGTGAGATATGGGATTAGATGGCTTTTTAAGGTACATTCCAAATCTCAAACTTAAAAGTTCCCAATTCATTGAGGCTTAAATAGGTTATTTAATCCGTTCTTCAACTGACTACAGGAAGTAATAACTTTATGTTATACAAATTGTACATTAACCACAAATGGCAAGTATAATATTTAAAGGAATAATACGGGAAATTATATAAGGAAAGATTGAAAGACCTGTTATTTTTAACTTTTTATTTTCTTTCATTGTGCTTTCTAAAAGAAAAATATATTGACAATTCCAAAGAAGAGTTTAACCTAGTTACTCTCATTTTCATAAAATGAGGGAAATTTGGTTAGTAGAACAAGACTTCATTTTTCATTTCTATTTGATTTTTTATACTTAGGATAAGACAAAACATTCTCCACGTAGATACAAAAAAATGTTCCCAAGAAAATTCCAATTAAAATTTAGTTTTTGGAAAAATCAAAAGAAAACTAAGATTCCTATGTATTATATAAAAGTGTAAAGAGAAGACAACAAACTAACAATTGTTATTATGATCTGTAGCAAGAAACAAAACAAAAAATTACTAACTTTGTTAAGTGAAAGAAGTCAGAATATAATCTCCTATGCCTTTCGTGGTCCTTTAGGTTTTAAGGAATGTTCTCCTTTCAAAAAATCTGACTGGCCAGGCACCAGTGGCTCATCCCTGTAATCCTAGCTACTGGGGAGGCTGAGATCTGAGGAACACGGTTCAAAGCCAGCCTGGGCACGAAAGTTTGTGAGACTCTTATCTCCAATAAACCATCAGAATACTGGAAGTAGCACTGTGACTCAAGTGGTAGAGTGTGCTTGCCTTGAGCTGAAGAGCTGAGGGACAGAAACCAGGCCCAGAGTTGAAGCCCTAAGACCAACAAAACAATAAAAAAAATCTGACTGATAAACAAAATCTGCAAATTGTGCAGTACAATATAAACATTAAAATGCACATCTAAGGGGCCGTAATAAATATAGAAGGAATTTATAGAACAACTGCAACAGAATACATTCTTTCCAAGTACACATGGAACATGTGCGTGGCCAAAACACAAAATCTCAGTAAACCTAAAATAACCAGAATCATATACAGTACATTGTCTCATCACAATGAAAATTTTAAGTCGATATCAGTAATAGAAGCTACATAGAACATTCTCAAATATTCAAAGTTAAACAGCAACTTCTATATAACCTATAGAACAATGAAGAAGACATAATGGAAATTGGGAAATCATTTGAATTGAATGAAAATAAAAATACAACTTAGTACAGGTTCAACTACAGAAACATGCAATGATAAGTAGAGGGCTGGGAAGGTGACTCAGTGGTAGAGTAATGATTGCCTTGCATGCATGAGGCCCTGGGTTCGATTCCTCAGCATCACATAAGCAGAAAAGGCCAGAAGTGGTGCTGTGGCTCAAGTGGTAGAGCGCTAGCCTTGAGCTGAAGAGTTGAGGGACAGCACCCAGGCCCAGATTTCAGGTCCCATGACCAACCATAAAAAAAAAGATAAGTACATAGAGAGACAGACAGACAGACAGACAGACAGATAGGTAGATAAATTTACTGATTCCTGCAGTTGTAGACAAGGCTCAGATAAGGCTGAAATCTACAGAGCAAGTAGGCCTCAGACTGACAAGCTGCAACTTTCTGGGTACACACTAAAGCTGCTATTTAGGTGGAAATTCTTCAGATTTTCAAAAGACTGAGTCAGCCCTCCAGGTTATCTGGAATAATCTAATTTATCTAAAGTTCCCAAGCTACCTTTACACCAACACTTAGATAAATGATTAACAATTAGAATCTGTAGCACAGCTAAGCTGACTACAAAACTGATCATAACAATACACTAAACTTGGTGAGATGAAGAGAAAGCAGTGGTTATGGAGAATTTCAGAGTTATCTCAGAACAGTCCAATATCAATTCTCTAAACATTCATCATAGGAAAATTTTAAAATACAGACAAGATAAGGAAAAAAGATATGAAAGAAAAAAATTCAATAAGAGTAAGTATGCTGAGCCAGGTGATCGTGGCTCACATCTGTAATCCTAGCTACTAAGGAGGCTGAGATCTGAGAATCACGGCTCAAAGCCAGCCCAGGCAAGAAATTCTGTGAGACTCTTATCTCCAATTGACCACTACAAAACGAGCAGTTGTGGTTCAAGTAGTAAAGCGCTTGCCTTGAGTTGAAGAGCTCAGGAACAGCGCCCAGGCCCAGAATTCAAGCCCCATGACTGACAAAAAAAAAAAAAAAAAGTATGCTGTACAACTACCTATCTCAAGAAATACCATTATAGATCATGATAGATCATGTAGAGTTTTCAAAGACTAATGACACTAAATTTTCTTACTGTGTTCCAGAGTTAACTTCAGAGTCAAAAGTTGAGAGCTAGAAGTATCCTTTAAAGCAGCTAATTCCTTTTTTTTTCTTTTTGTCAGTACCAGGGCTTGAACTCAGGGCCTCAAGTTCTTACTGAGTTTGCTTGCTTATGGCTTATGATCTACCACTTGATTCATACCTCCAGTCCAGCATTTTGCTGGTTAATTAGAGACAAAATCTCAAGGGCTTTTCTGCTTGGGCTGACTTTGAGTCTTGATCCTCTGATGTCAGCCTCCTGAGCAGCTAGGATTACAAGCCTGAGCCACTGGCTCCTACTTTCAATTCCTTCATTTTTTAAATGGGTGAACTCTCCCAATAGTTCTCACCATTGCAACATACTGCCTTCAAGCTGCTTTACATTTTACTGAAATATCTATATACCTAGGACACGTCATCATACTAAACTATTTCTTTACTTCTATTTTTTAAATTCATCCACAGGCATTTTGTGAATTAAAAAAGTTCCCTCCCTCACCCAAGAAAAAATAAAACAAAAAGAAAATAAATTAACATCAGCAATAAAACCTACTTTCTCCAGGTTAAATGCATCTATTTCTTGGGGCTATGGTTCAGGGAAGAAGGTTTGATGAGATGAACCCCAAAGTTACACCTCAGGTCTACACTCCACATTTCACATCCAAATCTGCATACCCACTTTCAGTAGCCCTGCTTACTAACCATACATCATTTACCAATGGAGAAAATCAATTGGGTATTCCATAAAAAATACTATATTTATAAATGAGTCACATATAGGAAAAAAACTTTTAAAACCACTATTAAAACTCTTGGCATACCCAAACTCTAAAATTTGTAAATAGTCAAGCAAAAACACAATGTTAAGAATGAAATAGGAACACTTTATTGCCAATGGTTTGTTTTAAAAGGTGACATTTTGTGTTTGTTTTCTTTTGTAAGATCAGAAATGTTTCCATAAGTGCTATATTTGAAAAACATAGATGGAAAAAAATAAAGCAAAGCATTTCCCTAAGCAATAAATGTCACTGGATTTTCACCAGGACATTTATCTTTCTAAAATAAAACAGTTGCATACACCAGCTAGTTAAAGTTAGCATGTTATCTTTTCAATTTATTTCCTTAAGTGAAAATCTCTATAATCACATTTGTAGATATATTATTGTTGTTTTATGAAATTGTCATAACGTTTTTATTACAAAAAGATGGTCTCAAAAATAATCCTTTCAGGGTCTGGGAAGGTGGCTCAGTGGTAGCCTGCTTGCCTTGCATGCATGAAGCCCTGGGTTCAATTCCTCAGCACCAAATAAGCAGAAAAAGTCGGAAGTGGTGCTGTGGCTTAAGTGGTACAGCACTAGCCTTGAACTGAAGAGTTGAGGGACAGTGCCCAGGCCCAGAGTTCAGGCCCCACAATCGACAAAAAAAAAAAAAATCCTTTCATTTCTATAAACATTCAAAAATAAATAAATAAATGAGATTGAAAAGAATTGATGACTTAAGTAAAATATAACCAATTTACATCTTTTTCAAAGAGACCTTTCTTTTTCATTTTATTGGTAAAATTTCTCATACATTCTACTTAACTGGCTGCTGGCAGTATAAACTTCCCTTAAAATACACCTTTGGGAAAATTATTTAACCTTACCTGACTTGACATTTTACTTGAGATTTCCTTTACATTTAGAGTAATGGATTTATCTATACCATTTTATACTGAAAGTTAATTTTATTGTTATTAAGGTATTGTACAGAAAATTTACCATTTCATAAGTCAGGCAATGAGTACACGGTTCTTTTTTGGACAATGTCACCCCTTCCTTTGCTTTCTCCCAGTTTCTCCCTCATTTGATACTTTTTTATCATTGTTGGTGGTCATGGTAGGGCTTGAACTCAGGTCCTGGGTGCTATCCTTGAGCTGTTTCTGCTCAAGGCTAGGCTCTACAACTTTGAGCCACAGCTCCACTTCCAGTTTTCTGGTGGTTAACTGGAGATAAGACTCTCATGGACTTTCCTGCAGGAGCTGGCTTTAAACCACAATCCTTAGATCTTAGCCTCTTGTGTAGCTAGGATTACAGGCGTGAGCCAATGGCACCCTGCTCATTTGGTACTTTTCAACATTTCTTTCTTAGATAATATGATGGGTTTATGTTTCACAGAGGTGGATATTTCATCAACTTCATTTGATACAGAACTACAATCTCTATAGCTAAAAGAGAGATTTAGGAAGTGGGAGAGCCAGGATGCTTAGACAGGATGAAAGCTACTACATTTCTAAGTAGTTTTAAATTACCTTTCCAAATGATTCTCATGGCCTGAACTTGTCTCCTCTACTTCATGCTCATTATACCATTAACTACATACAGCCCATTAAGTGCTACTATGGTTGCTATATATGTTTGATAACTATTATTAGCCACTTGACAAATTAATTTTTTATTTTACTGTGAAATACATAATGGCTGGTGGATATTAAGAGAAAGTAAGTTACTTGAGAGAGCTATACTGTGGGACATGAAAGATCCTTTAAACTTTATAATTAAAAGCCATCATTATTTCATTTGACCAGGAGTCTGAGATAGGAAGGGTGGGTACTTATCACAAAGGAAACAGGTTCAAAAACATCGCTTTCAAAATTATATTAAGTGAAGTAAGCCAGGCCCAAAGAAACATAGGTCCCATGGTTTCCCTTATTTGCAATTACTAGTACATGTCTGAGACAAGCAGAAAAGGTCAGATAAGTTGATGTTAGGTGAAATGAACCCCAAGATAAGTATTTAAATGTTTTTTTTCTTTCTTGCAATTGTTTGTAACATATTTATAAGATGATTTCTTTGTTGCTTTGTATGTCCCTCCCCCACAGTATAACCCCTGCTTTCATTATACTTGATGTTGTTATAATTTGTGGAGGAGAAGGGCAAAAACAAACCATTTAAATAGGATACAGGTGGATCCATTGCAACAATGAGATGTACAAGTCGTTAGGTTGAAAACGAACTTTACAACTTTGGCCGGATGGGGAAGGAGGCGGGGGAGATGGGAAGAGATGGAAAGAGATGGGAAGAGATGGGAAGGGATGGGAAGGGACGGGAAGGGTAAACAAAGGAGGAGGCAACAATGCTTGATAAGAAATGTACTCATTATCTTGCCCATGTAATTGTAACCCCTCTGTACGGTTACAATAAACAAAAAAACATTGCTTTCAGTCAGGTCTCATTTCTAGTACATAATGCTAGGGTCTTCACAGATCATAGTTGTTGGAAATAAAATAATATGTATCAAATAAATGGTTAAGATAGTGCTAGACATAAAATTTGTGCTCAGTTTTCCAGTGTGCACAATAATTCCTCTCCCTCAGTCTTTGCTCATTACTGTAGTTATTTGGTATTCCTTTTAAAATAACATAATTTAGAAATCTCACCAAATCTTCCTATTCATATTAATGTTCTCCAGAAATATAGAAAATCCAATATTCTTCCAACTTTGAACCTTTCAAATTGATTTAATTTAGTTGAAAAGATTTATTTATATTTATCATATATTTAACACATCAATAAAACAAATAAACTATGTTCATATTTTGTTACCATGGAAGATTCCTCATAATTTGGTCCCAACCTATCTTTCCAGATTTACTTCTAGCCACATATACTCCTCTAGTCACAATAGAATGTTACCCAAATACACCCTGTATTTTTCTCAGTTTCCTCTGCTGGAAATTCCCTTCCCACCCATTTCCTCTTATTCAAACTCAATTCCTTCTCCAAGACCTGTACTAGTACCATCTACTTGTATATAGGCAGGCTTCCTGATCCACAAAAATTAAAATTAATCTCTCCTTACCATATGAAGCTACTGTACTTTCTCTGAACTTGTGCTTCATTTAAAGTTCACTGGGTACTGAATGGAGCTGGCTCTAAAAGCTGGTAACTTTTTTTTTTGTAACAGGTACTATCATTATCTTTACATGATTATATGGGGATAGTAGATACTTGAAATTTTTTATTGAATGCAAACAGAAATCTGCCTTATTTTAGCTTGTTTTTTTTTTTTGTTTTTTTTTATCACATCTGTTTCCTTAACTTCTACTCCTGGTTCCCTCCAGCTTAGTTTTCATCACTACAACGGGCATCTCTATAGACTTAATCATGTCATTTTCCAACCTATATCTTTTTATTGTTCCACATCATCTAAAGGAATACAGTTTCCAAACATAGTCATCATGGTGCAACCTTTACGAACCATTCTAACATCACATTCAATAAACTGTATCCCAGGGGAACATGTATGTTTAAGTCTTGGACTGCCCTTTACTAAAGTTGTAAATTTTTTTGTTTTTCTGATTATGTAGCCCAGGCTGCCTTCCAATTTGCAATCCTCCTGCCTCAGCCTCCCAAGTACAAGGGTTACAGGTATAAGGCAAAATGCCTGGATGAAATTGTAATTGTGAGTATGTTAAATTCTGAAATTACAACTGGAAAAAGGCTGGAAAGCTCTCTAGCTTCACCATTTTCTCCCTATTTTCTTTGTAACTTTCTAGTCTTATGTGAAATTGAGTAAATTCTGCATCTCTGAAAAACACAAAAGTTAGCATTAGAATCTAAGCTCTAGGTTCCTCAAAAATTAAAAGGATTACATTCCAGATTTTAAAGCAAAGAAGCTTTAAGTGCTGTTCATTTCTGGTCCCTTATTCATAATATGATGAAATGTGATAATATATAGAAAAATTTAAATCATGTTTTACTTACAATAGTGGTACAGCACTGGGCACCTGTGGCTCATATCTGAAATCTTAGCTACTCAAGAGGCTGAGATCTGAAAATAATGGTTTGAAGGCAGTTAAATCCTTGAGACTCTTATCTCCAAATAACCACCAAAAAAGCTGGAAATGGAGCTGTGGCTCAAGTGTTGGTAGAGTACCAGCCTTGAGCACAAAAGCTCAGGGTCAGAGATAGCACCCAGGCTCAGAGTTGAAGCTCCAGGACCAACTAGCCAAAAATAAAAAGGCACATCCCAACAAGAATGTGAAAATATTTTATTTTCATGTTCACTTGTTTATATGTCTTTTTTGGTGAATACCTGTTCAGACCCATTGACTATCTTAAACATTGATTTTTTAAAATTTCTTCATATCTTCATTTGTTGTCCTACTCTGTCCTACTCTGTGTGTGTGCTGGTCTGGAGCTTGACCTCTGGGCCTGGGCTCTGTCCCTGAGCTTTTATGCTTAAGGCTAACGGTCTATCACTTGACTGCAGTGATCTGAAGTAGTTAGATTGCTGGTACATACAACACTGTAGTAAGGCTAGACAATTGCTCTGCCTGAAAACTGGGAGCTTGTTAACCTTAAAGAGCCAAATAAGATAAATACCTTTGGCATAGTCTACTTCTATGTCAGATTTATAGCTCTCCGTAAAGGTTTTATTTGTTTGCATTTTGTTTTAGCCTGTTTAGGTGCCAGGTGTTCATCTAAAGTAATCCTCAGCTATTTCAATACTTTAAAAAAGAAAAGCATAAATATACATAATAAATTTCAAATATTCTTAAACTCTTAGGGTTTTTTTCCCTTTCTTTTTTTATTTTGCCAATCCTGAGGCCTGAACTCTGGGCCTTGGGGCTGTCCTTGGGCTCCTTTTAATCCTTTTACTGTTCTACCAGTTGAGTCACAGTGCCAATTCCAGCTTTTCTGGGATTTAATTGGAGATGAGTCTCACAGACTTTCTTGCCTTGGCTGGCTTCAAACTGTGATCCTTAGCTCTCAGCCTCCTGAGTAGTTGGGGTTATAGGCATGAGCTGGAAGTGCCCAACTTAAAATCTTAGTTTAAAAAAACTACAATTATTTTTTAATATGAACATAAACTTTTATGTCTTTGTTAGAAAACCAATATTTATCAGTGTTTTGTGAAAAGTGACTTAAATAATAAGAAGTTCTGAGTCAGAGTAATTTATATATCCTGCCATATTATGACCATACCCACCAACCCCAAAGGAGCAATGCTACCGCTAACTGTCCCCTTCGGCAGGCTGGGGTTACGGGTACTCAATTTCTTTTGCTAGATGAACTTACATGCTAATTGAAAATGGTCCCAAATCACGGACACAGCTTGAAAGTAAAGATAGTTGGGCAAGAAAAGGAACAACTATTTTATCTCTGTAGAGTGACCATTGTTTTCTATGGGCATCTGACTCTAGCATTGAGAAAGACAAAATAATCTATATTCCAACTTGCCTTTTAATTTTATTTATCCTACTTTGCTATTCCTCCAACATACAGGAAAAGGTTAAGCAACAAAAGGTACTTTTATCTATAATTAATTGTATTTTATCTCTAATATTTAAATATATTTCTATCTCTAAATTTATTTGTCTATATAAAATATGAACGAAAAATCATTCACTGAAATACCAGTACCTTTGTTCCACAATTCTTTCCATACTACACAGCACAGAATAAAACAATAAAAGGAATAGAATATAATTTAAAGTATTTTCCAACTTAAGTGGAATACATTAAACTTTACTGAGACTATAACAATAAGCATAAAACCAAATAAAATACTGGGAATACAAATCATTACCTATGCCATACTAAATGTACTTTCTCAGGTAAATTACACAGGGGATAATGCAAGTACATACAAACCACCTAAAACTAAATCTTACCAAACTGCACAACCTGTATCGGAACACTTTGAAGCTAAGGCAAGGGTTTTCTTTTTAAACAAAGCTGGCCTTCAAGATATTTTAAGCTACTGTCAATAATGTGAACAAATAAGCATATCTGGAATTTTTCTATTAATTTGTAATGATTAATAAAACTAAAAAAAAACTAAACACTCATCTAAAAGAAATTGGCAGAGAGTTATTATATAACTTTTAAAGTTAAGAAAACACTCCTTTCATAGAATAAGAAAATCAAATATACAACAAAGAACAAATCTTACTTCCTATCTCATGAGTACTTATATACCTTTGATCTAATGCATTTCTAGAACAAATTGAAAATTCAAATTTAAAGAATGATTCTGCAATGTAAATTTATGTCAATTAATACCTACTTCTGACCACAAGAAATTTGTTCTTTCAATCAGGTCAGAAACCTGCCAATTATCATATAATAATTTTTGAGACTATTTAAAACAAAAACTCTATAAAGAAGCAGCTAAATAAATTATCAAAAACTGGAAAGCAGAATAAGTTAATAAACTTAGGAACTAGGAAAATATGTTATTGGTCTTTTTTAAAAATTGAGAGTAGAAGAAAATAAATCATATGATATGCTTCAAAGTAAAAATGGATATCCTATTTACGGTTTAACACATATATACATTTAAAGACCAAACATATTTAAATTAGCACACATTGAGTAAACTGAGCACATGTATAGCTATATCCATCTAATAAGAACTAGGGAATGAAGAGATAACAAATATTATTAATATATCAAAAATCAACAGTTGGGTAGAAAATCACTGTAGTAAATTCTGTGTGGTATCTGAGAAACTGCAAGAAGGACAATAGACCTGTACAAAGTAAACAAAGCATGAAGTGGATGGTGGTTTCCCAAAGAATGTGAGAAGGAGAAAGGATGTGAGCTCTAGGGCATAGAATAAAGAAATTGCCTAGGAAGAAGAACATAGATCAAATGCAGATAGGTAGATTTCTTCTAGGAATATGAATAAACTCTCTCACAGTTTCTGGTTTCTTAATGATATAACAAGGTAACCCACCAAAACTGAGAAGGGTGGGAATGTTTGGAGTTGCAGACTAATATGACTGTCTTCCAGGAAAAATAAGAAAATCAATTAAGAAAGCTAGCAGAAATAACAAAGCAGTTATTCATTTCCTCCCTCCCACATTCCCACCTGCCCTAGTCACAGTCATGAAAGAAATACCCTTGCTGTATCATGGAGATTGAGGTTCCGATGCACTAGAACAGACACCCCTAAAATGTAACTGAGACAACTTGAAGATTATTTTATCTCATGTGGAAAAGGCCAAAAGTAGGATATTCGAGATGGAATAGTAGTTCCACAAAGTCTTCTGGGGTATAGGCTGTTTGACCTCTCTAAAGTGCGATTGCTGGTCCAGCTGACCAATCTGTGTGCCTATTGGCTAGAGGAGGAAGGAGTGAAGGAGGTACTCCTCTTCCTTTCTTTCCTTTAAAACAGACTGTCAGACGGTTGTATTTCTTTTACTTCATTGGTCATGGGGCCAATGCTAGTTAAAAGAAAGATAGTGAAATGTCTTTTACTGAGGTAGCCCTGAGTCTAGCTAAACACCAGAGTTCTTAATACTAAGAGAAGAACAGATACTGGAGGGCTGGAGGGACAAGCCATCCTTGATATATCTATGTACCTCATGGCTTCCTAATACCCTCTCTACTATCAGTGCTACAGTGAGTAGACATCAGATCTACGCCATGCCAGATTCTCTCTCCTGAGTATTTCTATTTGGGACACAGCAATCAAGCCAATTTTTTTCTGAGGAAGGAAAGGCAATTCAAGGCTGCAGTAGAAGAGAAAACATAACTGAAAATGTGCTTTCCTGTAAAAGCTGTAAGCAATTCTTTTTGTATAGGTTTGGTTTTTAAGACAAGGTCTTGCCATATAACTCAGCCTGGTGTCCAACTTGTAATCCTTCTTCCTCTACCTCCTTTGTGCTGGGATTACAAGGCTTACAGTACCACTACTAGCTATATGTAATTCTTTATCTGGATTTGTACACCTCTCCTATTGTTCTATATAGAAATTTCTTCCCTTGACTTACTTTGAATGTATTTAGCTCTCTACAATTAAAGAATTCCTTCCAGGCACTAGTAGCTCAGGAGTATAATCTTTGCTACCCTGGAGGCTGAGATCTGAGGAATGAGGTTTGAAACCAGCCCAGGTAGACAAATCCATGAGACTCTTTTTTTTAAATTTAATTTAATTTTATTTGTGAACATACTGTACAGAGGGGTTACAATTACATGGGCAGGATAATGCGTACATTTCTTACCAAGTCCATGAGACTCTTATTCCAATTAACAAGCAAAAAGCCAGAAGTAGAGGTATGGCTTAAGCAGTAGAGCACTAGCTTATGAGCAAAAAGCCAACCGAAAGCACAAGCCCCGAGCTAAAATCCCAGTCAACACCTACACTAAATAAATAAATAAATAAAACCCCAAACAGAATCCTGATAATAAGAAAGTTATGATTGTAAGAACAAACTGCCCTCCTTATAATATAGTAAGAGCAATACAGGTTATTCTCTTTACTCTGGAAGAGGACAAATTAAGATACCAGGAAGGTGATGAATAAATTTACTATATAGTCACAGCTATCTACAGCAGTTTCTTTGTTCTGGTGAAAGCACAGAGTCTTTGGTATACTGTACTACTGTTCCCAGCTGCTCTCTGTTCTTCTATGTGAACTGTCTAAACATTCAGTGGCATCAGGTATCTACAGCAGTTTCTCTGTTCTGGTGAAAGCACAGAGTCTGTAGTATATTGTACTACATTCCCAGGTGTTCTCTGTTCTTCTATGTGAACTGTCTAAACCTCTTCAATGGCATCAGGCTTAATTACATCACTCCCTCTGGACAAAAAAAAAAGATGAAGCAACTTCTAAGCAAAACCTTCTAAAGCTAGCATTATTATTCCATAAATCCATTATAATTCCAGTAATTCCATCATTATTCCTTCCCCTCTGACATTAGGAGGAACACATCTTCATCTCGGGTCTTGGAATGAAGATAGTATGAAGCAGATCCATAGTTGTTTAATGAAATGTTGCTGTTCCTGTTGCTATCATAGCATCATAATGTAAGATGACTAATAAAGGAAACCGTTCAGGATGTATGCTATATATAGGCATTCTCAGGTATGCCAGGAAGGACTAATAGAATAAAAATTTGATACCCGTTACCTCCGTGTTCTAATGTTATCACCACTGCTTAGTTAATTTATTAAGCTAGTAAGCTAACAGTTGTTAGCATATGTCTTTATCTTTCAGGACTTCTATATCTAATTTGTTCAAAACTTGATAATTAGCCACCTTAACATCCTACAAATAGTAAGGTAGTTCCCTATTACCTCTCCCTTTGGCTAAAGTAATAATCCATTAATTTATCTTTCTGCTTCAGCCTCCTTCTGTGAATCTATCCCTACATTTATATAGATTTGTAAATACATTTACAACATCACATTTTGTTAGAAATTTTTTATGCCAATCTTTTTTAGCTGGACACAGATGAGTAAGTGCTTACCAGCCTCTTTCCAGGCTTTGCAGAAATGTCAGACTGGTACAGACTCAACTACTACTTGCTAATTTCTAGCCATGGACTATAAGAGAAGTCACCCCATCTTGGAAAGTCCCAGTTTGGGGTTTTTTTTATTATAAAGCAAGAACCATACCAAAAACTATATTTTATAGTTTTATGGTGAGGGTGAATAAAATGAGTGGCTGCCTCCATTGCAGAATATAGCAAATATCTGTGGAATAACGGAACAACTCACTATAAACAATTCCACAGCCCTCATTTATTTATATGACTATCTTCTTTGTTAGACACTAAGTAAAATGTGAGAAGACCCTGAGACTTACGCAGTTGTATCTTGGGAGCTAGCACAGTATATATTCACAAAGCAGAAACTCAATGTTCACAATCCAAGTGGTAACATCTCTGAAAAGTTAGAGGGAAAGAAGACAGATGAACTAGAAACAGCAAAAATAAAGTACCTGACCATAATTTTCCCTCAGGACCTTGTGTGATTTCATGTGCAAAACAAAGGATTTTGTATCATGGTGGGCATCTCTTTCTTAACATGCCCAAACTATAGCCTATTTAATTTACAGGTGAATTTATAATGTAATGCCCAAGATGGCAATAAGTATCTCAATATTACTCACTGTGTTTACAATTGTTCTGGTTTAAAGAATACTTTGTCAAGTACAGAATAGTTTGAAGAAATGCTCCTTGTATACTATCTCAGTGATGTTTCAGGTTTTATTCCCTATAAGCTGATGCTTCAAGATCAATAGATAATAATTCTCAAGGGTAATACAAACAAAAAAAGATCCTAAAAAGATGAAAATACTTCTCCATTTGACAGGAGATTCTTCCCCCACATCGCTTCCTGTCTGCTGTACAAAATCTAATTGTAAAAACAGTACGGCCGTCTTACTTCTGGAGTATTTAACTGAAGTTCAAGGATTTTTTTGGTTTTATTTTAAAGGTGAGTCCTTGAATATGGATTAACTCGTTCCCAATGAATTGACTTGACATTTTAAAAGTGGTATTTTATTTCAAATAGCCCAAGAAACAGTTTTGCTGAGAATATCCAAAAATTCTAGCTCTAAAAATCCAAACAGAAGAAAAAAGGAAGCTTGCCAGAAATACCAAACTATGATATGGTTTGTATTATAATTGATACTATTCTAAGCTTTTAACCATAACAGAGAAAAACAATAAAACAAACCATTCCATCTACTTTGGGAGATTATGAAACATTAATTTAAAGAAGTATACTTAATGTTAAAATGTTATTTCTTTAAAATAGTGACCCAAGCTAGTGCTGGTATCTCAGGCCTGTAATCCTAGCTACTCAAGAATCTGAGATCTGAGAGCTGTGGTTCAAATCCAGCCTGAGCAGGAAAGTCCACAAGTCTCTTATCTCTAATTAACCACTAAGCCAGAAGTGGAGCTGTGGCTGAAGTGGTAGCACCTAGCCTTGAGCAAAAAAGCTCAGGGACAGCACTCAGGCCCTGAGTTCGAGCCCTAGCATCATCAGCACACACACACAAAAAACAAAATCAAAATAGTAGCATCAGGGTGATACATGTCAAATGGCTGATATGTGACTGATCTTAACTTGTAAAAATGGCAATTTTATTATCAACTCTGTGTTGCTTGTTTTTAAGACAGAATCTTACTGTGTAGCTCAGGCTGGCTTTGAACTTCCCATCCTCCAGTCTCAATTTACTATAAGTTGGGACTGTAAGTAAGTTTCACCATAGTTCTTCTCAACTTTTTAAACCTGGTTTTGATCTTTTGCTGAAACATAGATAATTGTTTACTTAATACCCATAATATTTTATAGGTATATCTAGTAGGGTACTTGTGATGATAAATTGTAATTAACTCCTTACAATTCTTTTTTTTTGGGGGGGGGGGTCTGGTCATAGGGCCTGAACTCTGGGCCTGGGCGCTGTCCCTCAGCTCTTCAGCTCAAGGCTAGCGCTCTACCACTTGAGCCACAACACCACTTCTGGCTTTTTTCTTTTTGCTTATGTGGTGATGAGGAATCAAACCCAGGGCCTCATGCATGTAAGGCAAGCGCTCTACCATTGAGCCACCTTCCCAGCCCAACTCCTTACACTTCTTATTCCTACTTTGTGGCTATAATAGAATATCTGGAGATTGGAAAACTCATAAAGAACAGAGGTTTATTTCTTACAGTTCTAGAGGCTGAGAAGTCCAAATCTGAGGGTTCTACAACTAGTAAGGAACTTGTTGGACGATATTTACATGATCTAAGGTGGTAAGGTACCCATGTGTTCAATGTGCATTTGCATGAGAGGCAGAGAGGGGGGCAGAGGAAAGGAGGGAAGTACAGAAAAAAATATACTAGACCCTTCCTTTTATCAGAAACCCATTCTCAAGATAACCTGCTCATTCTGGCAGTAGTCATATTAATCACTGATTTGTCTTCATTATCTAATCACCTCTTAAAGGATTCATCTGTCAACAGGATTACATGGGTTGAAGTTTTTCAAACACATGATCATTTGGGGGTACACATTCAAACCACAGCAAGAATGTAATAAACATATACAGGCAGAAAGCATTTCTGTATTTTCAGGTACCAAGAGTCTGGAATATAGTAGTTCTTATATAGCTGCTAGATACAAGAGTAACATATATTTATGAATAGAATGGTTTAGGAAAAAAATATGTAAAGCAACTATTAAGTTTGCATGCAAACATTATCAAAACCAAGACTGATTTAAATGGTTAAAATCTGCTGTTGAACCTAAACATTTCCTTAAAATACATTTGGTCCAGACCAAATTATTACTCCAGACCAAAGAAACTGTAGATTTCTTTATTCACAAACCAATAATCCTACATTTCTATTTCTTTTCTTCTTTTGTTTTCTATTTCTTTCAGTATATTACCTGGAGGCTAAAAGAAAATGAAAGGAGACAGAAATGCTTTACATAGGTGATACCCTTCTTTATATACATTTTGATGAAAGCAGTAGATGATCAGTCCAATCATTTAAATTGGTTTGTTACAATGTCTGTGGATTCCAGTTTTTACTGTGGTACTATCTCTTAAAATTTGTATTCTAATTTGAAAATATGTACTATCTTTTCAATTTTTGAAATTTAAATATTGAAATTTTGTTTTGAATTTGCTAAAGAAAACCAAGTTTATACCGTACAGATAACCACATAGTTCCTGTCTGATCATAAAGCAAACAAAACCAGAACACAAAGTACAGAAACATTCACAAATTTTCTAAGGCTAAGAGAAATCTTAAGTTTTTTTTGAGGTGTCTAGAAATTCTCAGAAAAAAAATTCAAGTTTCCACAAGAAATCCGGGCTATATGTTACAAATCCAACAAACGAAGACAGAGTGAGACTAGCATTAGTAACTGTTCATTTATGTGTCCAGCCTCTGATCTTCAACCTCAATACTATCATTATAATACGATATTTCAAATTTAGTCAAACTAATGTAGTTCATGAGGAAAATAGCTGAACTGTACCAAATGAGAGGTCTGTTTCATGAAAAAGGAACTCTATTATCAGCCAGGCCCCGGTGGCTCATGCCTGTAATCCTAGCTACACAGGAGGCTGACATATGAAGATCAAGGTTCAAAGCCAGCCCGGGCAGGAAAGTCCATGAGCTCTTATCTCCAATAAACCACTAGAAAATCGGAAATGGTGCTATGGCTCAAGCAGTAGAGCACTCACCTTGAGCTAAAGAGTGCAGGGACAGCGCCCAAGCCCAGAGTTCAAGCCCCACGACTGACCAAAAAAAAAAAAAAAAAGGAACACTATAGTCATCCATGTATGTCAGATAAATAAAACATGGCTGATAAACAAGAACCTGTTCAAACACCAAAACTAAACTCATTCTGGTTAGCCTTGAAAGATTTTTATTAAATCTTTAGCTAGACACAGGTGGCTTACAACTGTAATCCTAGCTCTCAAGAGGTTGAGATCCAGAAAGATGTAAGTTTGAAATCAGTCCAGGCAGAAAAGTCTAAGGCACTCTATTTTCAAAATAACTATCAAAAAGCAGAGCTGGGGCTGAGCAAGAAAGCAGAGTGAGTTTGTGGCCCTGAGTACTGCCAAAAAGAAATTTTAAAACATTATTACAAAATCATTAATAGTGATTTGAGAATGTTTCATTATTTCTTTGATTTACAATTCAAGGAAAATACGTTAGAAGAATCACAATAAAATTAAATGATAGAAAGTTTATAAAATGACAGTATTTTCATTTTGACTAGTTTGCTTGTTTCACCTTATTTTTATTATTCAGTCATTTATTATCAGATACATAGATGCTAGAAACTAACAGGCAAGGATGAAAACTCAATTTAGTTTACATGACTAACTTGCAGCTGCTGAGCTCCACCTACAGGCAAAAGAAGATTCTTTCTAATAAGCTTTAAAATAAGACTAAAAGACAAACTATCACAAGCTTTCAATCAACCCGAATGCACATTAAAACAGACTAAATTTTTTTTTCTCATGGCCTAATAGCAAAACTTCTTAACTTAGTCAAAGGTAGGACCTCATTTCATATGTTTAAATGTTCAAATATTTTTACTAGAATAAATTATTTAAAAATTGTAACTATTTACTCTGTCTTCTAAAATTATGTGCTTTGCTACACTGACATTTAATGTTTTTCAAGACTCAAACCAAGTTCAATTGATATATGTGCCTATCTGAGGTGATGCTATGAAATATATTTTTTTCTACATTATTTCATACTGCAGAAGGAATCAAGGGAACATGAATTTGTTGGAGGAGTAAGAAATTTCTACTTTATTCAGTTTTGGTTCACTCATTTGTACAAATATTTGAATACTATCCTATAATGTTTGACTATGACGATACAAATATAAATGGACACAATAAAAACTGTAAAGAAAGCATAAGAATATACAAAGAAGAAGAAAAAAATTAACTTAAAGTCATATGTATTGAAAAGAAATGCGAGGAGGGTACAAATGAAGAGTTAAGAGAATGTAGTACCACGTTGCTGACCTTGTAGTTAAGATATTAGCTTCTCAAATAGCAATATACTTTCTGTACCAATCAGGTGTGAGGTGGGCCAGTCTAAAGTCCTTTCCCCTTTTCCCTGCCCTTTCCTTCCTTTCTCTCCATTTCCTTTCCTCCTCCCCTTCATTTCCTCCTCACCTTCCCCTTCTCCTTCCCTTCTCCCTCCCTCTCCTCCATCTCCCCATTCAGGGCCTTACTTGTTAGACAGGCATTCAATTATCGTGCTCTCTTATGTTAATGGACCTCAAGGTAGAATTTTGCTTTATGCCAGGGCTAGCCTTTGGCTGCAATTCTCTTCTCATTTCACTGAGGATGACAGGCAAGCCACCTTACTCAGCCACTATACTTTTATCATAGTTGGAATAACAGGTGTGCACCACTACACCCAGCTATTGAGTGAGATAAAGTCTTACAAATTTTTATGCCCAGGCTGGCTTGGGTGACCCTGATCTCCACCACTCAAACTATTATGATTATAGGCTTAAGCTACTTTGACTGGCTTGAAACTCCCCCCATGTGAAATAAATGTTCCTGGACAACAGACAACAATTTAAATGGTAAGGTTCTTGAAGGATAAAATTTCCAAGGATAAAATTTACACCGGAAACCAAGGAAGACAATTGAAAAACAGCTATTACATTTATCAGTGAAAGGAACTGAGTTTGTTTCAGTGAAGGAATTGAGGGAAAGACAATTTGTAATTAGAAATAAATGAAAAGTCAGTAGGAAAATAAAATGGAGAACTTTTGTTAACATGGGGAGAGATTAAGCCTATTCATAAATTAAGGTGGGGGAGCAAGTCCAGCAAAGGGAGAAAACTGAAGACAAAGAGAGAGAGTCCAATGAAGGATTCCTCTCCTTTTAAAGAAAAGAAAAAGACTGGTCTGACAGGGTAAGATAAGAAAGAGAAAGGGATAAGAGTTGAAGTTTCCTTTTAGTTCATGAATCAGGAAACCCGGTGGTGTGCAGAGATTGAATTGAGATTGGAGGGGAATCTGTAAAAACTGTGGGGATTGAGTAATAAATATATTTGGAACTAGAAATCCAGAGAAATCAGAATAGTTCATAAGAGCCGAAGAGAAGGGTTTTGAATTTTTTTCACTGTGAATCCCCTAAATTCTTTACTAAGACACAACTACACACATTTCTCATAATACATTAGAAGAGTAAGATTCTACCATATATAAATTTGTTGACAGTTATATTTTAAAGAGGACTCCCAAACTTAAATGTCAGTCCTGATTGCAGGACTAACATCCAAACAATAAATAGTTTTAACAAATTCTAGATGTGAAATCTAATTGAAATAATTCCACAAATTTTCAGTAAAATTATACTTTAGCTTACCAGTAGGCTACTCTAGTCTTTGCCCACTTCTCAGATTAGAAAATGACTAAAGGATAACAGAGTCAAAAATTCACAAACATCTAGATGACAGGTTTGTACATATCAAGAACACTGATTTCTTTTTTTTTTTCTCCAGTTGTGGGGCCTGAACTCTGGGCCTGGGCACTGTCCCTCAGCTCTTCAGCTCAAGGCTAGCGCTCTACCACTTGAGCCACAGCGCCACTTCCGGCTTTTTTCTTTTTGCTTATGTGGTGCTGAGGAATTGAACCCAGGGCCTCATGCATGCAAGGCAAGCACTCTACCACTAAGCCACCTTCCCAGCCCCACACTTATTTTTTTTTAATGATTTTACATAGATATCCTAGTTATCTCCACACCTCAAGTTGAGTAGAGAATTTCTTTTAATATAATAATCATTCTATCATATTATGATATTTTAAGACTTTTAGTCTCTTTTTGTTATTATTGGTGGCATTTAACCAAAAATCAACTCCAAGATTTGAGACATAAACTATATGAAGCTAGTATAACTAACCAAAAGCACTGATGATATTTAAAAATTTCCTAAATTAATATGTAAATGTCTAGACTATATTTTCCTTCGAAAGCAGTGAGTTTAAAAAACACCTAGTGGCCAGACACATGTGGCCCATGCCTGTAATCCTAGCTACTCAGGAGGCTGAGATCTGAGGATTGTGGTTTAAAGACAGCCAGGGAAGGAAAGTCCATGAGACTTTTATCTCCAAAAAAAATCACCGAAAAACCGGAAGTAGCACTGTAACTCAAGTGGTAGAGTGCTATTCTTGAGCTAAAGAGCTGAGGAATAGCACCCAGGCCCAGAGTTCAAGCCCCATGACCAACAACAACAAATAAAGAACACCTAGTGATAACATAAATAAGTATTTTTTATCTTCTCTATCTTGACTGCCTTGCTTTTATTTTTTTTTCTTGAAGCCTTATTTTATTGGCACATTAGGTCAGTTTACCTCAAGATGCATAAAACTTATTTTATTTACCTAAACAATGACTTTTTTTCTTTTGGGTGGGTCGTGAGGCCTGAACTACTTTCTGCTTTTTCTGCTTATGTGGTGCTGAGGAATCAAACAAGGGCTTCATGCATACAAGGCAAGCACTCTACCACTGAGCCACCTTCCCAGCCCCTAAACAATTACTTTTATAAGCTTAATTTTCTTTAATTTTCATTGTAGATTAGCAAAGTACTTGAATACAGTTGTTTCTTCTACAGTGTACAAGATGCTCATACATTTAAGATTGTCTGCTTTTACTTTTATACCCTTAATCAAAAAAAAATTCACATAAATAGACACAGCAAGAAGGTAGCTGTTAATAAGTCACAAAGATGGCTCTAATCAAGAACTAATTGTGCTTGAACTATGACATTCAACTTTAGCCTCAAGAACTGTCAGAAATCAGTGTTTGTTGTTTAAGCCACTCAATCTGTGGTATTTTATTAATATTTCAGCAGCCAAAGGTGCTCCTACATTAATCTATTCTCTATACAACACATAATCTCTATGTGTCATTTAGTTGTAGAAACTTTTCAATGGCTCTCCACTATCCTCAGGACCACAAAGTTATTCCTACATTAACCACTAATGCAATTTTATGCTTAACAGGATACCCCACAAATAAGGAAGCTTTGAAAGTTAACCTTTTGTTGTAAGGAAGCACACACTTTTGAGAATATACTAAAATGTCATAAGTATACAGTAAATAAGCTTTACCTAGTTATGAAGAATTCAATTTTACTAAATCATTTTAAATTACATTGTAAATTTACTAATGTATATGATCAATTTTACTAACTTCTAAGGTATGTACTTGAAATTGTATTAAGGATAATGCGATGAGTAGTGGGGTTTAAGAAACACCTAATGATAACAGCAGTATTTTCTATTAGAAATCTAGTCTTAAAAAAGCTCCTAATTATTAAAATTAGAAAATATATGAATGTAATAAAAGAAAAAATTATATGTTTATGACTAATTCATGATTTGACTTAGTTACAGAGCTAAGGGCACACTTTTTTTAAACATACATTAGCTAGACAAGGGAGGATTTCTTTGTGACATTTCCACACATCCCATCACTATGAGAGGCTCTTTTAACATCATTAATTATGAATCATGAATATGACTATGAAAATCTTCAGCCAATATTGGCCTGAAATTAATCTATATTAAATTATTCAATAATGATTACTTGAGGAACAGGTGAATGTTGCTGAAAAAATGGCTAATTAAGGTGATTTCTGTGTGCTATTTCTGAGTTGAAAAATGTTTTACCTTCAGTGAGAATTTCTGGGGATCACTTTTTTTCTGGTTATATAAAGGAAAGAAAATGAGGGACTAGTGTAATGAAAAGGGTTTATTCCTAACCTTCATAAGGTTGAGACATAATAGAAAAATGTAATTTATATATAGTTCTGTCTGTCTTATCCCAAACTCAGACAAATAATATTCTAAAGTATTATTACTTTTTAGAAGCAGCATTATTTAAAATGTATTCAATAAAGTAGCAATAAAAGAATCATACTGAAGGCTTTTACTTGAGTTAAATTTCAGGAAAGAAAAATGGTGAGTCACAAAATTCAGTAAAATTTATCATCAGACTGAATTTTTTTCATCGACTGAAATTTCTTTTATGATACCACTGAGATTAGGAAGGGTTTATAGCATTATGGTATTTTCAATCAGACTTGAGACATTTAAAAATGTCTTTGGACCCATACAGTTTATTCACAAGTTTTGACATATTTTACTCACCTAAATTATTTTGAGGCCCTCTCTTTCCTTTTAATGCAAATTACTCAAGTGTTCTCATTGGTATCAGACAAACACAATAGCTATATGTAAAAGTATGGAGAGCCATTTTTAAAAGATACGTATTTAAGCCTGGTCTCTTTTCTCCAAACAGGCCAATCTGTACCACTGTTAGATTTATCAAAATATTACCAAATAATAAATCTGTTTAATAGAAAATTAGTTTAATAAACCACTGAATCTCAGTTGAGTCGAAGTATAAAAAGATAAAAGTTCTGATACCCAGAAGCCTAACAACAGACTCACCTGCGGCTCACTGGTTTCTCCTCCACTTCTCCCTCTCCAGCTGATTTCACATTTGTACTTATGTCCTTTTTTAATTTCTTTGCAATTCTTTCTCTCAACAGGTTCTTCTCATCACTGTCAATATATTCATCTTCTCCACATTCATCTTCTCCATCCTGAAAAAAACTGAAACTGAGTATCTGCCAGACATTCTATTTTCCTTTCATTTCCACAGATTTATCTCTGACTCTCATTGTATAGTCCAGGTTTGTCTTGCTTCGTTTCCCTTTGCTTTGTTTTGTTTTTAACCAGAAATGTTCAAAAGAATCTTCTCCAGGTGGGAATACCCCTATGGTCTTACTATGTGAGAATAAGAATAACTCAGGAAGAGTTATTTACTCAATGTATGTCCAGCCTCTCTAACAAATTGCTCCCTCTATATATTATGTCTGTATATTGTGTCTATCAACATTTCTACTCTTTTTTTTTGGGGGGGGGGGTCCGGTCATGGGGCCTGAACTCTGGGCCTGGGCGCTGTCCCTCAGCTCTTCAGCTCAAGGCTAGTGCTCTACCACTTGAGCCACAGCGCCACTTCTGGCTTTTTTATTTTCTGCTTATGTGGTGCTGAAGAATCGAACCCAGGGCCTCATGCATTCAAGGCAAGCACTCTACCACTGAGCCACCTTCCCAGCCCAACATTTCTACTCTTATGCCAGTGGAAATTGTGTTTCTTGAGGCACTTGGCTAACAGACTGACAGGTTAATTCAAGGAGAACAGGTATAGTGAAGAAGTTGAAATTTATACCTATAACCTAAATTATAGTTACCAGTATACTTAAAAAACGGCAATGGATCACCAGTTCACTCAAAGCCTTAACCTGTCTCTGACATATTCTAGAACTCTAGCTCAGCAACACTAGTTAACTCTGCAGTTGTTCTTTCTAGCCTGAAATACTCTTCTTGTAGATACCTATCTTCTTGCCCATCGCTTTCCTTCACCCTTTGTTCATATGCTAACCTCTCAGTGATGTTTTTCTTGATAATTCTAAGAAATGGTAGAATCACTTTCTACGCCTTCTTCAGAGGCTTCCTTTCGAAATGTGCTTATTATTTATGATTACTGTTTCTCATATAATAAAGGAAATACTCCATGAGGGCTAAAATTCTTGCCTGTTTTGTTTACTGTTATATCTTTAACTTTCACAAGAACTTTAGCACTAATAATTGAAGAAGACATAAAAGAGAGAAAAGAAGGAACAATCTATACTAAGTGGATCATTTTCCTCTTGTGATTATTAGACCTAGTGAGTCTTGATAAAGCATTATTCTTGAGTGAGGCTTGTGAACCCCAAGAATAGTGGTCTTGGATATCAGGTTATTAGCATTCTTACATGGCTATATGTTTAGTCTCAGCCCCTATTGCAGATTCAGTAAACCAAAACTTCTAGTGAGAGAAATTGTGAATGCTTTCAACAAGATGTTAAGGTAATTCTTAAGAACTATTTTTTTTCAAAACTGCACAAATATTAATATAAAGTGTTACTTTTAAAGAAAATATTTTATTTTGAAAAAATGTGAGCTTTCTATAAATTCAAGCTGTATTTACATAAAATGAATACTTACATCATCCAAATCTCCTGTTGTATCACCTTTTTCACTATAAAAAATAAGTAAAAGGAATGTTACCTTCAAAGTAAATTTTTTAGTAATTGCTAGGATTCATATTCCAAAAATTTACCTCAATATACGAATCTCAAAACAGCACTGTAAAGCAGAGGAAATGTCTTACAACCGAGTTGATATTTATAGGCAGAATAAGACATATGCTCCATTAGCAGATATGTGAAATCACTGGATTTTTAACAAAGGCTTTAAAAAAATCCATAAGGATATTTTGCCTGCAGAAAACAATTTTTTTCTAATAAAAAAGATCCTAAGAAAAGACTTTTGGAATTGAAAATGAGCTGAACTCAGTATTCCAATAGTATTTTAGATCCCCTTTTTAAGACACTGGCCTAATATATCATCTTCATTAAGACATCTTTCCTTCTCAGAAAGAAGCAACAAAAACAGTAAGACAACTTCCTCTTAACACCTGAGTTTATGTGAGAATGTTTACTCAGTGAATTGGCCTAAAATATAGTAACTTCTTCCCAAAACCTTACACTCTGATTTGCTTGCCCATCATACCAACTGAGACAAGAACACTTCAACAAAAAAGCAATGCAACGTGCAATTAAATATTCAACTGTTAAAACAAACAACTTTCCAGTAATCACACTATCCTAAGATGAAATAAACTAACAATTTTAAGAGTAATTACTTCAACAGAAGTAGCCAGAAAGAAGACTGAAAGTGGCAACACAGTTCTTCCATCATGCTAGAGACTCTATAGCTTTTTATCAAAATATGGTTGGTTTGTTTGATCTTTTAGCTAGGTTTCTAAATTTGGATTTATGGGCTCTGACGATTTACTAATAAAGGAAGGAAGAAAGAATCTGAGCTTGAAAATAAGAACTTAAGATCATACCAGCATCATACTAACCTGTCAACAACTGGAACAGAACTGAGATGTGGATCATCCTTAAGGAGATCATGACTGCTTTTACTTTTGCCCTTCATGCTCTGGAAAAAGATTTACAATACCATTAGTGGAAAAACAAACAGTTTTCCAGAAGCACAAGATAGTCGTTACATATTAAACACATTAGTGTTTAATAAAAAATATGTCTCTGAAACATTCAGGAAAAACTAAAATGGACTGATAACTCAATTATCACTCCATTGACTGATAATAATGATCTTACTTAATTTATTTCAAAACAATTTTTTAAGACCAGGTCTCATTAACTAGGTAGCCTTGAACTTGTAGTCCTCCTGCCTAAATCTCCAAGAAGTGGAATTGTAGGTGTGCTCTATCAAAACTACTATTTGGAAACATCTTTTTTTCTTTCTCCACAAACTGATACATCATTAAAAATAAGTCTACTGATGACCAATTCTGACCTAAATCATCACGATTCACATATAGCTAATTAATTTTATAACCAATATATAAGAACTTAGAAGATAAATAAGAAGAATAATTTGAAAGTAATATATACTATGAATCATGAATCACTTTTTAAAATATACCTAAAAATATCAGATAAAGATGCCTACAAGGTGCTATTTTTAAAATGGTAACAAGCTACTTAGAAGACCCGCAAGCATAGGGCATTCATCAGGGTCTAAAAATTTATTAAATTTCATAATTTCAAAGCTCATGTTCTCAATAAGTTTCCATTATAGTATGGAAATAGGCATAAAAAGAAGACAGAACTAGAGCAATAGTGTAAGAAGTTACTATAGGAAACAGAACTAAAAATCACTACCACGGATGCTATTATTCTAATTTATCAAGTACAGGCTGTATGCCAGGCATCATGCTACAAACAGTTACGTCTAACATTCATAATCCCTCTCTCTCTCTAAATTAAAGAATATGAAGTGGTCATCATTAGCCCTGTTTTATAGATGAATAAAGAGATTGGTTTCTTAGGAGTCACAAGTTAGTGAATGGAACTGGGCCTAGGACTTAAATTCAGATCTTCCTAATAGCAATAATGCACAAAAAAATCTAAATGTATTATTTTTCTTGCTCTATTGCCCCTTCCACTTCAGACCCAGAACACTGGCTGGATTTCAGAGCTGGAATCGCACAGGCTACAGACTTCCCCACCACATGATAGGACCTGTGTCCTGGCACTGGGCCCCACTGTTAATTTTGAGAACAGCCCTT